>NC_136413.1:120645000-121245000 GCF_051521515.1 Lactuca serriola
GGGTTACCCGATTACCCGAAAAAATTTACCCGATTTACCCGATACCTGAAAAAATTGGGCAGGTAATTCGGGTATCGGGTATTTTCGACAGGGCTATGTTTAATAATCACTTTGGAATGATTTTTGTCAATAACATATAATCATATAGGATCACACATTTAGCAAGTCGTCACTTATTGATTATTTATTAAAAAATCGATTATTAATAAATATATTCAAGTCTTGTATTTTAATTTGGAGAAATATTATTTTGTGAAAATATATTTGGGAAATTATTATTTTATTAAAATAATATTCTAAAAAGTATTACTAGCTATTTAATCATATGATATAATTAGATATGAAAAGATAAAGATATGTACATGTATTAAAAGTAATAACGTGTAACACACTTCTTCTCCTCTCTTTTCCCTATTTTCGGTCGAACCCATGTGGGTAAGGTGAGAGTTGCTTGTTTGACTTGTTTTTACATGCATTATACCCTAAAGTTGCCATCCTTTCTTATTAATTAAAGCATGGGTCTTAGATTTCAAGTGTGAGTATATAAGTGTAACAACCCAAAATTTGGAAAGATTTGACTTTTAGTCAAGTATTAAACAAAAGGGCAATTTGGTCATTTCTAAGAAAAATATGAGATTTTGAAGTTGTGACTTCATGAAAATGTCTAAGAAAAGTTGAAGTCATTAAGAAGAGGTTAGATGAGTAAGTTCAAGAAAAAGAATACATGAGGAGATGCATTTTTGGTCAAAAGGGTAAAATGGGAATTTTATGCTTTTTGGGCCTACTTTGGACTTAATAGATTAAGACTTGTATTAATTTAGTGAGAAGTGACTTAATAGAGTTGTAGAATATGTTCCCACTTTCGCGTGGGTATAAAGATCACTGAAAATGGGTAAGAAACAAAGAAGTTATGCATGTTTGATGTTGGAAGAAAAATTGTCTCGAGCTGGAATGGAATCAACAATGTACTTTGCTGATTCCCAAAGACCACGATGTGGCAACACGTAGAGAACACATATTTAATCTGTTAAGCCTCTGTTTTCAAACCAAATTATCCCAACTCAAGCTAGGCTTTATAGGGGCAAATTCATCCTAAGTGTAGATGCACCCTAGGATATAAGTTTTACTATTATAACAACGTTGTTTTAAAACTAACCTAACAAGCTAAAAGAATGAAGGACTAAAACTATAACCTTTTGATAAAATCGATTTGTCCTTCAAGCTGACTTATGTTGATCTCTTGTTGCTCTTGGAAAGATTAGTACCCAAAGTAGAGCACCTCTAATGGTTCACACCCAAAAGTCAAGAACCCTAGAAACTAAAGGAGAGAAATATTAGAGAGGTGAGAAATATTTTTCCTAGCCTTTCAGGACAAGAGTATGAGATGAAAATATGAGCACCCCAAGGGTCCTATCTATAATTACAGCAGTAACAGGATAACCCTAATTTGAATCGATTAAATATTAAGATTTAATCTAGATTCAAATCATTTCTTTATCTATTACTTGGATTGATTATGAAAGCCTCCAAGGAGCCTCCTAAAACCGTCCACCACCTTAAGGTTCCATAATATTCCATCTGTTCAATTATTGAACAATTAGCATTCAATTAATATACCTCCAGATTAATTCCAAATTAATTCTAATTAATTTCAACTAGTTTATAATTAATTTATTAATCATATAATAAATTAATAAACTATTTTCTCAATCTCCTAAAACTATTTCTTGCTATTCTTGCCCTTGAGGGCAACCTAAAAAGGATTTTGCTATCATTCTCAAAGTTACATCGATTAGTTATAACATTGGACACCTATTTCCAACATAAATATGTATGCAACGCTGTTTTACCATGCTCATTATAAACTTTAATTAACTTATGTTTGTCCATGTACGTCCTCAAATGGTTAATGTTACCGTCACTAGCCAATGTAAACAATCCAAAGTCTAAATTTGAAAAGGTTCTTTTGAAGTAGTAATAAAGCAACTTACCCTCCTCAACATAGTCTAGGGAGTTCATCATCTTGTCAATATCGTAAACACAAAACTCATCAATGTCCATTACATCAACATTTTTTTCTTTGCCCTTGATGTATCTCCTTTAAGAAACATCATAAACTCTCCACCATAGAATAATTTGATGGAGAAGATAGTTGGATGACCATCTATAAAAGAGAAAGCTTGAACTTATTTACTTGAAATTTATTGTTTAGTAGCAATTTTTTAACAAGAAAAAGGGTTACCATAATGTTTCTTAACGTCTTTTTCTGGCATGTTTGCTCTAATCCTCCATCCCACCATTATTGCTTCAAAGAGTCTTGCAGAATTTTGAGAAATTAGGGTTTCTACTTGATTTAATTAAGAGAGAGAGAGAGAGCGGTGAAAGTTTGTGTTTTTGATCGTATATAGGGAATGATCTGGAGGAAGAAATGATTTGCATATCTATTTAGACTCCATGTATAAAAGGACGAAAATACCCCTTGTGTGCCAAACACGTGGGGGTCTTAACATTTGGGATAGACGACAAACGAACGCATGGATGAGACACATAGTAAAAATAAAAGGTGAGGATGGTCTTAGTACAAAACAAAAGATAAGGACGAAACACACAACTTTGCCCAAAAATAGGGACAATTTCGGTAATTTGTTCATAAACTTATAAGTCAACCGAACTCAAGATGATCCATAAATTGGCAGTCACTAGATAACTTTTGTCAAAGTTTTGATCCTTGTATTTATTGGTAGTTTTAGTTCACACAACTAGTATTTATATTCTCTATTTTTTGTAACATAATCTATCAAAAATCCATTTCACTGAAGGAATAAAATTGCTCGTGTTCATCGTGGATATAGTCGATCATATTGATCATGTGAACCATGTACTGTGTACTTACTTTTCGTTCTGCATTTTATTATTTTGTAAATTAGTATCCACAACTTAACACACAAATGTTGGTATCCATTAATTTCACTTCGATCACAAATATAGAAATTATATAAAAGATATTTGGCACCATATGGTGGGAGGTCCATGCTTTTTTTTCTTTTGAGAAAACATAGATCTACCACACGTTCTTTATTTTCACAATTTTCTCTAGGACTTTATAATTGTTTACAAGATATACACCATTCTTTGGAGAGTTCGTTTTAGGGGAAAAAGTGAACAAATTGATTACATATTTATAAAGGAGCGATCAAAATGTCATCTATTTTGGAAATTGAGGTACTTGATGGCATAGACGAAAACGAAGAAAAATAGAAGTATCCAACCAATGTGAGCTGTTGCCACAATTGGAAGGAAGTCATACTCATACCCAAATCTCTCGTTAATGAAGCTTTTCAACGTCATGTTGCCAGCTCCAGGCACCTCGAGCATGTCATCTTTCTCACCAATTTGGCTGGTAATGAGACCATAGACTGTCCAACTTAGTGGGTTCGCCCAGTAATACCACCTACACCATATTGGTATTTGCTGCAATATGCATACATAGTTTGTTAGGTTCAAAGTGTACATGTCATCAAATTCATTAATCACATGTAAAACGGTCTAAAATAATCCAAAATATATTCATGTGTTTACAACCCTTACATTGTTTTATTATGAAATTTGATTAATTATAGTAATAATTTTGTAAATCTTATTTAATGTTTTTGTTATTTATTTATGAAAATAATAGAGAAAAAATATTTTACAACACCTAGTGTAACCCTAAGACTATAATAATTGATAATTCAATAAGAAAAAAGAAAAATGAAATATATATATATATATATATATATATATATATATATATATATATATATATATATATATATATATATATATATATATATATACATACAACTGAATCGTTACCTATCTCACCCAAATACAAGGTCACACTCACACTCAAACACAAGGTCACACTCACGCCACATATCATAATTCTAGTGGCCTTTTTTTCAACAAAAAATTTATAATTTGTAGGTTAGAATACATGTTTTAAATAAAAAGATAAAATACACTAAAGTTTCATAAATAAGGATATATATATATATATATATATATATATATATATATATATATATATATATATATATATATATATATATATATATATATATATATATTAACCATCTTAAAAAGAAAAAACAAAAACAAAAATAATGAAATCTCATTTTCTATAATAGAATATTTCTTTTTTATAAATAAAAAATGTTTATATTTTTTATATACTTCAAAATAATAAAAGTTTGGTTATAAATGAAAATAATTCTTAATAAAAGATTGAGTTTTTCTTGGGTTTCTATTTTCTAATAAAAAAAAATGAAACAACAATTAGGTTAATTAGTCAACAATGATACTAAAAAACTAATTTTACATCATAATCTAGTTACTTGTTAACTAACCAATAAGATAAATGCAAATATAAAGTTTTATAAAAATACATTTAGCTAGTGTTCATTTGAAAAGTAACCTATAAGAAAATGCAAATATAAATTACATAAAAAGACATTTAGGTATATATAATTAAATAAGGTAAAAAGTCTTGTTAGCTTATTAATAAGCTATCTTAATTCTTTTTTTCTAAAATTAGTGATAAATTATTTTAATGGTTTCACCAAATAGTTCGTTGAAATAAGTTCAAAAAATAAGTTATGCCCTTGAAACACAACTTAATAGTTTTAAACCTATTCCATAATTTACTACCTATAATTATACTTTTGAAGAAAGAAGGCAATAAAGAATGATATACCGGTCGTGGGATGATGAAACCAGAGAAAAGGTTCCAAAGGCAGATGAAAAAGTAAATCAAAACAGCAGAAATCTGAGGAGCAGGTGTCAATGCCATAGTCGCCATTCCAGATAAGGTGAAGGCAATGAAACTCATCAACAAATAGTAGTAGAACCACAGGAACTTGGCAACGGTCCACCCGAGTCCCATCATCGGGTACAAAAAGAAGATATAAATACTAGTTTGAATTGCAATATATGTAGACTCTATTATCACCTACAAAATGCCAAGCATTACATCAAGTTATTATTTCTCATTTGTAATGTAAAGTACTTCGGCTTTTCTTATTCATTCATTACCTGAGCAAGTGCATATGGTGAGGATGAATACATCCCTGCAGCCCTTTCCCGATAGAAAACTGTTCTCTCGACAGCAACAACTGGTTGCACAGCATTTTGGTTGATTGCTCCAAGGAAGAGAACAACAGCATACAATGCCCCTAAGAAATCTTGCAGCTCTTGTAGTTTTTGTCTATTTACATAGACTCATAGTTAAGTTGTTTAGTACCATATATTAGGTTGAGAGAAGAGAAATGAAATGAACTAAAGTATGTGACACCAAAATTTTATGATTAATAAGTAAATTGAGGGCCTTACATCTTTCCACCCTTTTTGAAGAAAATTGCACCAAATAGACCAGCAATCACAATGGTGGTGATAAACCGAATAAGATTATATTGTGGGTTCCTCCAGTAAGACCAGTGTTGTTTCCACAAACAAGCTTTACACTGTATGATAAACGGTTGTGTGTACTTGGTTTGGAAAAAGAGATCTTGGGAGCCACTTGGGGGTACACTAAGCTCCCTTATTAGTTCTTGGTTGTCCCTAAAAAAAACATCACATGCATCCATTAAAACATACTAGAAATACACAAGGAAAACAATCATATGAGAAATATAGACTTAGAACTTACTGATAAAGGGTGGATTTGGCATAAATCTGAGCATAGTCAACATTAAGTTGATGTTCAACTGAAGAAGAAGTCACCTCCAACACCCATGTAGCAGGATTATAACCATTCCTGATCCTTGGAACTCCTGGAATAGCCTATAGGACGTGACTTTTAGGAAAACTTCAACTTAAAATCTGTAGACTATGGCTAATATTGCTTAATAGAAATTTATATAAAAAACTTACTTGAAAATATTCCACAAGCTTGTGAGATTGATGACCTAAAGGTCCTGCATAGATAATTTGTCCTCCAATCTTCATCAAAAGTAACTATAAAGTGAAGGATCACAGTCAGATCAACATCGACACCATTAACAATGTCAATATTTTATTTGCTACAAACCTCGTCAAAAGATTCAAATATATCTATGCTTGGTTGGTGGATTGTGCAGACGACAGTCCTCCCAGTGTCAACTGTGTTTCTTACGGTACGCATAACAATGGCTGCAGCTCTAGCATCAAGACCAGATGTTGGTTCATCCAAGAAGATGATGGATGGGTTTGCCACTAACTCCACAGCTATTGTTAACCTCTTTCTTTGTTCTATTGTAAGACCATCTACTCCAGGAAGGCCAACTAAAGAGTCCCTTAAGGGATTAAGCTCAACTAGTTCCATCAATTCATCAACGAATATCTATAGTTCACAATTATATCGTCAATAAAGTGTTGAACAAAACTATAAAAGACTTTGATTTATGATCAACGGATGTATTTAATAAGATTTAGATGACAAAAAAGACAGTAGATAATAAGTAAATACCTTTCGTGTTCTTGTATTAACATCTGAAGAGAGACGTAGCCATGCAGAGTATAGAAGAGATTCATAAACAGTGACATTTGGTGAATGGATATCATTTTGCTCACAATAACCACTAACACGAGCAAATGTTGATTGGTTCTTTGGGTATCCTGAAATGAAGATGTTTCCTTCAGTGTATCCACCAGTCTTACGTCCTGCTAACACATCCATCAAGGTTGTCTTTCCAGCACCACTAACACCTATAAGTGCAGTCAATATCCCCGGTCTAAATGCACCACTAACATCCTTGAGCAATTGCAGTCGATTATCTTTAACCTCTCTAGCCTTCATTTCCTAGTCAAATGAATGTGATAATATGTGATTAATGTTGAATACAATTTATTCATTTTTGTATAAGGAAGTACATAGAATTAATGAAAATAGTGAATGAAAAGTTGTAAGAAAGTGACTAACAAAAGGTGTATCGATGTAGTAGTTGACATGGTTGAAAGCAAGTGAAAGAGGCTTAAATGGTAAAACCATTCCTCTCCTTTCCATACGGTGAGCAACAATATTCGAATCATTTCTTCTTGAAGTTTTTCTCACGTCTACCATATTAATACCTTCAAGATAATTTACATGTCAAAATAATTTGTCATATTTTCTATTGAAATTGTTCCGAACCTCCTTTCTTGCATAAACAATGTTTTGCTTTTAGTGCAAGCTTTTTTGGATGTGTTGTGTTTGATTGTGATGCATAAGAGCAATACTTTCCTTGTATGCAACATTTTATGTATTGCTGTTGTGTGTTTATTAGTTTGACTATGATGCATACAAGGATTCTTATAGGGCTATTATATGGCTATAATAGCCATATGATTAGGATTCTTATATGGCTATTATAGCCATATAATAGCCATATAAGGATTCTTCTTGAAGTAATTTCCTTGTATGCAACATTTTAGATTATATATACAATCTAAAATGTTGCATACAAGTATTTTTATATGGCTATAATAGCCATATAAGAATCCTAATCATCTTGTAGAGCTTTCTGTATGATTAGGATTCTTATATGGCTAATATACAATCTAAAATGTTACATACAAGGATTCTTATATGACTATAATAGCCATATAAGAATCCTAATCATCTTGTAGAGTTTTTTTTTTTTTTTTTTTTTTTTTTTTTTTTTTTTTTTTTTTTTTTTGTATGATTAGGATTCTTATATGGCTATTATATAAATCCCTTTAGATTGTTTATTATCATTCATTACTCCATCTTTTTTCTCTCCTTTCTCCTCTGAGATTTATCATCAATGTAACCTTCCAATATGTATTGGTCGTTCATAGTGTTTCTTTTTCCCTTCGGTGTTTCCACTTTCTATCGCGATGTTTGCATGATTGTTCAATTGTGTTTCTTTTACATTGCTTATTTTATGACATTTTTTCTTTTCTAGGTAACTTAGTTCCCTCGACTTCAACCTCTTTTTTTATTAAGGTTAATCATTATGATAGCAAAAGAAAATGCTTACCTTCATAAACCTCCTTTGTGTTAAGGCGATTGTCTGCATTCTTTATTTCCTTTTCCTTTCTAATAACAGGTTTAGCATCAACAAGAGCTGAAAGAAAAGGAACCATAGAATCAAAATATTAAGTATGAAACTAGAGAAAAAGATGTAATGCCTGGTAACATACGATTCAAGAAAGTTAGAGCTAGAATAAATAATATGTTGAAGACAATCGAAAACCCAAGAAGGGCTCCAAGACATATCCAGAACCAATAGTCCTCTGTAAAAAAGCTTCGTGATTTCAGAAGGGCTTCTCCAATGGTTGATGCATTAATTCGCGGATCTATGTTGGGCTGTATAAATCAGACATAAATTAAGGTGCAATGTAAAACATATTAACAACTTCTATATAGTTCTACCTTAAGTTGTAGGGAAATATACAAAAAAGGCACTATATATTGAGCATTTATTTGGTTTAAATATTAGGTTTATTTCGGCCAATACAAGCCACCCTATAGAGATAAAAATGACCACTTTGGCATGGTAGAGTGTAACATCCTAATTTTTAGATGAATTAAAATTTTAATTAAATAATACTCATTCCGTCCCAAAATTATTGTCCACAGAAAAAAACACACAAATTAAGGAAACATTAATTACCACTAACTTTATTAATGAAATGACAGTTTTACCTTTTTGTTGCATTTAATTCCATGGTAGTTACATTTAATTTCATGGTAGTTTAACTAATAATGAGGGGTATTTTGTCCCAAAATTATTGTCTACAATCAAAAAATACACAAATTAAGGAAACATTAATTACCACTAATTTAATTAAATGAAATGACAGTTTTACCCTTTTGTTGCATTTAATTCCATAGTAGTTGTATTTAATTTCATGGTAGTGTAACTAATAATAAGGGGTATTTTGGTAAAATGAATATTTATTTTTAGAAGTAAGCTATTATTTTAGGACTAACCAAAAAGGAAACATGGACTAGTAATATGGGACAGAGGAAGTAATTAAATTAAATAAATTATTTAATATTTAATATATAAAATAAGATAATGAGACTTATAATTTTAAGCTCAATTAATTATCAAAGTTATGTTATATAAGTAAGTTGGAGGGACTAACTTTGACAAGTTTGTAAAACATGAGTTCCCTTGTGTAGACTTGCTTTAAGAACAAAAATGTTTTATAAATTATGTAAAGGTTAGTTTGGTAAGTTAAGGAGTTAGTGAATAAAGGTCAAGGTGTGATCAAATAGAAAAATGGAAGACTGGGGGTGGGGGTGTTGGTTAAAAGTATTAGTTACGTAAAATATAAAAATAAGCTCATTCTCCCCTTTCATACGAGGAGATAAAAAGCAATTTATTGCTTCTCAAACTCATTATGGATTTTTCCGAAAAGCCAGGAATGCCTGACTTTTTGAAAAAATCATTTTTTCACTGAAAAGTTAGTGTTTACCAAACACCTTTTTAACTTATTGGTTTTTGAAAAGCTAATAGCTCAATACTTTGAGATCTTGGGAGGATGAAGATGGCGATTTCTACATATTAAGGTTTTTGTTGGATAGTGATTAATGCGGTGTTGAAGAAGCTAAGCTAGGAAATACCTTTAAAAGTCATTAAAGGTAAAGAATCTAGCTTATATTCTTCAATTTTTGAATTAGGCTTTCAAATTTTTCTAAATCCGAAAATCAATTGTATCTAGGATATTTTAGTTGAGTTTTTAGTTATTTTCTATCTCTAGAACATTAATATATGTTCATTCAACTCATATATTGTTTGATTTGTTGTTTAAGAATCAATTTTGAAAGTTCCAAACCCTAGCTATAGTGGAACTCGATTTTGAACATCATCTTATGAGTTTAATGTGACTTTCAAACTTGTTCCAAGTTTTATAAATTCCATTTGATCAAGTACATCCATCATTGTTAGGAATTTTCCCTAATTGATCTAACTGAGTATTTCAAATTGACTTGTGGATTTAATGGAGTTTTCAAGCGTCATTCATGAATTTATCTTGATTTTGAACCATCAGAATTCCTTGTAATGTCATGATCTGAAGTTATTAGAGCAATTTGAATCACATTTGGTGATGATCTAGAGTTATTAAAAGTTTTGTTGTCATTTGAAGATCATATGGTTTCTATTGAACATAATCAAGTTTTTGATGTTACTGAGCATTAGATAGTCGCATTCTTGGACTTAAATTTTGGTGTACTTATGTTTATGAAATATAAAAGATAAGTATTAAGATTCCAGTACACATATAAAATCATTGGAAGTAGTTTACGTGGTGTGGGAAGAGGTTTTTACATATCATGAAAACATTAAGACAAATCCTCTCGTAATTGTGCAGGGTATAAATGTCTGCAATATGGAATAATTATTTGTTAAATATGCATATTTATGTATGCAATATGGGGCAATTGTTTGCAATTTTGGTTATATATGTAATATAGATATTCAACTTTGTCTAAATGGGCAATGCTCTTATAGTTTCTTTGGTGCTTCTTATATGCTATGTAATGGTGAAAATAAGCTAACCTGAATTGGAAGTTATGTTTGGGATTGAATTTATGTGTTCAGTTTATTAGTTATTTATAGATGCTACAATTGTCGATCATAGGTATTCAAAGGTACACTCTTGTATCTATGTACCAATTGGTGTTGATATGGTCATTTAGATTTAAAGTATAGAATATGTGAAGGAGATAAGTGACGTGACGGTGGTTGTTACAAAGAATGGAGCCTCGATTCTTGTTATATGGTTGTAGTTTATGGTGTGTGACATAGTTGATGAGTGTGAGTAGGAATCACCACCCATTGGCGAGACAAGAGAATTAAAGAGAAGACTTAATGGTTGGAAGTCCAATGTGATGGCTAAAATTCCTATAGTGATGGGTTGAAATATGCGGTGATGATGAGAATTTTGGCTGAGGAAGACATTGAAGTTGGAGGTCCGACAGTGTTGGCCAGAACTACATTGCTGTTTGGGTATATTTCAGAAAAGAAAATAGAACAATCTGATAACTAATACTGAGAAATAATTATCAAACTACCAAAACATCAAGAAAACGATTGAATAATTGATATTCATGACTATATATCCAATAATTATAATCAATGCAACAAGATGTTTGTTCAATATATGAACACAAAGTGAATATTATTTGATGATGACGCTTGACGTATCATAGGCTTCCATGTGGGAATTAGGGGTGTAAGCGAGGCAAGCCAACTTGTGAGAAACTCGAAAAAGACTTAGAAAATACTTGAAATCGACTCAAACTTAATCCAGCCGAGCTCGAGATCAAGCTACTCGAGTATCTTATCGAGTCGCGGTTGAGTACTAAAATACTCGACTCATAAAGCTCGCGAGTTTAATTGAGCTTAGTGTAATTTACATATATCTCATTTCTTTAAATAATGTTTATTTTTGGTATTTTGGAAGTATGTAAAAGTTATGACATATATGGTTGGCGATGTATTGATATTAGGAAGTTAATTTTGATATTTTTTTTGGTAGTTAGGACATTTTCATGTGGAATGTTTTAATACTTCTTACTCAATTTACTGATTTTTTTAAAAAAAATATTAGTTGAGCAGAGTTGAGCTCGAGACTTTCGAGTATTTCACGAGCCCGAGCTTAAAATCAAGACCCGAGTCAAGTTTGAGCTGAGTTCCGAGCACGAGTATTTCAGTTGAGCCGAGCTTCGATCTTGGTTGTACCCGAATCGACTCGTTTCGTTTACACCCCTAGTGGGGATTCATTGACTTGATAAATATCCTACGAGTTGGCATTGTTATCCAAATGCTTTTTCAATTTCAAAACTAGAGTTTATCAGATTTCTAGAGGATTCTAGAGACTTCCATGTGCCTACTCACAAAATCAACGTATGTTACCCAGGTAGGGGTGTCAAAAAAACCCGAACCCGATTAACCCGACTCGAACCGAATCCGAATAAGGTACTTAGGGTCGGGTTTAACAGGGTCAAAATTCTAAATCGGGTCATTCGGGTTAACCTGACATACCCGAATTGCATTTAGGGTCGGGTTTAGGGTTGATTTTTTTTTAAAGAATCGGGTTGCGGGTTAACCCGATTAACCCGAACAAGGGGCATACTTGATAAATGCCATGTTCACATAGAATAAGGGGCATACTTTATTAACCCGAACAAGTATTTCATATTTAAGTTTTTACCATGTCAATTTATAAAGTAAGTAACTAACCAATTACAAATTACTAAAATACAAAAAAATGACATATTTGATAAATGCTATGTTCATAGAGAGTTCAAAAGCTTAAAAAAAATCTTTATATATAAGTTACACAGAGTTCAAAAGGTAACAAAAGTTATGTATATATAAGTTAAAGTAAGTTTATGAACCCAAGTTTTTTAGTTTTTAAATTCATTCCATGTACAAAAAGTTTACTTTTTAAAACGTTACATTTTAGGTCCTTATATTTATAAGTTATTTGCTAAAATAAACAAATATTATTTTATTTCTATTTAAACCCGATTAACCCAACTAACCCAACCTGGTTAACCCGAAACCTGACTAACCCTAACCCGACTAACCTGAACCTTAGTAGGGTTGGGTTTAGGGTCAATTTTTTTTAAAAAAAAATCTGATTAACCCGACCTGTTTAATCCGAAACCTGATCGGGTTGACCCGATTAACAGCCCTATACCCAGGTTAATCTAACCTAAACTGCAAAGTGAAAAGTATGCCTAAATCGCACCATTTTCCGAACATATAGCTAGTTGTGTCTGTCGCCTTGGGCCAACCTTTAACCTTCACTAAAGCCTTTAAAACTCAAGGCTATTGAATTATGAACTCACAAAACTTTCTTCTGGCGAAAGGTAATTTACCAACTTGTAAATTAGCCTCTTAAATTTCCAACATGGCTAGGGTTCGACCATAATTGATGAGAGATAGCATACTACCATGTTTTAAAAGGAGAGTGTATGAGAGAAATATGGTGTTGTTGCGATATTAAAGTTATGATTTCCCATAATCTGGGAGTTTCTCATTAAGCAAAAAATATATAGAACATATGACAAGACTTAAGAAAAGATCTAGATACTTATACACCTTAAGGTTTCTAACTAAACATTTATACAAAATTTTGTCGATTTCAGTGTCATAAGGTCATTTTAATATAATGGAATTTATAGCCTACCATTAGAGTTCAGTTCTTGATTTTATCTACAATTTAGGTGGTGTAGAATGCATGCTTATATAAAACGAGTTTGATAATGGTTCGGCCAAATGACGGGGTCAAGGGGGTTGTGCCACAACCCCCCTTATAGGGTCCTAGGGTCAGCTCCATCCCTAATTAAGGGGGGAAAATCAACATTTAATATTTATTTGCACTTATCTTTGGTAACGAGAATAATTAAAATTCAATATAAATCCCTAGTTGTATTTCTTTTCAGTGCCTTGATCAAAAGTTGTTCCTTTTAAAGATTATCCCAGTAATCTGGATTTTGTGATGTCTAGCCATAGGGTTTAAATATCATATTCAAAAAGTGATTGCATGAGCCTTCATTAAATCCAGTAAACCTCTCGATTTAAAAAATGATACTTCCTCCCAAACCTTAACACAAAGAGGGTAGAATATACTGTCTAATAACTGAACAAAGTATCAAGAGAACTTACCATACTCCATCTTTTATCAAGAAACTCATTTAAAACCAAAGCATTCTGAGCATACATCATAGGAGAAACGTAGAATCCCCATGAAATCCATGCCTCGCTATCATCTGAAATTAATTTATTAGATTTGTCAGTTTGCTTAATTATGGTGTCAATATTACTTCTAGGGGTCATAAACTATGTTATATATATATATATATATATATATATATATATATATATATATATATATATATATATATGTATGTATGTATGTTGTATGGATGTTTGTATGTATGTTATATATATGTATGTAGGTTATATGTTTGTATGTATGTATGTATGTATGTATGTATAGACGTATGTACATACGTACGTACGCACATATGTATGTTATAAAATCATAATCTTGAGCAAAGAAGATACCCTTAGCCACTATGAATCCTCCAAGGGTGACTATCAACAACATGATGAAGGCCCCCAAGGTATTTGCAAGTACCTCTGTTCTTGCTATAGCAGCAAGTAATCGAAACAGAGATAGAGCCATTTGATGTATGGCAAAGAAAGTCAAGAGCTGTTGACAAAATCTAAATCACAAAAACTGTTAGATCTATGATAATATTAAATCATGAAAATCCAGAAATTCTTAAAGTTTATTGATAAAAAAATAATAGTTTACCTGATGGCATCTGGAGCATACCCTATTGTGTAATACGTAAGAACCACCCAAATTCCTGATTCCATTAAAGACAAAGGGATTCTAAGTACCCAAATGGGAAGAGCAAAAGCCCAAGCAGGATACAACAATGCATCTCTTTGTTTATAGAAAACTGGAAGCCTCATCACTGTCAATGCAAGCTCAGCCATCCCATTAAACATCACAATAAGAAGACCAAAAAACAGTGAGCCAAAAAACTTCCCTCCATCCTCCATATTTCCCACATGCATTTCAGTTCTAAAAAACATTGCCATGCCTACCAATGACATAAATGTCAACTGGAATGTCTTAAATATATAAAGCACTGAGTTACGCTTTGATAACAACCATTCCCTGTCGAAGCATGCCTTAAGTAATTCAAGATTAGATATGCCATACTTTTCTTTGAACAATGCATCTAAATGTGTTTTAGATTTGTCATAAGGAATATGAATATCGGTTTCAAGTTTTTGTCCAATATGGAAAGACTTGAATGCTTGTGAAAACTCAGGGATTGTAATGAATCTGTATGGTTGATCTACTTTAAACCAGTATTGCTCTTGGTCTTTCTTTGATGTAACCTCTTGAAGAAAGTCAGCTACCCCTTTCCTTTCAGGACATTTAAATCCCATCCACTCAAAAAACTCAAGGACATTTTCACGAGGACCTTGATAGACAATCTGGCCTTCTGACATTAGTATGACATCATCAAAAAGTTTATATGTCTCGGGGTCAGGTTGCAAAAGAGATATCACCATAGTTAAATCCATTACATGTACCATTTGTCTTAAGAACTTGGTGATGCTATAAGTAGTGGAGCTGTCTAGTCCTGTTGATATTTCGTCCATGAAAAAGACATTTGCTGGCCCAACTAACATCTCTCCTGTATCAATTTATAATTAATCAAATGTAGCAACCAAATAGTATAAGTACTTTTATCATTTGATTTGTAGATTTTTACATCTTATGTAAATTAGGTGGAATATGAGAAATTGTAAGTGTAAAGGGTTCTTAATTTACCCTACAGTTCTCTGAAAAGAAGTCAAAGAGTAACATAAAAAGGTTTTAAATGAATACACTTACTACTCATAGCTAGGTTTTCATAAAAAATGGAGAACATACCAGTGGTTACACGTTTCTTTTCTCCCCCAGAGATACCTCTTCTCATTTGATCACCAACCATAGTATCAGCACAGGTTTCCAATCCAAGTATCTATAAAAACGAAAACACTAGTTTCTAATTACCTTAAGTATTCAACAAAAACCTTACAGAGAGCTAACTCTAAAAACTTTTATTCTAAAGAATAATAATATGTTTAAATAACTGATGCATAACAAATGGAGTAGCATAGGTCTCATTTTCCTTTTTACCGTATATATGAGCTGCTAAGTACATCATTTGCCCATTTTACTTTATGATCGAGTGTATCTAATTTTCTATTTTCTCCTATGTATCTGTTACTTTCTACTATATTTTCTTGCATTTTAATATTTTCTTTATCATTAGGTGGAGGTATATGATTGTCTCAATCTAACTTCCCCTTTCTTTTTTGTTATCCGATTAAAGTTATTGTTGTTGTTGCTGTTAAAGGATTCTGAAACATATAAATCTTCTACCTAGAATGTGTACTTATTGCCCTTTTGTTAGTTTACAAAAAAAATCTTGCTTCAATAACAAACCTTGAGAACATATTCAGTGACATAATTGGTTTCTCTTGTTGGGTTTGTTGTGGCATTCATGAATGTCTCGATATCTGGATCAGGTTTGGTTCCTGCATTTCTTTCCATCTTCAAGATTTCTGTAAGTAGTTTGTATCTTAGCCCAACACCCAAGCACCTTCCTGAAAAATCCAACGTTTCTCTCACTGTCATCTCCCCAGTATGAAGATTATGTGGACTTATATAAGCACAAGTTCTTTGAGGAGTAAATTCTGATAGTTGATGACCACAATAGCTGACATTTCCAGACACCTGCATGCTTTCACAATCCATCATTTAACAATGAACCAACAAAAGGTGATTAAGAAGAAGCTACAAACGATTTGCAAAGAAATATATTACTTTGAGATCATGATCCATTTTCCCGGCAAGTGCTAGCAGCAATGAGGTTTTACCTGCACCTGGTGGACCTAGAAGTAGTGTCATCCTGTATTTAATCTTAACTCCTTAATAGGAAAATGAAAATGATATCTATAAAAGTAGAAGAAAAGCAATATGAGATGATCATTGATCCATAAAAGATAAAATATTAAGAAATTCAAATACCTTGATGGTTTGATGATCCCACTAATGGATTGAAGGATCTTCACTTTTTTCTTCTTGGAAGGAGCGAGCCCAATAAATTGCAGTGTGTTCTACAAATTTGTTTGAGATATAACTATTAATGTGTCATTGGAAATTTGGTGACCTAAAATAGATAACCCGACCTAAAAGGAATTCAAACAAAATCGAATGGACTTGTTTAATTATTATGTATTTCCATGTATATGGGCGTGACCCTATAGTTTCTAGGGTTTTACAGGTATAAATATTCATAGCCAGGGATTCCATTGTAAATACTATGAAACAGTCTGATAATTGAAGAGTTCTTTGGTTCTGTCCATGGACATAGATCACATCAAATGAGCCATGTTATATCCTTGTGTATTATTGTTTTCTTGCATAATACGGGATATTAAAGTTGTGGTTGTTCAAGCGGCAAGATATGTTGATTGAAGGATGTAGTTTTACATGTTTGATTTGGAGAAATTCAGTGGATTAAATGATTTGACGTTGTAGAAGGTGAAAATGAAATCCATTTGGGTTCAACATGTTTGTGCTGCTGCATCATAAGGAAAGGAAAATTTTCCGAAGGAGATGCTGACATATGCAAAGGTGAATATTCTGGGGAAAGCACATAGTTTGAATGTGTTATATCCAACTGATGAAGTGTTATGGGAGGTTATTGATCAAACGACTGTTGTTGGGCGTTGGGAGAAACTAATCGACAAGTATCGAAATAATTCTCTCATGAATCGGCTATATTAGAAATAACATTTGTACATCCTTCGGATGTTTGAAAGTACTTAGGTAAAGATTCATCTTGATATCTTTAATATATTATAATGAATTTACAAATTTTCGAAGTTAAGTTTGATGAAGAGGATCAAGATCTTATTTTGTTGTGTTCTCTATCAAATTTATTTGAGTATGTCGATGATACCATGTTGTATGGTAGAGCTACAATCACTTTCATTGATGTGATGGATTCTTTGATGTCTAAGGAACTAACGCATAGGGTTAATGAAGAAGATTCCAATTCAAGTATGTTTGTTTGTAGAGTAAAACATAAGAAAGAGAGGGTGGAAATCAGGGGAAGTCAAGTTCCATATCTAACACTACTAGTAAGGTTAAATGTTGTAGGTGCAAGGAATGAGGACATATTAAAAAAGTTTATCCACGGTGAAGGAAGGGAAATAGTAAGGCTGAATCAAGCAACAATGTTAGTGTTGATGTGGTTCAAGATAGTTTTGATGAAGGTGTAGATATGGTTCAAGTAAAATCGCATGGAGGACGCTCGTATTTTATGAAATTTATTGATCACTTCTCTAGGAAAGTTTGGTTGTGTCCTCCCTGGTTATTCATAGCAGGTTCATCAAACTAGCAAGGAATAGCCTAAAAAATACGAATTTCAAGATCAACAAAGGGAGCAATAGTCTAGAGATGTTGGTGCCGAGAGAGAAGAAAATAAGGAAGAAACTATATGTAGTAAAGGGAAGGCGGAAAAAAAACTTTTAAAACTCAATTTGATATGTTGGATGTGCTAATACCAATGACACGGATTATGTAGCATTTGCATTGGCAAGTAGAGAAAATATTGATAAAAATGAGCCTTGATGATAATAAGAGGTTGTAGTAAGTAAAGAAGCAACAAATTTGTTAATGAAAAAGAATGAAGAGATGCAATCAATGGAGAGGAATGAATAATAGAATCATGTTCTATTACTAAAAGGAGCAAAACCAATGGGATGCAAGTGGGTAATTAAAAGAAAAGAATAAATCTCTGAGTTAAACCTATAAGATTCAAGGAACGGTTGGTCGCAATGGGATTCTCACAGAAAGAAGTAATCGACTATCATTAGGTTTTCTCAGCTGTCGTGAAACACAAAACAGTTCAGTTTCTTTTTAGCCATGGTAAGTGCATTTGCTTCACAATTCAGTTTCTATTAGCCATGATGAGTGCATTTGATCTAGTTCGATGTAAAACCCACATTTTTTCATGGCAATCTAAATGAGAAGATTTACATGTCTCATCCAGAAGGTGTTCTTGATTAAAAAAAACACTCTTATATGTTTGCTAAAGAAATCTCTTTTTGGTTTAAAGCAATATCCAAGATAATGTTACAAGAGATTTGATTTTTTATTTCTTTACATGGTACATTCAAACCCAGTTTGATAATTGTGCTTACTCAAAGGAATATTCTGATTGCACATACATATATTTGTTATTATATGTGGATGATGTGCTAATTACAATAATGGATATGACTAAAATAAATGATTTTAAGAAAGTGTTGGAAAGTAAGTTTGAGATGAAGGATTTATGAGATGCAAAAAGGATATTAAGGATGGATATTCAGAGGGACATAAAGGCATGAATTTTATTCATATATCAACAAAGAAACATTGAGAATGTCTAACAATCATTCCATTTTTATCGGCCCAAATTTGTTGGGACTCCTTTAGTAGCACACTTCACACTTGATCAATGTACAATACCAGGTGCAGATAAGGAAAAAGGTTATATGAGCATGGTTCCATATTCAAGTGTTATTGAAAGTCTCATGGATTCTATGGTATGTGCTAGACCTCATTTGGCTCTTGCGGTTATTGTGGTAAGCAGGTTTATGGGTGATCTGAAGAAAGCTCACCAAATATGTTTTAGAAGAAAAAGGTTCTCTATTCAAAAGATAGATACTAAGGAGAATCTGGCCGATATGTTGACAAAGTCATTTCCCTCAAAGAAGTTTAAGAATTGCTCTTGGGGATCCTTGATGGTTGAAGACAATTCAAGTCAAGGTGGAGATTATTAACGTGTGATTTAGGATTTGGTAAAATGTATGGATAAGTCGGCCCAAAAAGATGTAAAGAAAACCCGAAGGGAACTTATTCGTTTTTTTGTATTTCTGTGTATATGGGCTAGACCCTGTAATTGATATGGTTTGAAAATTATAATATTTATAGCTAGGGATTCCAATGTAATAACTTTAATACATTTTTGATAATAAAAGAATTCTCCAATTTATGCCAGTAGACGAAGGTAACATCGACCAAACCACATTAAATCCTTTTGTCGTTCTATAGTTTTCTTGAGTATCAGTAACAAAAATTAATATTAATATATAAAAACTAGGATAAATGAAGGAAAATTGTACCTCGATTGAATTGAAGGTGACATTATAAAGAGAAGGAAGAGCTCTATCACCGACATATCCATATCCTTCAACCAACAAATTCTCATATCGTACTTCAATCTTTGGTATGAACTCATTCCCTACCCTACACATATTAATTTTAAGAAAGTATCTTTTTATTATCTTGGAAACTATCCAAAGCTACAAAATTACGTATACGTGCTTTTAAAGATTCAAGAAGGATTATGAGCATCGAAATATATGGAAGATATGTAAGGATTAAAGTTTTCGAGAAACACAAACACGATAATGAAGATGCCAAGAATAATAAAGACGACAATAAGTTAACATGGTTTATTTGACACCATCGACATAGATCGACCCATAGTCGTACTTGATCCCTAAATTATTATGCCATTCTGAGATTCAAAATGTAGAACTCTATCTAATCACCAAGTACCACGACAATATGGAGATATTCAGACTTGTTTTGAAAAAAAAATTATAATGTCTTATATTTTGTTAGACAGAAAAACTAAATATATCAATATTCAAAATTATGTATACCTTAAATAAATAAACAAACATACACACACACACACATATATATATATATATATATATATATATATATATATATATATTAAAAGAATATTCTTTTTTCATTACTTCTCATTTAGATTCAAACATCAAAAACTATATCTGATATTTACACATATTAATCAATATAAAAACAACCATTATATATAAGTTTTTAAATACTTTTTAATCATTCACGTTGAATTTGAAGAAATTTACTTATAAATATAGTAAATTTATTTGTATTTGATCAAAATGGTGAAATTGTAACAAAAACAAAATCAAACAAATTTATTTAAATTCATATATATATATATATATATATATATATATATATATATATATATATATATATATATATATATATATATATATATATATAAATGTGAATAATTCTTCAACTTTACAGGTATATTATGATATGTAACAAAAACAAAAACAATTTTAACTTATTATATGTTAACGAGTAATTAACGAATGATTAATAATTTTTGAAAAAATAAGCATCTTGGCCATTTACAATTTCAATTATCTTTTATAAAAATCCATCATAGTTTATATTCATAATTTGTATATGAAGTAAAAAAGAATCCTTTTTATATATCAACATAAATGTTTATTTATAACATATAAAAAAATATGAATTACGATACAAAATAAAACTAAAGAAAAAAAAAGGGTATTAATAATCTAATACATTTGTGTTTCAAACATGATTTAAACCCGTGACTTTAAGAAAAGAAGACAAGATTTAATACTATTAGACTAAAATTGTTTAAGTATATATATATATATATATATATATATATATATATATATATATATATATATATATATATATATATATATATATATATATATACACAAATGTATATCCTTAAATGAAAAACCAATCAAGAGCCAAAAGTTGAGTTGTAAATTTATAAGTTGGAGTCGCATTCAACAGATAAAATCAAAATTAGTTTGTTTTGTTTTGTTTTTTTTTTTTTTTTTTTTTGTTTTTTTAATTTTATTGAAAAAAACCAAATATACCAAAAATTCAAGGTTTTTATTTTTTGTCATCTTTCCATAAAGAGCCAAATAGCTATTTAAAAGAACATTTTTCCATGCGTTTTTTATTCCTTTGTACATCAACTATCGTTCACATTTACTTATTAATCTCAACTATATTAAATATTTATGGAAGATAATTCACATTTAAATAGTTGTTGGGTATAAAAATCATTTAAATTTATCGAATTTTTAGTCCCAAATCACATTTGGATGACAATTAATATTAATGATAAATATCTAAATGAAAGATTGTTAATCAAAAGTTATCAAATTTACAGGGGGTTTGAATAAAAATTCATATTTACATGTGAATCTAACTAAGTTAAATATGAATCTATGAAGTTAAATGGAAAATAAACTATTTTTTATATACTAAATGTGAATCTAACTAAGAAATATAAAACATTTCTTTTAGATGTCGATCGTTTGGATTTCTAACAACTAGTATGTTACTGTGGTTCTTTAGTTCCTAGTTAGTTATGGTTAGTTAATACTATATATATATATATATATATATATATATATATATATATATATATATATATATATATATATATATATATATATATATAAAATGGTTGGAACACATTTTAACCTCCAAGTACTCTTACGCTCAAGGAGTTGTTACTTGGGGTGGAAGATTTTTAAAACTAAAGATGGGATGGTTGAGGATTCGTTAATGGAAGAATAAAACTTGATTTTGATTGATGGTATATACTATGTCTACGAATTACATTGTTAACTAATTATGTGACGTTGTTAAAAAAACTAATTATGTGATAAAAGGATTTTGTTACGTATCTAAATATAGTAAGAATTCTGATTCAATAAAGATTGGAACAATTAATGCCAAGTTGTAAGACCCGTTACTATGTAGATTGATTAAACCAAAAAATTATAAACGTCTAAACCACAATCATTTTTTAAATAAAAATTCGAAATAAATACAACGGAAATGATAAATAAATAAGTATTTCAATGAAATATTAAAAGAAAATTGTTGTCATATAACATACATAATGTAGACATTATATTCGTATAATTCAATGACATCTACTCGCGATTTATGTTTAAATAAAACTAAACATGGTTTAAGATTTAATATTACAATTTAACATTGTAATTGTTTATTTAGAAATTACTTATCTATTGATTTTTTATTTAATTTCGATCATGATAGTTAATGGATATATAAATCATTGTTTGCAAGTTAACGTAATGTAATTGTTATGTTATTTAATTAAAACTCAATTCTTTGGAAAATTTGAATTATAATAAAAATGATTTTTGATAACTTTTATTTAATTTGAATTGCCGTTTTATATTTACAACATTTAAACATTTTTACTTATTTTGAAAAATAGTATTTTGAATATATTTTTTATAAGTTAATTTAATAATATGATTTATGTTTTGGATTTAACGTAATATCTAAAATAACAAATATGTGTATTGTTATAATAATTTTAAAAATCTACCAATAATAAAATAATATTTTGTATTTATTAATATATTTAAAATTAGATTAATTATATTAATTTAAAATTGAATATTAGATTTTAAATTTGAATGAAAGGGAATCAATTCTTGTATTTTAAAATCGAAATACATTTATTAAATCAAGAAAGAAAAGCCCATTTGACTTATAAATACCATGTGAAATTAACAAAATAGAAATAAAAACCACAAAATGCCATGTGAAAAATATTTATTTGAAAATAACCAAAAAAATAAAATGTGACAAAGTTAATGAGAGTGTTAAATGTCGCAAAGACTTTCATTTATTACAATAGATATGTTTGCCAATAGTAGCTTATATCCGGTAGCCGAAATCTCGATGTTGGAAGTGGAAAACTATAACTTTTATTTGTATAGAAATATTTGAGAAAAATATATCTATGCTTTTCAAATATTGTTCTTAGTCTTCTTAGGTCTTATTCATCCATTTCTTATCATTCCTCATTACAATTTTAGATCATCAAGTTCTCTACTTTATGTTGTGACATATTACAAACTATAAATAAATCTTTATAAGAACATAGCAAGTTGTTGGTGATTAGAATAACCAAAGTGGTTGATTGTATAAGTCGTCAAATTCTTGATAACCCTTTGGATATATTTGAGGTGGTTAGTCGGGTAAACAAACTCGAAGAACAACTTCTTATTTTTAAAATCGATTTTAGAAAAGAGTACAATACTATTTCATGAGATTCTTTGCTCAAAATTCTTTTATTTTTTTAGGTTTTGGATCGTAATTGATAAGATGAGTCTCAACTTGTCTTTATTCAACCCAAGCTTTCGTTTTAGTTAATGGTGTAATGCCCGGACCTTGAGGTACTTTATGTTTTTAATTTTTGTTTTTGGCATTTGAGGGTTGCCACGACGTGGTGGAGGCACCACCACAACGTGGTGAGGCAAGTTGGAATGCGTGTTTCATTTAAGCTGCCATGACATGGCAGCTGGCTGCTGGAAGACCTTATTTTTTCGAGTTTTCTCCATATTTAAAGGAACGAGGAGGCAAGGGTTTGCTCACCCTCACCCTCCTAAAGATCTGAAGAAACCCTAATCTCCTTCCTCCATTGTTGAAGCCCTTCTTAGTGTTCTTGGAAGTTCTTGAATGAAGAAGGAAGAAGAAGTGATCTAAGATTTAGCAAGCAAGTCTCCATTCTTCGCCCTAACACTCTTCGGCACCTTTGTAAGTGTCTAAGACTCGATTTTTATCATGTTAGGTTGCTAGATCTTGAGTTTTGTCCGTTAATCTTCATGTTCTTGTTGGTTGGAATGGTGAGATCTCATAAAGTTTGCAACTTTATGAATCTTTGGAACATTGGTATGATTGTTGGTTTGATTTATTATGGCTTCAAGACATGCATTGGACATGTATTTCTATAAAACACCAACTTTTATGTTAGTTTGGCGTTTGAAACCATTCAGAAGTTAATGGGCTAAGGATTTTTTTTGGAATAAGTGCTTAGTAGATGAATCCATGTCTTGTTTAGCATTTTTGGAACCTAGGGTTTGAGATTTTGACCTTTTGGGCGGTCTTAATGGATAAAGTTGGAAACTTTATCGTTGTAGACCATGTTTTAGACTAGATTTGAGCTTTGGAGCTCTTGGAATCGAAGAAAACAACATAACCCATTAAGCTGTTGGAAACCCCAGCGCCTACAACGTGCTTTAGGTCGCCACGGTGTGGTAACTGGGAACAACCCATTTGTCTCGATGTATGAGAGCCACAGCGTGGCCATGAATAGCCACGACGTGATGGTTGACTAAAGTCAGGTTTGAGCGTTGACTTTGACCATTTACTTGTGACTTGACTTGACTTTTGGTCAAACTCCTAGTTGTAAAAGAAGAGCTAAGGGCTTATTTGGTATAACTGTATAGGTGGTACGTAACATCGATATTTCTGGCAGTGAGAGCAGTAGCAGTTGAGTATCAACTGAGAGGTGAGTCTTCTCACTATGCTTGTGGGTCGAAGGCACCAATGCTGGCACACTGGGTGGTGTTATGTAGGATGCTAGCTGTCTTTGTGACTCTTTGCATGTTTGTATGTTTAGTTGAAAAAAATCTCAGTGTCGGGCCCATAATTATATGATTGAGTGAAAGACACCCTAGGGATGAGCCCATTATTGCATGTTCGGGTTGAAACATACTCTTTGGTTGGGCCCATGATTGTGTGTTGGGTTGGAATATACCACAGGGCTGAGGCCAACTGTGTGTATGGTATATGGTATTTTGGGAAACTTACTAAGTTTTATGCTTACAGTTTTATGTTTATGACTTCAGGTACTTCCGATACAAAAGGGAAATGCCTGACATGATCGCACAACATCCCCGTCCTGATTCCGTATTTATGACTATTTTTACTCTGATGATTTTTGATATACTGTTCCGTGGTTGATTTTGAGACATTTGATGTATGGTATTAATGACTTATAAAATGAAAAAAATTATCACTATTTTTGGGATGTTACAAATGGTAATCTTATTCGTTAGTTTAGATTGGAAAGAGGTTAGCGGTAGGGTGATCCACTTTTTTTTTTTTTTTTTTTTTCTTTTTTTGATGAAAGGTCTTTGTGTAGTCATGAATGATGCTATTAATTATACATGAGATTATTCATGGAGTTACAATTGGATCCATATATCTCAATCTTTTCTTTTATATATTGATGATATTTTGGTTATGGATAGGTGGATACGTTCAAAAATTGAAAATCTAGTAAACATTTTTTCTTTTATTTTGTTGTTGGGGTTGAGAATTAACCTACACAAATCAACAATTTTTGGTGTTGGGGTTCAGATGAAGTAGTTTTGATTTATGGATTCCGTTAGGTGTGCTTTTGAGAATATATTTGTATTACGTTTTGTCTAACATGGAATGGGAAGTTGGTTGAGATTCATGGAAAAGTCATCATATTGAAGGTTTTTAAAAGACCGTTCTTGAATCACAGGGTATTTGAGAGTTTTTCAAAATGATTTATTAACTTATTGACTTTTCAAAAATTTAGTAAGTTAAAAAAATGTTTGGTAAATGCTAAAGTTTTAGTATAAAAATAACTTTTTCAAAAGGCTAATTCTTGGCTTTTTTCCAAAAGTCAATAAGTTGATTGAAAAGCACTCCAAACATCCCATTGGTTCATGTCCCACTTTTAAATACTTGAAATTGTTAATAGAAAACTAAATTAATCCTTGTTTGCACAACTCTTTTGGATGGTGAAGGTAGCACGAGAAAGATTAGTTGAATCAAATGGAATAATGTGTTGGCAAGTAAAGATAAAGATGGTCCCGAGATTGGTAGTATAAATGTGTTTGACGACGCACTCATCCAAAAATAGTGTTGGAGTTTCTATTCTCATGATTCGGCATTTTATTCTAATGACTCAACATTCTAGGTCTCTTGCATTAAAGCTATTCACGATGTAGAAGAGGGATTCAGTCATGTAGCTAAGCACTTAAAGGTTAAAGGCAATTCGTTTTAGATAGTAGGATCTATTAATTAATCACATGCATCATAAACGGTAGGTACCGCTTTTGGCTCAGTTAAAAAATGTATTAGAGATCGAGCAATGAATAGGTTCTGAAGGACTATTGGATTCCAGAAGATTTGCTTATGAATTGCTTCCTAGACTTTTCTTGGTTGAAATCATGGTTGTTCATGTTATAGATGTCGAAGATTAAATGGTTGGATTTGGCCTATATGTTGGAGGGAGTGTCTTTGGCCTATATATATGGGGAGTTGAAGGTTTCAAGGTGGCTTCGGTTGGGAAACATATTGACGATTTATGTATGGATGGTAGCTATATTCCCATGAGATGTGTAGATTTGTCCCAAGAAAAGTCAGTAACTATATATCTCCTAGTAACTATCCAAGTCTTCCAAATACATAATTTAAATATAAAAATACTAGAAAATATAAATTGTAGTATAAGTTAACTAACGATCGGTCCTACCTTGACATTGCAATGAGCCTTTGCTGTATTAATTAGCAAAAAGTACGCAATTTTGCAAGGACATGCCATTTGAAAGGTCTGAATTTGCAAACCCCATGTGATTAATGCTTTTAGAGTTATGAAGAAAGTGATTGTTACTTAAAAAACATGAGCTTCTTGCTTCTCCTCCACAAGTTCCTAATAGAAATCAAGAGACGCTAAACAGCAATATTCTCTTTCTTAATAAGCTCATAGATAGTAACAATTTTCCAGATATGTAAATATTTATATGTCTTATATTTGACGCATCCTCTTTATCTAGGGGTGGAGAAATATTGGCTACACCTCATATTCCGTTACCCCCATTACAATGAATTTATGTATTATGATTGTTCTGAAAATACGTTTTTCCTATACAAAATTTTGCCAGTTATTTCAAACTCATATTTCGGGTTGTCTATTATGCTATTTTGTATGCCATATATGATTTTATGTTTGTGATATAAACATAAAAGAAAACTTCTTTTGTACATAATGAATATTTGTAAAAATATCAGAATATTAAATTGACACGTCTAAAAATGATTCTCACCCTTTTATCAGTATTAACAATCTTAAAAAATATTTCAAATAATTAAATTGACACATCTCAAAAGGAGACAAAGAGGCACACAAGCAAGTTAGTGACAACCTTTGTCTTTTCCTTTCTTTCTAAATGAAACTCAAGGCTATAACTTCTACTTCCTGCTAACAAGTAAGAAACCCTTTTTTGTAAACATTCATAATTTTGTTTATTATTTGTCGTCCTACATTACCCCATATGTCTATCAAACAGTTCTTACTTTTCTCATGCAATTTTTAATGGCCTGTTTTCATTGTTCCGACAATTGGTTATAACATTGCTTTCCAAAAATACTATTGATGGTAATTTTCTATTACAAGTAAGTTTTTCATCTCTAAGTTTCAAAAAAGTCCCCTATTAGTTTTAGCTTTTAGAAGTAAACCGAAATCTTGGAGACTAAAATCAGTTAAGACATTTAGAAATGTGGTTAATTAAACATGTTACTATAATATTGTTGTATACAAAAATACTTAATTAGTCCTATATTTGTGTACACCGATATAAATCTCTTTCAGATCTGTTCCAAACCAAAACTGTTATATAGGATTGTAAAACAAAACTGTTGTAAAACAAAACCGTGAATGTGAATAAGTTTTTCTTTTCTGGCATAAGGATCGCCCAACCATATCCATAATAAATGGGTAGATGTGCCTGTGCGAAGACAGTTGAGGAGGTGAACATTTCATGTCTCTCATTTAATGAATTGAGCAAATACATTGACTATTTATTTTAATATTAATAAACATAACTTAGAATAAATTTTGATTTTTCTCGATCCAAAATTTAACTGTTTTTTAGAAACAGCGAATAAAATTAGTCAATGTAACACTAACGACATTATCCACAAACTAAAATCAACAAAAACCCGATTAAGTATTTTATATATATATATATATATATATATATATATATATATATATATATATATATATATATATATATATAGTTATTATTATTTAAGAACTCTAGATTTTTTTTACAAAACCAACACCACCCAGAAATCTAATACTTGTGTCTCAGGCATCCACAATCTAAAATCAACAAAAATGGGATTTTTTTTAAGTTTTCTTTATGTGCAGTTGTGCACATTTGTATTTTTTTCAAAATTTGTATGTATGCATATTTGAATATGCATATAACAACATTTAAATGTGTATATATGGACATTTATTGTTTTTTTTCCCGTTTTTTCAAGTCTTTGACCAAATGGCTTAGACGAAGTCTTTAGGGTCGTATGGTGGTTTTGGATTTAGAAAATTATGGATGGAAAAAAATTATCTAGTTCTCGCGTATGTATTTATTTGACTAAACTAATAACTTTTATATATATATATATATATATATATATATATATATATATATATATATATATATATATATATATATATACACGCACACGTTTGTGTGTGTACGTATAATCATATGTATAATGAATTCTTTGTTCAAAGATTTTATCACTCTGCCATCGGAAGATCTATTTTAGTTTTTATGGATAAAGAACGTTTAATAATATAAATTGCAATTTTCATTAGAACAAATTAAAAGACGAAGTGGGATTAAAAGCAAACACTTACCTATCAATTCTCTCTCTCAATCTCCTCAAGAATCTGACATGATCTTCCTCTTCAGCCTCAACTAGACTGTTCATTAACTTCACATCCTCCACTTTAAGTTTACTCCCGTCATGGTGGAGTTCTTTTTCATCAGCTATATCTTGCCTCCTACTGCAACTGCTCAACTGCTCAGCCGAGCCAGAAGAACCACCTCCTCCGCCATTCACAGCAACCACTGCCACCATAGCAACTGCGCAGCGTGGCCTGAAAACTTATACGCTAGTTGAGGAGAATATATATATCTATATGTATGTATCGATATTTATATGTGTAAAGAAGTTAATAAGGTATAAAAACTAAGATGCACCAAACCGTCATATATGTATATGCATATATATAAGAGGTGTTGGTGCATGAAGAGTGAAAATAGTGATTCTGAGTGAAGGGGAAAAAACTATTTTATATAGGCAAAGGTAACATGTCACTATGACTTGTGAGTTGTGATATAGAAATATTGGACTTGAATAGTCTAATATTGATTTTATATATGATTGAAAGAAGTAAGACCATTGATTATACTGAAGGAAAGGTTAAGTGCCACTTATGGCAGCGGTGCATTTAATATGTATGCAAAAAGAAAGAACCACCGTCATTATTTTTTTATCTTGATTACTTTTTTCATGAATTATTACAATATTTACATGGGCATGTTATAAAAATAGGCATGTTGACATGGGCGTTTGGTTCCAATCTCCATCTTGATGCAACAACACGTACTAATATACATAGATGTAAATGTAATAGGTTGTCTCATTTATATCGCCTGTGTATAAGCACAGGAGAGGACAAGTCGACAGAAATGGGTACACGTGTACTTTTATCATATGACAAAATAAAATTTACTCCCTTAATTATAACCTTATTAAATAATTATGAAGAGTAGGGACGAGTAGCGAGAAATGGGTGCATGTGTACTTTTATCATATGACAAATAAAATTTACTCACTTAGTAAATAATTGTCGAGAGTAGGGACGAGTCGCCAGAAATGGAACTAGGGAGGATGATGAATCTAGGTGCCGTGACAAAAACCTCTCAAACATTTTAGTCCGATGGAGCGACTTAAGGCCATGCATGGGTTGAACCAAGAATTTATAATAGAGAAATTAAATATTCTTCTACCATTTGTTCTTACTTTTCCTTGTATCATATCAAATGTTGACATGTGTCACATTTAATTAGACATTTAATAAAATTAGTAATCATTTAATCCATTTGTCAACATTTAATATGATAGGAGGAAAAGTAGAAACAAATGTTAGGAAGATATTTATAATAAAAGAGGTTTATATTTTAATATTAGGTTTAAAACTATGGAAATCACGGTTGGATACAAATCAAAACCTAACAAAGTGATAAAACAAAATAAATCAAATTTAATTTTATTTATAATAGAAGGAATAGACAAAATAAAAAAAATTACAAAATGATACAGGTGTGTTGCTCTAGTTCTGATGACTGTACAAGCTCTCGCTTTGACCATAGTGCAATAACACGCTTAATGACATCCAATAGATTGTTTTGATTTATGGTTTTGCCCTTGACTGTAGTATCAGTTTCATTTGAACTTAATCCAAATGAAATTAACAATTCCATAAGCCAAAGTACAAACCTTGGAATATCCAAAAAAATAATACTATAAAAAAGTAAAAAACAGATTGCTGTAAGAGAACATTGTTTGCATCACGCCTTTTCCTCGTAGTTCATATATCATATGCAGTGAATTATGGAAAATTGAGTAATCTAACCCATATAAATAAACAATTTGCACTACAAGAAAATCATTTTTTAGCGGCGACGCTATTACCGGCGACATGGGCCTTTAGCGGCGACTCTAGAGAGTGTCGCCGCTAAAAGCCCCTGTCGCCGGTAATAATGTCGCCGCTAAAGGGTGATCATCCGAATCTGCGTCTTCCCCTTCCGTTACATCTACACCGTTCGATCAAATATCCAATCCAACGGTTAGGGTACCCTTATCCGAACTAACCTAATACCGGCGACATATGTGTCGCCGCTAAAGCTTGAAAATGTCGCCGCTAATAATGCACTAAAAAATGACCGGGTACCCTTCCCTCCAGATTGTCGCCACTATTGATAAGAGTCGCCGGTAATAACCTAATTGTCGCCGCTAAAGGATGACGCAGATAAAAAAAAAACGCACGCAGAACTTCATTCTTCTCACTTGTTTTCTGTTTGCTGCCTTTTCTCCTTCGCCCCTTAAACCTTCTACCGAGTTCTTCCTCCATTTGCTTCTTCCATCTTGATTTCTCCATATATTGTGTCATATTAAGTGTATTAGGGACTAAGGTGTGATTTGGGACCAATTTCTAAGTGGAGTTCTTGAAGAAATTAAGGTAACTGATTTGAATATTTCTTTGATAATTTCCTTGTTAATTTATTTGTTAACATTGAAAAAGTGTTGATTAAATTTCCAAGTTTTGGTAATTTAATTTATATGTTACCCTTGCAAATATTGTTGAAATGATTTGTGACATTTTGAGTGGCTCCCAGGTTTTGGATTTGTAGTTTCATCGGGTGAATAAACGTTTTTCCAGTTATTACCGGTTGATTTCCGCCACTATAGGTTCTATTATTTCATTTTTTTTATGAATTTGATATTTGTATGTGAAAAATATGTGAAAATTGTTATATTTGAAAATTCTATGTATATTTGATATTTGTATGTGAAAATTGTGTGTATATTTGATATTTGATGTATGTGGTATATGAGTATTTGGTAGAAATATATATATATATATATATATATATATATATATATATATATATATGATGTTATTATTTAAATATATGTGAATTTATATGTATTTGTTATAAGTAGGATGTTATTGTGTATATGTGAATGTATGTATGTTTGTTGTAAATGTGGTATATGATTGTGAAATTTTTGTATTTGGTATAATTAGGATATTATTATCTATATATGTAAAATTATGTGTGTTTGGTTTAAGTAGGATGCTATTTTGTGTGTATGTGAATGTATTTATATATTGTGTATATGTGGTATACGTAAAAGTATGTGAATTTCATGTTCTTATGTATTATGTAAAAGTATGTGGTATATGTATGTAAGTATGATGCTAGAATTTAAAACAAATATTGTTATAATTGCAAAAAAAAAATTATTGTTATAATTGCAAAAAAAAAAAAAAAAAAAAAAAAAAAAAAAAAAAAACACAAAAGAATGTTATAAAATTGTTAGGGTACTATACACATATTCACGTGTGTATTGGATATATATATATATATATATATATATATATATATATATATATATATATATATATATATATATATATATATATATATATATATATATATTTGGGGGGGGGGGGGGGGGGGGGGCGAGGGTTGAACTTTGAATGATTATCCATTTTTTAAAATCATGTCATTTTGATTATTGTGACAAAGTGTTAATAATCACATTTTAATGTTTGAATAGATGTGAATATAATAAAATTAAAATGATTATTTAAAAACCAAATTGTCAATACGCACAAAAACAAATATGCTTTTTATGAAAACGATAAAAATTACTTATCAAACCTGTTTTAAATACTTTTAAGTCATATTTATTATTATTAATAATTTTATTACTAGAAAAAAGATGAGAATAAAAAATTGCAAAATAATATTAGTATAAGCTTTATAAAATAAGATTAATATAATTGACAAATATAAATCAACACTCTAAAACCAAAAATATATATATTTTATAATCTCGACGGTAAATTACAAATACTAGAAACAACAACACAACAACATAATATGTTACAAATATATATATTTTTTAATCTCGACGGTAAATTAAAAATATATATATTTTTTAATCTCGACGGTAAATTACAAATACTAGAAAGAACAACATATTTATAACATATTTATATAATGTTATAAATAAAAAATATATATATTTCTATAGTTTCGTATTTATAACATATTTATAATATATTTATATTAAGTTATATAGTTATGTAGTTAACTTATTTATAACATATTTATAATATATAACATATTTATAATAAGTTATATAGTTAACTTATAATCTTCAAATTAACTTATAATGTTATATTTCTATAGTTTCATATTTATATTTAATACTTACAACTTTTGCCTATATAAATTACAAGTAATTGTAATTAAAATTAATTAAAAAAAAAGCATAAATAAAAAATTTTAATTTAATTTTTTTAATTTTTATTTTTTTTTTCTTTTAATTGTAAAAAAAATGTGGATCGGAAAAATTGTATTTGTATATCTTATAGTTTTTCAGGAAATGATGAGTATATGGATTTTGTTTATGTATACCATGGCTGCTGTCATGGGTCGTGGACATGGGGGAGACGGAGCTGAGGACCCACCTATCCCAGGTGGTAGAGGTGTCGGTCAGCATGAGCAAGACGGTAAATATTATTATGAATTTTTATTTAATATTTTTGTTCAATTATTATAAATTAATTATCGTTTCTAATAATTTTTAATTATATTTGTAGTTGAGGAACGTGCCTGAAGGAAAGTCCGAGACAAAGCAAAAAACATAAAACTTGAAAAAGCAATCTTACGAACCAGGGGAAACCAATTAGCTTGCAATATGATAGGGATATCACATTTGATCCCGTCGGAGAGCCGAAAGACATGTTTTCCCGAGAAGTTGGAAAAACAATGTGGCAGATGGTCCCGTTTGACAAATGGACTTGGAAAAAAGTTTCCCCTTCAATACAGGATACCGTATTACAACATTTAGCGGTAATTATTTATTTAAATATATTTTATATGGTTAACTGTAATTGTTTTTTACTTGTTTAACTTATTTTTTTTTGTAGATAAAGTTTGATTTGGATCAGATGTACCAGGATGTACAAGTTAATCTGTTGACAGAGAGTTTTCAAGCAGCTTTGTTAAAAGGTTATCGAGAACGTAAAGCTGACGCAAAAGAATATTTTATGTTAGTTGGAGGATATGATAATATCCCGGGAGCATTAGCCAATCCTCCGGAGGGTATGCTAGTTGATAACTGGGCGAAGGAAGTTGAGTATTTTCAAACAGACTGACACAGAATCGCATCAAAAAGGAACAAAAAGTCCGTGAAATGAAAGCAAGTGTGAATCGTGGGGGGTTCGAGCTTGTATAACAGTACTTGCTATAAGAAGGTACCGTACGATAATGTAATTACTTTTTTAAAATATAATCTAATATTTAAAGTTAAACAGAACCTTAACAGAGTGGAAACGTTTTGCAAAGCTCATACCGATAAGAATGGTGTATTTGTTACTGCTGAGGTGGAACAACAATACGTAAGTATTTAATTATAATTTTATCATATAATTAAATGTTTATTTATACTTAATTATTACTCACTTTTGGGAGTTATAGAATCGGTTAGTTGAAGAGCTGTTAGAACAAACTCAAGGTGAAAGTGAGTTAACCCCCGCTCAAGAAAGAGCTGCATTCGAGAAAGTATTAGGAGAGCGACGTGGCCATATTAGAGGCATTGGCCGTAAACCTTCTGCTCTCCCGCCGATTCCACAGCCTTCGCAACCATCATAACCATCACAGGTAAAACAATCTACTTTGGTTTTTGTCCCAAGTGCAAGAAATAACAATGTACTTTGGTTTTCTATCTTAGTTTAAAAATAGCAATCTACTTTAGCATCGTACAATGCAGGTTGAATTGGTAATTTTGGTTTTGTGGTGATTATTTGCTAAAAAGTTTGGTAATTTGGTTTTTGTCCCAAGTGCAAAAAATAACAATGTACTTTGGTTTAGTTTTCTATCTTAGTTTAAAAATAGCAATCTACTTTAGCATCGTAAAATGCATGTTGAATTGGTAATTTTGGTTTTGTGGTGATTATTTGCTAAAAAGTTTGGTAATTTGGTTTTTGTCCTAAGTGCAAGAAATAGCAATGTACTTTGGTTTTCTATCTTAGTTTAAAAATAGCAATCTACTTTAGCATTGTAAAATGCATGTTGAATTGGTAATTTTGGTTTTGTGGTGATTATTTGCTAAAAAGTTTGGTAATTTGGTTTTTGTCCCAAGTGCAAGAAATAGCAATGTACTTTGGTTTTCTATCTTAGTTTAAAAATAGCAATATAATTTAGCATGGTAAAATGCATGTCGAATCGGTAATTTTGGTTTTATGGTGATTATTTGCTAAAAAGTTTCGTAATTGAGTTTTTGTCCCAAGTGCAAGAAATAGCATTGTACTTTGGTTTTCTATCTTAGTTTAAAAATAACACTGTATTTTAATAGTTTTTATTTATGTTTGACAATCTAACTTATAAGTTTATATATATATATATATATATATATATATATATATATATATATATATATATATATTGTTATTAATTATGTAGTTGGAAAATTTTCGTGCAATGCTCAGCGACCCGACATGTAGGGATGAACTCTATTCGTTTTTTCAATCCCACAAAAATCAAGGAAACGATGGGAACGAAGATGGTGGTATGTAAGGATGCGTTTTATTTGCGTATGTTGTCATGCTTTGCAACTTGGTAGATTGTAAAAATTTGGTTGTTTTGCTACTCGGATATTATGACTTTTGATATTTAATTGTAATCGGATGTTTGTTTGTAATTTGCATTGACACTATTATGTTTATATTTAATCGGATGTTTGTTAACATTTAATTTGTAATTAGGATCGACACTATTATTTTTGATATTTAATCGAATATTGTTATTATCGGCGACACTTTTACTGGCGACATTATCACCGCCAACCAAAATCATTTATTTAAAAAAAATGAAAACTGTTATTACCGGCGACACTTTTACCGGCGACAAGTGTTATTACCGGTGACATACTTATTAGCGGCGACAGAACTCATTAGCTACGACATAGTCAATAGCGACAACTTTTCTCATTAGCGGCGACATAGTGACCAATAGTGACGAAGCAGTAGCAGCGACTCATTACCGACGACGGGTCGCCGCTATTAGTATTACCGGCGACTTTTGGGACTTTTACCGGCGACTTTTGTCGCCGGTAATGACCTTTTTCCTTGTAGTGTTGATATAGGGATGAGCGAGTGATGGAATCAGTAGCGACTAGTACGGTTCTTGATTTTCCAAATACTGAATTGATCGAAATTCAATCTCAAGTACCCTACCGAATTAATGTTACCGGTATCGGTACCGAGAATGGTACCGGTTTTCGGTATTAGTACCGGTACCGACGGTACCAAATCCCGAATTTCATGATTTTGAATATAAAATACCGTCCCATATTTTTACATATTATACGGTTCAGTACCAATTCCGGTACGAGAACAAGATTGGTACAAACTGTTCATTGATAACAATAACCAACTTTTTATAAATCTTAAAAAATGACCACTTACTCCATAATAGCGTATTCCGGAGTTGGGGTGGTTGGTAGTTATACCGGGTCCGAAATCTGATAATCATACGTTCTAGATTGACATAGTGTATTTAAGACTATATTTTCCAGAATGTGATATTCCAGAGTATTTATGTTCATTCCAGAGTTGGTGGTTGTTGGTAGGATTCGAAACCAGAATATGACACATGCACATTCCAGACTGAAAAAATTGTATTCCCAACTTTACTCCGAAATATACGATCATTATGGAATGGTGTTCCAGAGAGGTATTATTAGGGTATTAGTGCGTTTTTTGTTCATCCACAAGATACATGTAGTATATTTGTGTCTTTGTTCTCTAATTCATCCACAAACAGTGTTCTTTGATAATTTTCATGTTATAAAAGAATGAGTATGTATACGATTTTTTTTTCGAGTGCCAATTTCTAGTAGAAGGCAATTGCTGCATATTGAGGGATCTATGCAATATATTGGTCCAGACTACATATGCTTTGGTATAAATGTAAGAAATGATATCAACTTCGTTGGGTTAATTGTGTTGGTTGTTTCTATGTCCAAGTTACACTAATCAAATATGTCTATCTTTTCAATGTACTGGATCAAATATAATTATGCAAATTCTTGACACTAGTTATGTTAGATATTTTCTTAGTTTTGTTAGTAGTATGCCTCCCAACACAGTACAATTGCTTGTTGTTGTGAAAACTATAGAAATTAGGTCATCGTTAAATGAACAGTGTTAACCTAATCATTGTTGTAATAGACCTAAATGTGTAAAAAAGATGTGGTTTTGTTGTTTATAGGGTTTTATACTTTAAACCATATCCAAAATATCAATCAAGTCTTGGATTGATGTGAAACCCTAATAAACGAACAATTTCAATATACATAAGGAATGAGTTAATGCATATGGTTGAAAGAGATATATGTATTAGACACTATTATGTGGTAACAATAGGCTCATCACCTAGTCTATGAAAATATGAAAATTTAGAAACAAAGAACATTGAAAACAAAGTTCGTATGCAAAAGATACGACTGTTTTAAGAATATGAACAATCGAGCAATAGCTCACCGCCTAATAGGTGTTAAAACCTGACTTCAAATGAAAACCGAGACTTCTTAGGAAATGAATTTTTATTTCCGATCAATTTTCCCATGAGTCTCATTCAATTTAGGATATTATCATGTTCCTAACTGTTTATGCTCGAAAATATCCCAAGCTGTTGAGGACAGGGTTGAACGGCTAAGGTTCACCTTCTTCCCTAAGTAATCTTCGTACGACCTGTAGAATCATTTTCGGGTTTCGTATCGAAAAGTTAGTTATATATTATGAATCAGGTTTTGATATAGTATTTGATTTAAGAGCTAGCTTTTATGTCACACATCATATCGACTCTTTTACGAAGTGAAAGTTCGCGATTGTAAACGAATAATGTCCGAAAAACACTTTCAAACGCTTCGTTAGGATGGCTACACTATTTATTTGTGACTAGAAATCGAACAGTTTTTCTTAGGAAAATGTCTAATGTTTGATTTTATTAACGAAAACGTTGTCACTCAAAATTTCCCGAAAGCCTGCTGCCTGGTGTAAATAAGGTTGAAAACTTGGATTTGATTGTGGACCATTGTATCGGATTTGTCATAGACAGTCGTATTGGGATTAGAGTTCCTATAAAAGGAAGGGAGGGGCTCCCTTACGATCTCACACCTTTCTCTCCCTATCAGGATTTCTCTGTTTCTCTCTCTCTCTCTCTCTCTCTCTCTCTCTCTCTCTCTCTGATTCCGATCGCCGACGACCACCATGAGCCGCCCACCTCCACCGAGCCTGAGATTTGAGAACCGCCGAAAAGGTCGACTGCTATCCTTCGTTCTCTGATCTAGCAATCAGCAAAGCTCCGACCAAACCTCACCTTTTGATGAGCTACCTCCGACGTAGCTCATGACGCCGAAAGTCACCCCCGTCGCCGTCTACCGCCGCCCACCGCCGTCGTCCATCGCCGCCCACCACCGTCGTCTACTGTCGCCTGTGACTTTTTCGACCATATTTTCGCTCAGATTCCAGTGGGGTACTATTCATGCTAGTCAAGATGACTATTGTAACACCCGGAATCTAGAAGGCTAATTATGGAAAATAAAACCTCATTTTGAAAGGTCTACTCGTTGAGTTTAAGGTATAAACTCAACGTGTAGGAGTTAGGAGTCACACTCATTTTCGAAGATCAACTCGACGCGTTGGAGGGACCAACTCGACGAGTTGGTCGCTGTTTGAGAAACCCTAAATTTGGGGTTTTGCACCCAATTTAAACAACTTAAGCTCCAGGGTTTGGCCTCACTTCCAGCCTCCATCGCCCAAAACCCTAACCTCGAAACCCTAAGGCCATTTTTGAGTGTTGTGAGTTCATAAGGAGAATTTGTTGGTGATTCTTGAAGGAGACTTGAAGAGGGAAACACCTAGCTTGGAAGAGTGACACATCCAGAAACCCTTCATCAAGAGCTGCTTCTTTGAGGTATAAAGTCGTCACCTTGACCTATAGCTTACTAGATCTCTTTTCTTGAAGTTTTAGCTTGAGTTTTTGAACTTTGATCAAAAGGTCCGAAGAGAAGAGGTTTCAAGGGGTTAATGGCATAGATATAAACCTTATATGACCTATTGAGGCTTAAAGTTGCAAACTTTAATGGCCTCCATGTCCCATTCATGCAATATGTCCATTGTGAAGCCAAAGATGGACATTTGAGGGTGTTTCTAGCATGCATGAACGTAAATTTGGAAACTTTATGTGATTTGTCCACCTTGGGACATCAAGTCTGTATGTTGGTGGGTTGTAGTAGGAGTTTAAGGGCTTAATGGATCAAAACCACCTTTAAAGAAACTAAGGCTAGAGTTTTAAGCTTAGTAGATGGTTCTTGAGGGTAAAGTTGGAAACTTTACCCTTCTAGGCACCATAATGGAAAGGACCTGAGGTTTGGAGCTATTGGATTTGAGAGAAATGGCTTAATGCATTAAGCATGGTTAACATACTGAAGAACTCGACGAGTTCACAAGGAACTCAGCGAGTTGGAACGACTATGTCCCGATTCTATTAAAGGAACTCGACGAGTCCATAGGGGAACTTGATGAGTTGATTCGAAGTGTCCCGATCCTGTTGAAAATGAGAGAACTCGACGAGTTGATTCATAATATCACAATTTTGTGGTTTATGGGAACTCGCTGAGTTGAATGACAACTCAACGAGTTGAGTCAACTCAGAAAGTTGACTTTGACTTTGACTTGGATGTTGACTTTGACCTTGACTTGACTTTGACCAAGGTTGACCCTTGGGGGTTATGAAGTACAAAATGGGTTCTAAATGGTAGTCCCATGTAAGGGTTTGGGCCCCATTTGGAAAATTGGGCCATTGATAGGCTTTCATAGATTTTACAATATGAACTTTGATGGGTCGGGGGTGAAACGGTCATTTCACCCAAAGTATGGATTATGGATCATGGGTTGAGACCCAATTGCTAATTAGGTGATATTTTGGTATTGATAGCTTGAGGAGTTGCTAGGGCAACAGCTAAGGATTTCTTGCGATAAGCTTCAACAGTGTGAGGTGAGTTACCTTCCAATAGGAGTGGGTTGAAGGCACCAATGTCGGCCCATTAGTATTGATTATAGTTGAGATGATTGTCTTTGTGATAATTATCTGGTATGCCACTATCTGTTATGCTTTATGTGCTAGTATGTTATGTTATTATGTGATAGTGGTAAGAGGGGTAGGTTAGATCCCGTAGCCGGTTGAGATAAGCCGGAGGGTAGGTCGGGCACCCAGTTATGCCTGACAGTATGTTATGCTATGTTATTATGTGGTAGAGGTTGGGGTGAAACAGTCCCCAGTTACCGGTCGAAAGGACCGAAGGGGTAGGCCAACACCCTGATATGCTAGGCAGTATGTAATTTATGTGTATATGATAAGGTATAACGTGGTAGTGGTAGGGGTGAAATAGTCCTCGGTTACCGGTTTAAAGAGACCGAAGGGGAAGGCCAACACCCAGATATGCTAGGCAGTTATCGGTTAAAAGAGACTGAAGGGGTAGGACAACACCCAAATATGCTAGGCGGTTACCGATTGAAAGAGACCGAAGGGGTAGGCCAACACCCAGATATGCTACGCGGTTACCGGTTGAAAGAGACCGAAGGGGTAGGTCGGGCACTAGATATGCCTGATAGTATGATATTTGTATGGTATGTGGTATAATGGGGGAACTCACTAAGCTTCGTGCTTATGGTTTACAATTTTAGTTTCAAGTACTTCTTTTTCAAAAGAAACAGAGCCGACATGATTGCAGATCATCACACTATGATTTTTGCATTATGTTATCTTTGTGAGTTGTACTCTGATAATACTTTTCTATGACATTTTTCAGTGATTTGAAATACTGGTTTTTGATTATGAAATGGGATGACACTATGGATGTTTTTATACTTTTTGTTTTATAATAACTTATTTAAAAATGAAATTTTTGGTCATAAATTTTGGTATGTTACAACTACTCACCGGTCAAAGTTACTATTCGTCAGGTTATAAAACTGCCAATTTCCAGAAAATTGTATTCTCTTCGCTTTGTCGCATACACTTCAACCAAGTGAGTGTCACAACCTCATTCAAAGTCTTTTATCATTTCAGGGGGTGGGGGATGCATGCAATAACTATTTTATTTCTATTAGGCTTATAGAAATGGTATTTAAACTATATCAAGAATCTGTTTAATCAAAAGATATAGTAGGTTTGTATTGTAACAATGTTATTTCAAATACCTAATACAGTAGTCTTACTGTGGAACCTAAAAATTAAGGAATGTTTGCAGTATTGTATATTATTGCAGGATTAGTAACCAAAAACTTGTAATTAAAGTTAGGGTTATTAATAAACTTTAAATTCATGTGAGCCTTCTATTCATCAACCTAAGTATCACTATACTTAGAAAGACCTCTGGCTTATAACCGTTAATTGCAGGAGCAGGAGAATTATGTCTAGATGTTGAGGGCTTAACACCCCCACCTACAATCGCTAGCTACAACCTTGATAGTCGAGTTATACTGGGTGGTAAGTATCTTTTCTGTTATTTGATGCCCTAATGAAGTGTCAGGAGAGGCATATCAGTCAAAACTAGCTCGGTTATGGCACTCATAGTGAATATAATATGTATAGGAAACTTGAAATACCTATAACATATAAAAGAATATAGGAAAATTAAAATACCTATAAGGGATATATTTTTATGAGGAACTTAGTTATGCAAAGTTAGGTTAATAAAGATACATTGTATATAGATAGAGAGCTATCTATATATCCAAATAACGCTTTTTGGTCTCGAAAAGTACTTACCAATTCTAGTATAGCTATACTTTAGGGAGAAAGTATGTTTTGGTTTAAATATTACAAAATTGTGAACTCACCAACTTTTTAGTTGACACTCTTTCAAAATGCATGTATTCTCAGGAGGTTAGACTTTTGGAAGAAATATTACAAGGATGATCATGGGTTGCAGTCATCTTTTATATTTCAGTATTTCCCTTGTTTCCTATATGTTAATGATCGTTTTGTACCTTTCATTTTTTTGGTACCCTAGACAAGGGGATATTGCAACCTACTTCTTTCAATGACTAAAAGTACCTATTTACTACATTATTGCGGTATGTTTAATGTATGCTTATTACTATGATCCATGATGTCGTCTCACCACCTGATGTTTTCGCTGACAATTAGGGTGTGACATTTGATAATAATGTTATGGAAAGTGGTATTCAACGATTTCACACGGAAAATCATTTTGGTGGCAATGGGTCTTCCGGTGGTGGAAGTAACCAAATTTGTAATTTATAACCTACGAAAATCAACCATGTTCTTTCTTACAATAGCCTTATATATGGGGTTGATTTTAGGTATAAAGGTAAGGCTGTTGATGATGCTTCTCCAACATTTGATGTTGATGAATCTTCAAATGATGAGACAAAACTAATGTTGTTGGTTGATGATGGTAATATAATTCAACATGGAGAGCTTGTTAAACATTTTCAGAGTTTCACTGAATTTGATGGGGATGATACTGAACATAAAGATGAGGAAACTAAGCCCTTAAAAACTAGAAAATCACATAAGGAAAAGTTTTCTTATTATTTTTCTGATTTTGAAGAAACACAAACCACTCATTGGGGGTGTTCCTCAACCTTTACCATTGTCTGAATTAGCTAAAAAAACATAAAGGTGCCACATCCAACAATTATATTTCCTATGTAAAGAAGTATCAACTCTTTAAAAGAAAAGAAGAACATAAGCTTAAATGAAGATTCAAATGTGTTATTGAAGGCTTCTAATATAAACTAACAAAATCTACAAAAGACAAGTATGGAACTGTTTTCTTTAAGGAAAATTGTAAATGGCGGATACATGCTACAAAATATAAAGATACTGATACATTTCAAGTTGTTAAACTATCGGAGAGCCATACTTGCTCAAACATACAACTCCTTCCTCATCATCGACAAACAAAAAAAGAAAGGTATTGGGTTAATTTTTGAAGGTCATATTAGCCGATATTACAGGTAATACGTTGTGGGCGAAAGCTTTCTTTAGGGGTCCCCTTCAACAGATTTAGAGGTATTGGGTTAAGTTTGAAAGAATTCCTTTATGTTGTTTTATTTCGGAGAGGAAGAATCCAGGGGCTGTTACACATATAAATACAAGTTAGGAAAACAAATGTTAGTACATTTTCATGGGTATTGGTTGTGTAATAATATTTATTATATAGTGAGTTATTTTAATTGTTGTTATACATGTGTTTGATTGAATGACTAACCTATTAATAATTATTGTGTAGGTTCGAGCGTTTCAAACATGTTGTATCTTATTATTGTCATTAACAGAGCACATCTTAAAGGGAAATACTTGGGTTTCCTAGTTGTCGGCATGAACGGTAATAACCAAATCCCCCCTATTGCATTGGTATTGGAAAAACAGAAATTAGGGTTTCATGGATATGGTTTTTATCAAGACTCAAAGAACGTATCGGGGACATGTCCTCTTTGGCTATCATATCCGAAAGAGCCAATTCAATTGAAATAGCCATTTAAGTTGGGTTTCTGAATGCATATCATGGAGTCTGCTATCGCCATTTGTTGATGAATATGAGAACAAATATTGGCAAAAAAGAGATAATCGAAATTTTGTTTTAGGAGGCTGCATAAGCTTACCGAGAGTCTGATTGCAAATAAATCTTGGCTAGGCTACGTTGTGCCCTAAATGAAGACTATCGTACATGGTTAGAAAGAATTGGTTACCAGAAATATGCAAGGTTGTGTTTCCCTGCGGTTCGGTATAATATAATGACATAAAACATCACTAAGTCCATCAATAAGTTATCTAAATACATACGAAAATTACCAATAACAATGTTGATTGACTTTTTTCGAGAAACTATGCGACAATGGTGGTGTTAATGATGTAATGTTGGAGATAATTGTTTAAATCATAATACTTCCATGGTAATTCTACTATAATTTACTATGAAAGATCTAGTATGCTCAAGAATCATATTAAAGTGATATTGTTAATTAACATATGATACTATAGTGCCGCACTAACAACAACTTGTTATAATTGATTATTTATAAGAAACAAATTTTAATAAATATTCAATAAACTCTTATAATTAAATTGGAAATTATTTATTTCTAGGAACTAATAATTTTCATTAGCAAGTAACATTACATAATTCATATGGTATGAATTACTAAGTCATGCACAACATTTTGGATTAGATAAATTGTTTTGTCTTTTACCAAAAAGTTAGTGTTTATATTTATAAACTTGGTTTATAAATATAAAATTTGCATTTATAACTTTGAAAATAAGTTGGATAAAAGAGAGTATGGGCTCTTCATTTGTTTAATGAAAAGAACACTTCTCTAAAAGGGCAAACATGGACAATATGATTAAAATAAAGAGTGATGGTCTTTTGATTATTTTATTCAAAAGAAAGGCATGGCTTAAAGAATGGGGAACACATAGGCTTTAGAGGCATGGGTTCTTAAAGTGTTAAGAACTTATTGACCAAAAATTTTTTATATAAAGTGAGGCTTTCAGTCTCTTGGCTTAACCCATGCAAAAAATTCGAAATTTGTTCTCTTCACCTCACTTTCTCTAGTTTTGTTAAGAACACTTGAATATTACTTGCTTCTTGATGCTCTCTTTAGGTTCTTATTTTGATAAGAACATAAAGCTTAAGAACCTTAAGAGTTTTATACAAAAGAACGAGCATTCTACATCAAGTTGATTTATTGTTGGTGCCTCTAAAGTTCTACATTCTACATCAACTTCCAAGCCTCCCAAGAGGATCCAAAGAACTAGAAAGGTTGTAATTTCTGCATCTTCTTCTTTAGTTTGTGTTTAATCTTTCTACAACTATCAAGAAGATCCTTGGTGGGTTATAAACTTGTTTATGTCATTCAAAATTTATTAAGTCTTCCGTTGTTAAGAAATCATGTTTTTGAAACTAGTTTTTGAATAAAAACCCAACATACTATGAATGACAAGATATACGTATTTTTTTATAGCTCAAAGCAAAAAAATGTTACTAAGTATGCTGATAAGGTTATCGAAAGGAAGATCAACAAATCCTCTAGTTTTCGAGTATACCAGATTGATCAAAGCAGACGTGAAGTGACTAACGAATGAAAAATGTTATAGTCAACTTGGAATCTCATTGTTGCACATATTAGAAATGACAATTGTCTGAAATACCTTGTTCTCATGATATGGAGGTATTCAAGGAATTAAGATATCAACACTACAATATATGGGTGTCATCGTACATCACAATGGAAAAATATCGATCACCATATATAGAGATTATGTTTCATATGCTAGTTCAAGCGGAATACGGACAATCGAATGAAGTCATGGTTGTATTACCATCATTGATTGAAAAACGAAAACCAAAGGACCATGAAGCGATAAACATATCCCATCCCATGGTGAAGGCCTGATTCAAAAAAAATGCAATCGTTGCCAAATGATCGATCACACAAGTAGAAACTATGACGCTCAGTTTCCAGCAGATTCAACAAAAACTAAATCTTCAAGTAGAACTAAGTCAAGTGTCAAGATTAAGGGTAAGTCTAAGAGTATATCTAATGTCACAACCTAGTCAAGAGTATGATATTGTTGGTCTAAATAACCCGTAGTCAAGTTTTTATGAAATTATAATATTCTAGAAATTCTTCTGCTGTTAGGTAAACCTGTTTTTGCTACATCTTGATAAGGAGATCGCTTAAAACATAAACAAAAAAAACATATCTCATATATCAGGGTAATCTACAACATCTATCCTTGGTGAACTCTCAGCCTACTAGAAAGCAACATGCTCCTGCGAAGTAGGCTGCAACAACTTGTTAGGGGACGCCGCATAAAACAATATATAAAGGTTAATGTTATGTTATTTTATCATAGAAAGCTATAGATTAAGGTAAACTAAGATAGATACATTTCTAACATCAAGAATGCATTAACAATCAACATGTAAATGCCTCATCCTAATGTATGCAACCGCCCGAGGGATAACACCCGATATAGGATAACTAGCTATAATACTGTTGGGAGATTTCTCCATGATCCATATCTACAAAATTAAGATGTCAAACAACTAACTGGTTGAAATAGGTGTCCGATTTCATAACTAGTTGATATGAATTTGGCATTAATAACAAAGTCCTTTTAGGGTTTCCCTCAAGAGCTAAAATTGCTAGAAAGGGATTTAAGATAATTAGATTAATAGTTTATTAATTTATCATAGCTTGATAAATTAACTAGAAACTGTTAAAATTAATATAAAATTATTGGAATTGATTAGAATTAATTTGCATTTAATTAAAAGTATAAGGACTAAATGTTAATTATTTAATAGTTGAGAAAGATGAAAATTCTAGATCCCCATAAGGGGTGGATGGTTTTGTGGAGTCTTGGAGGCTTCTAGAATCAATCCTGATAATAGATAAAGAAATTGTTTGAATCATGATTAAATCTAATTATTTAATTGATTCAAATATGCTTTTTCTGCAAGCTACCTCAACTTTAAATAGAATACTTTTGCCTTTGAGAAATTCAATCCAACCTTTTGTAAGTTTGATACATTAGGTTTTGATAGCCTCCCTCCTTTCTTCTAAACTTTCTAGGGTTTTAAACTTTTGGGTGTGAGCTATTAGTGACATTCTACTGTGGGTGCTAGTCGTTCCTAGTGATTACAAGGAATTTGATATCTTCATGGAATTAAAAGTATATATGATTATACTTGAAAGATTAGTAATCCTATCCATCTTTATTAGTTTAAATTCATAGTTTTGAAAGTATGTTGCTTTGAAAGTAAATCCTAGATCTATGGTGCACATACACATAGGGTTTTAGTAATCACTTCTGTTATCTGAAATTCATGTTTAGATACATAGAAAACCCATCAGTGGTATTAGAGCCATTAAGTTTTATTTATGTGCACTAATTGAAAAAACTAAGAAAACTAAAACTAACCTGCTAGTCGCAGGGCGTAGAGCACCTAGATCCGGACGCGCTGCACTTTGAGCAGATTAGGTTGATTTCAGGATTTTCACTATAATTTTGCTTTTTAGGGTTTATATTTAGGTTTAAATATTGTGTTAATATATTAATATTAGATAATTAAACTAAGATGATCAATATGCCTAAGTGATTTGAAATATAGATAATTGATTTAAAATTAATCAATTAAAGGTTAACTAAAGATAATATTTTTAAATCATGCAATTTTAATTTGTTTAAAATTCACCTTACATATAATTATAATAGTTTATAAATAGTATATGAAAATAAAAAATATTTACATATGTAATATGATTGCTATATGTATGCGTACCATATGAAATTTGTCCTCACATGTTTAATTAATGATCGTTAGTCGAATCAAGAATGGCCTATAAGAGGGGTATAAGGAAATGAATTGAAAAATGACTGTTGAATGAGTTTCCTTTTCACTCACCTCTTCTTTGTGTTGTGGATTTCCATTAGATGAAAGAGTTTGATAGGATGATGTAACGTTAAATGTATAACATGTAAAGTACTAGAACAAAATTTCCCTTCTAGTTATATTAGGAAAATGTGAATAGTTTTTGACCCCATGAAAAATGCACAATATTCCTTATTTGACTATATGTGGATCATGTGTGGTTAACCGAAACATAAAGTTAAGACTTAAGAAGAAGATGATGTAGCACTTGTAGTTGTGGTTTGTTGGCGATGCATGTGTGGTTAACCGACATGTCAATTTGATAGCCATGACATAATCAAGGATCAGACGTTTTTTGCGTGGTTGGTTCACCATCTTATTTGTTAGACCATGATATCCCTGTCACAGATGGAGGATCTGCAAACTGAGATTAACTTACCATTAAATAGTTTTAATGAATCTCAAAAGATATAGAGTTTCATAGTGATTTAAATTTGTAAAGTGTATTACCTACCTAAATAACTTTGTGGTGTGTTGATGGAAACCCTCTACACATCACAATGACAAATATGGATTCTACCTTAGTAAATAATAATTTAAGGTTGAATTTTTTTTAAAGGATTAATAAAATAACAAGAATTGAATTAACATTGAATGATGTCAACTAGATAATCCACTAAAATATACTACTATATGACCTCACAAAAGGATTAGATGGAAGGATGACCAATCTAATCCAAATTTGTAATTTGAGAATAGTTCTCATTTATGAATAGAAACATCATGCCTTAGATAAAGCTATTCATGAGGTTCCTTTATCCACTACATTCCACAATTGTTAAGAAAAGTTATGAAATAAATTTATTGAAGTGAAATGGAATTTCATTTGGTTAAGAGTTGACTATAGATATCAACTAGCTGACATGTACATATAATCAATTCACTTTGATTTTGATATGAACAAAATTGAAAAATGTTTGTTCAGGAGTTGAATGGCATGTAGAGACCCTTTAGGACTGATATGGTCCAATCATAGAAACTCTAAATTAAAATTTTCCTATATTTCCTATCACGAATAAAAGTTTCAAGAACAAGAAAGTTGTTGCCCATACGTAAAAGGTGATTAACGTTGAAATACCTAGTTGGTCCCCAAATGCCAAGGACAAAATGAAGGCCTATTCTAAGGCTTCTTCTGATAAACTATCATTTCCTAAATAAGAAAACGACTTAGAAAGCATTAAAGCCTAATGTGTTTGATGAGTAAGACTAAAAGATTACGATCCTATGCTACTATCCATGAGATCAAATGAAAACTTATTCTCATTAATGTTTAGTCTACAATCGGATATGTAAATTTTTACCACCTTTAGAACATTACTTCCAATCCTTGAGTATTTTACTAAGGATAAAGTGTTGACATTTGCAAGAATGTGAAAGGACTAAAAAAGGAGTAAATGCACTAAAATATCTAGAAGCAAAGTTAATTATGAGTATCAGGCTCTTGCTATTATCCATATGATCAAATGACATCTCGTCTCCCAAATATTTAGTCTATGGTATTATGATTCGAAAAGTGTTTATACAAAATTCATGAGATTATTCTGACTCATTTAAATGTAGAGCATTTCATATGTTTTGTATTTAAAAGAAAAGTCATTAAATCCATCAAACCGGTATGTTGACAACAATTCTAAGGATTGATCCAAATATTTGAGTAAGATGTAATATTATGGAATCATATTCTTGAAAATGGGAATTGTATTGCCAAAGATCCAGTTGGATAAGATTTTTGAATTAATTTGACCACAATTCTTATGATAAATGCAAAACCGATTTGTCAAGACAGATGATAAAATCCCTATGTGATAGCGTGGATATTTGTTGGAATTAGTTTTGACTAATGGTCCATTCAAACTATCCACGATACGTACTAATTTGAATACATCCAAAAGTTTGGATAAAATCTATTTGTGGAGTCATTGTGTTGAAACCTGTAAACATGAAGTGCATTACCAAGTATCCATTTGGATTGGATCTTGGATATCATTTAGTTGCGTGTCTTATGGTAAATGCAAACCATGTTTATCAAGATAGATGACATTTGCATCACTAGGTGATGAAAATAGGGAAATGAGTTATTAGGGTAATTAACTATTGCTCCTGTACTCAATTGGTCACTTTTTTTTTGTATCTCATTTACCATTGAACTTGTTGTAGGTGTTCACAGAAACCATTGAAACCGGTTATTGAAGGTTTCCGGCAATTTATTATCTTCGGCAACTCTCCGGCAAAAACGAGTTTTTCCGGCGGACTTTTCTCGACTGCCATCCAAGCGGCATCCACCGCCCACCATCACTAGAACCCACCTGCCACCTCCCTCTCTCCCTCCTGTCGATTTGCTGCCAGAAAAAGGAAGAAGGGACGCAGGCAGCAAGTCACCTGTCACCTCATCCCGCCATCACTGGAACCTACCTGCCACCTCCCTTTTGTCGGTGGTAAACCACCATTACCACCTCCTGCTACTATAAATCATCAAACTGAGACCCAAGGATTCGTCGAAAATCTCATTTTTGTCGGAGGCTCGCCGGAGAGGACGACCAGAGAGTCGCCGGAGATAAGAAATTACCGGAAACCTTCAATAGCCGGTTTCAATGGTTTCTGTGAACACCTACAACAAGTTTAATGGTAAATGAGATACAAAAAAAGGAAAGTGACCAATTGAGTACAAGGGCAAGAGTTAATTACCCTAATAAGTCATTTCCCCATGAAAATATATGTTCGAATTAGTGCATACTAATGGACCGTTCAGATAAACCAAAATACATAGTAAGATTGACTTTTTATGAACATGTTTATCTGAATAAACATTGAGATTGGAACCTTATAGGTATTCAGAGTTCTCATAAAATGAAGTAAAGAATCAACTAGGAAAAAGGATAAGATACTTAGATCCAATAGGAGTGGTGAGGATCTTAGTCAAACCATATCGATCATCTAAAGAATTATGAAAAGTGTCATAAATTATCTCCAACATTGTCGCAATGGGTGTTCTAGGAGTTTCTTTTGTTTGCATAACTTATAATTTATTGAGAAAAAAATGAAAGAGAGAGAAGCCGAGAGCGTTAGAGTTTTAAAATCGAAGACCACACCTTTTGATAAATGTGGGGGGCCATCGTGTGCAATTTTAGCAAAGAAAGGAAAGAGTTACATAAATTATGACCTTAAAAGGTGTCTTAAAAACTTAAGAGGGTAAAAGAGTTTGCATAACGTGAAGACTTTGAAGAGGAAACACATTCTGTTCACGCCTAGTTCTCACAACGTGAGATATATCCTTCATGCCGTGAGTTCGATAAAATCATGATTCAAACATTTATTCCAGTCTAATGTCGTGCCTCTCTGCAGTTACAACGTGAGATATCATTAATCGTGTTTATGTTCTTTCTTTCGACCATAAAATGTGGCGTATGCTTTCCCAGATTACATTACATTACTTTGAAGTTTCTTGCACCAAACTTTTGAAAGACGTGAGTTTTTTTTCACACTTTTATGTGGCGAATTTATAAGTAGCTTCCTAAGTCCAGTTACTGTATACATTCAAGATGCTCAAGCTTTCCACACACTTTCAAGAATTCGATCTCGCCACTACTATCCTATGGGAGTCTGTTCCAATATCTCCTTTTTACTTTTATGTTCTTTAATTGTTTAAGTATGCAATGGGGACATTGCATCAATTAAGTGTGGGGTAGGGTTTGAATTTAGGAATACAAGCTTACTGATAAAATGACAAAAAATGACTAGGATTTAAAAGTTTTAAATGATTTGAAACAATGATCTAAAATTTAATCTAGTTAATAAATTGTTGTAGTGAGATCTAGGTTGCTAGTGTTATGTAGGACGATCCGATACGGGTTTCAATATTTATTTGAGACAATAGATGTTCTAGTGTATTTGTGGCTTCCCTGTCCCAGTGAAATCATGGAACAAAAACACGACATTGCTTTGTTTGAGGGACATAATATGTTAGGCAGCGTGTACCAAAAATGTATCCAGGAGAGCTCATTGCACTTAGACTAATACTTTTAACCAATATGGGTTGAAGTTAAGTTCCCTTGCTTAAGCAAATGTTTTTTTTAGGATTTTAGTTTTGAGTGAAAAAAGTGAGAAAAGAAAAAAAGTGAGAAGGTTGTGAAAAAAGAAAAAAAAAGAGAAAAAATAGAAAAGAAAAAAAAAGTTGTTGAGAGAATATGAGTCTGCAAAGCTATGAAGATCAAAGAAATATTATGAAGAAACATTCGAAGACTCAAGAATAAGGCAATTTGCCAAGTTATTATTATTATAATATTTCTTTCTAGATTATTTTTCCACATGTATGCTTGGGAGCTTAACCAAAAATACATTGAGATTAAAAAAGTTTTATGGGGATGGATTGAATGGATGCATAAAATGAATGTTGTTCAAAAGTAGTGGGGAAGTGTTTATGAGGATCATAAGTATTTTAGATTGGAGAAGCTCTTAGGAAAATTTAGACACAAGTACATGCATTACGGTCTTGATGTAATGGAGAAACTCAAAACGGATTGTCTTGTGCAATGTTGGTAGCCAGGGTTTTAATATGATGGTATATAATAAAAGTCAATTTTGCTTGAGGGCAAGCAAAATGTAAGTGTGGAGTATTTCGATATTGCTATATATACATATATTTAGGCATTATTTTAATATATTTTAAGCTATATTTTGGTTGATTGCAAAGATATTTGGTACTTATTGAGTTGAATTACATTTTGCAGCCAAAAAGGACATTTTTGAAGAAAATGGAACAAAAATGATAAAAGGTGGAACATGGAAGGACTAGAGCTGAAGTTGGGGGCTAAAAGGAGCATAATAGGAAGAAAAACCATGAAAATACAAGTTCCAAGACATGAGGAAAAATGTCGACGATATGAATTATAACTGAGCTCATGATGTGTAGATTATAAACTCAGGTCGTGAGGAAGATTCTCCCAGAAGATAACTATGTGAATGCAGTTTTCATGCCGAACACGAATTGTACTGAGCTCACGACATGAGCTTTAGTTCTAACGACCTGAGAGGCGATATTTAGAAACTAAAAGTATCCCTTTACATATCGACTTTAGAGAGGTCGGATCTAATTTTCTTGAGATAATCGATTTTACAGGACTGAGATCTGCAAAAAACAACCCTTTGAGAGAGAGAGAGATAGATAGATAGATAGATAGATAGATAGATAGATAGATAGATAGATAGATAGATAGAGAGAGAGAGAGAGAGAGAGAGAACACTTGGAGATTGAAGATTTAAAGATTACACACCACATTCGGTTTGCATACGATTAACTATAACACCCGTTTTCTTGAATGAATTGAATTAGGGTTTCAAGGAGTTAAAAGGTTGGGATTTTGGAAAAATGGAGTCTCACAACATGACCTTTGAGTGGTCATGACGTGAGATGAGTTTATATAAAACTTTTGTTCGTGACTGGTCTCACGATGTGAGACATAGAGTCTCACACCGTGAGAACTGATGCAGCCGAAGCCCATGATCTTTTAGGGTTTCCTTTGTATTTAAGCTCCTCTAAACCCATTTTAAGGTTCATTATCAGCCTCCAAACCCTCATTCACCTCAGAAAACCCTAGCCTTCATCCCTTGCTTGATTTTTCGGCCATTTTGGAGCCTTTCTTGGTTTGAAGAAGAAGGTGATCTTTTGTAGAGGATTGCAAGGAATCATTGTGATCATCGCGTTATATTGTTTCTGGACCCTTGTAAGTGACAAAGCTTCCATATTTATTGTTGTTTCTAGCTAGATCTAAGTTTTGTCCCACTTTTCTCCTTGGTTAACAAATTTTGAATGAATAGAAGCCATAAAGTTGGAAACTTTATGAGTTATAAAGATCCTTAGAGTGCCATGAATTCCTGATCTAATGAATGGTTGGGTTTTGGAACCTTAAATGAAAGTTAGATGATCTTTTCTTTAATATTGGTCCCAAATAATATCTAGAAATGTGTTGTACGTACATGCCCATAAATCATCGAATTTTAAGTGTATTATGGAGTTATAAGGCATTTTGGAAAGTTAGAGTAAAAGGCTTAATGGATTAAGGACTTAAATTGTTGGATTTTTGGCTTCAGACTATGCTCACAATGTGAGACATAGGGTGTCTCGACATGAGGGTCGAATGACCCCATTTTCTATTAAGCTTCTTGGAGCTCATAACATGAGAGGAGGCTGCTCACGACATGAGGGCATATATAGTGACTTTTCATGTCTAAGTTGGCTAAGTTGAGTTGAGATGAGTTGGAATCGGACCAAGTGAGCTCTCAAGACGTGACCAAGGGTTGGTCATGACGTGAGGCTGAATAATGGACATTATGGGCTATTGACTTTGACTTTGACCTGGGTTAACTTTTAGCCAAGATGACTGATTTCAATGTGTAGTCTAAGTTTGGACCTTGTATATTGTGATAGGAGTGTTGCAGCGATGGTTGTGTGGCTTTGAGCTGAGTGTTAGTCGGCTTTGTGATTCAGGTGATTTTACTCACTATACTCATGCATCAAAGGCAACAATGCCATCCCACTAGGATATGTTAGGTAGGATGCTAGCTGTCTTCGTGAGTCTTCCATTTGTATGATAGGCTAGGCCCATCATATGTCGGGCTAGGCCTATTGTATATTGGGCTAGGCCCATTGTATGTTAGGCTAGGCCAATGGTATGACGAGCTAGGCCCATTTTAGTTTTAGGTTAGGCTATTGATTAGGAAGGGTTAGGCCCATATGTATGTTGGGCTAGGCCCATTTATTAGGAAGGGCTAGACCCATTATTATGGGTTGGGCCCGATGTGAGGGATATACCTAAGGATATGAATGGTATGTGGTATTTTGGGGAACTCACTAAGCTTTGTGCTTATGGTTTCATGTTATGGTTTCAGGTACTTCCAGTATAAGAGGGAAGGGCTTGATGTGACTACACAACATCCCCTAAAGCTTATTTCGCATTGATAACTTTACTCTGATGATTAAATACTATTTTTCACCTTGAATGGTTTTGGGAACAAATTGTTATATGGATTATTATTTTAAAAATGAAACTTTTACCTTGGATTTTTGGGATGTTACAAGTTGGTATCAGAGCCTTGGTTTGAGGGATTCGGGCACATTGTCGGGTGTGACTGAACTCAAACTGATTTAGCCCTAGAATGACTGATTTAGCCTTAAAAATAGAGAAAAAATAGAAAAGAAAAGAAAAGGTTGTCAAAAGTTGTTGAGATAATAAGAGTCTACAAAGTTATGAAGATCAAAGCAATATTATGAAGAAAAATTCGAAGACTCAAAGTTAAAGACTCAAGAATAAGGAAATTTGCCAAGTTATTTTTTTTTGTAGTTTTTCTTTCTAGGTTATTTTTCCATATGTATGCTTTGGAGCTTAACCAAAAATACCTTGAGGTTAAGAAAGTTTTATAGGGATGGATTCAGAGGTTTGCATAAAATGAATCTTGTTCAAAAGAAGTGGGAAAGTGTTTATGAGGATCGTAAGTATTTAGGATTAGGGAAGCTCTTAGGAAATTTAATACAAGTACATGCATTGTGGTCTTGACGTATGGAGAAACTCAAAATGGATTGTCTTATGCGATGTTAGTAGATATGGTTTTAATATGATGGTATGATAACAAAATTGAGTTGTCCTTGAGGGCAAGCAAAAGGAAAGTGTGGGGTATTTTCATATTGTTATATATATATATATATATATATATATATATATATATATATATATATATAGGGATTATTTTAATACATTCTAAGCTATATTTTGGTTAATTAAAAAGTTAATTTGTACTTATTGTGTTGAATTATATTTTGCAGCCAAAAAGGACATTCTTGAAGAAAATGACCAAAAACGACAAAATGTGGAACGTGGAAGGACTGGAGCTGATGTTGGGAGCTAAACGGAGCTTAAAAGGAAGAAAAATCAGGAAATTACAAGTTCCACGATGTGGCTTCAGAGTCCCATGGCATTGCGAGAGGAAAAATCTCGACGATATACATTATAACTGAACTCACGACGTGAGCATTATAAACTCACATCGCGAGGAAGATTCTTCCAGAAGATAACTATGCAGAATTCAGTTTCCTTGCTAAACACGAATTGTATTGATCTCACGACATGAACCTTAATTCTCAAGACGTGAGACGTGATATTTGGAAACTATAAATATCCCTTTACATATCCACTTTATAGAGGTTGGATCTGATTTTTTGGAGAGATAATCGATTTTAGAGGCCAGATGTCTGCGAAAAAAACAACCCTTTGAGAGAGAGTACGCTTAGAGATTAAAGATTTGAAGATTTCACATCACATTCGGTTTGCATAAGATTAACTATGTTGAATTCTTATGTTTTTGTGTGCTTATTTTCTTCTATTAGTAGCTAATCATTAGGATTTCATTTAGTTTTGATGAACCCTAATACTATGTGTTAGTTTGTATCTTATAATTGGATTTTATGAAGTTGGTTAATGCATCTGTTTGATTATCATTACCTAACATGTTAAAGTTTTCACCTTTGTTGCTTTGAGTCAAGTTAAGTGTAGTTTAATGACCATTTAAATTGGATGAACTTGTTTACCTTGTAGTTTATGATTATTAAATTGCTAGAGCTAGGATTAATCACATCATAGATTATGTAATAAAGGTAACAACTTTAGATGTGTTAGAGAGCGTAATTGATCGTAATTTTCTTTGGTAATTTATCTTGATCATAGATAGTTATCTTAGATATATCTTACATAGCCTAATTATCTTTAATAATCAAATATGTGTTTGCTTATGTATGATCATTACATAGTAGTTCATGAACTGATGAAAATAACGATGGGGACAAAGCGGAAATTCAAAAAACAATCAATTAGTATGCTGAGATAAGGAGGGTTATACATTAAGCGGCCTAGATGTTGATGACTTAGGATTCAACACTGTTTACAAAGGGGGAGAATGTTGGGGTCGAAATAGTTGTAAGGTGTAGAAGCGTCCTTTCTTTTGTATTAGTATCGAAGTTGTCTTGTATGTTTTGCATAAGGGCATCTATATGTCGAAGCGTTATTGTTTAATCTGTGACATCCCCAAAATCACGGCCAGAAAAGACCGGTTTCTTTATGCTTTGTTTAAAAATCAGAGTAACATTTTAAATAAAAGTGTTGCGGAATTTGTCCCAAAACAAAATATTATAAAGATTTATCAAAAGCATTTCCATAGAAATGTATTTCATTAAAAGACTCGGGATGTCATGTTCGTACAGATCAAAAGCATAAACAGTACAATATAAGCCTTAATACATTATTTCATATCTACAGGCCTATATCCGTAATCCCTCGTCCAACATCATATCTATGCTCAAGCGCCACTACCTGTAATACATAAAACTGAGTGGGTCAGGCTTGGGAGCCTGGTGAGCACATAGGGTTTTCAACCCACAATAAATAAGTTTATTAATTTCATCAATCAACAATAACCCGATTACCCGTTCCCGTTATCCTCACTTTACGTCCCTAAACACCTATCATAAGGGACCTAGGCTAAGGATCATCATCGGGACGAACACTACTGCTAAAGGGATTCCTCATCAATAAATGTCCTAAAGGCAACCATGTGGGGGATGGAGTACACCGGTGAACACATCGTTCACAAAGACCTACAGGTTGCGAGCCTGCTAGTGTTCCACTGGACTGTCTAGAAGAGTCCGTGGTCGTCATCCATACTCCGCTAGATGACAGAATCAACAACATCAACATCGAGGCCTCTCATCATTTTATCACATATCACCTATTACATCTACCCATGTTTTACCCCAACATTTTCGTAGATATAAAATACATATACAGTTTAAATCATTGAAAACATGTATAACAATGTACATCCAGCATAGATAGCAAGTATTCAGGTAATATGCACACATAGCATGTAATTTATATAAAATACTTCATATCTATGTGTAAGCTGAAAGTAACTATGCACTCACCTGATTAGGTGGTGACTCAGCACTCGGACAGATCTTCGATACTCTCAAAACGATATTCCTTCGATAAAACCTAGTATCGATACCACTAGGGTTTAGTCTAACGATAACCGTGACAAATTAATTGTCTGACTATTATTATTATTATATAAGCGTTAATAACACTCAATATAACTCATAATAATAGCCCAAATAATTATTTTAAGGACCTAATAACATTCCTATAATTATTTGAAAGCTATATTAAAAATTGCGTAAGCGTATCACACTTACAGCGAATTTTATCGAAAACCAGGACTTAATTGGAGCAACGTTTCGAAACCGAAAAACTCCTTTTTCTCGGGACTCCGGGAGCCTCGGGGCTTCCCTAGGGTGCTAGGGGTTTTATCTCGGGCTTAGGGGTGGTTTGGGGTTGTAGAGAGAGAAAGAAGTTAGAGAGAGAAGTGACAAAGGTGTGAAAATGAGGGTTGCCTTCGCTGCCTTTTATAGCCTGCGAGGCCTCGGTACGCTGGGCGTACCTCGGACCTACGCTGGGCGTAATGGCTCGGATAAGGCTGCCAGACCGACTCCAACTATCTCGCATTCGGAAGGGATAAAACCGAGGTTACGCGGGGCGTTCCGGATCTCGTACGCGGGGCGTAGGGCGAGGCTTCGTTGCATGATCCGAAGCGAGATCTGAGACGATCATCGGACGACCCACAACGCACCACGTCATCAGTCTCGCACCAGGTTTCGCATTTTCATACTTCAACTTTAAAAATTTGTAACTTTTGCGTACGACCTCCGATTTCGACGTTCTTTATATCCACGTGAAGGTGGGAACGTACTCTACAACTTTCATTTAGACTTCGTCGGCTAATTTTGGCTCGATTTTAAATTTTATATTATTAACGGGCCGGGACACGATTGGTCCGTTAAATCCTCATAAATTTTTCATCCGACATCCGTTTTTGCCCATCTTTTTCTCGTTACGCTACTCTAAACGAGATCTTCGATTCTCGTTTAGGTCGTGTCGGCTAAAAACCGCTCGATCTAATATTCGAATTTCTGGCTGTACACTGCTAACTCGAAACTTCGAAAAATCATAACTTCTTCATACGAAGTCAGATTTGGGAGTTCTTTTTATCGATGTTCTTAGTTTAACATATTATACGACTTTCGTTTAGATCGCTAAGGCTAAATCTCGCTCTATCATAAATTCACTATTTACGCTTTCCGGTATCGTGCCGGTTCTGTCGCGAAACTTCGACGGGTCATAACTTCTTCCTTATAACTCGGATTTCGGCGTTCTTTATATGTATGGAAACCTTGATACATATTCTACAAATTTATGTAGAGATATCGAGATTATCTCACACTTTAATTTTGACGCTCATTTGATTCTTTATTAATTATACATTAATAATAAACACATAAACACACATAATTCACATAATACTCAAATATTTCATCTTTATTACTTCAAAAAGAGTTACAAGAGTTGACCTAGACTATTACATTGACAAAAATGCTTAACCCTGAAACCCGGGCGTTACAATTCTCTCCCCCTTAGGATGATTCCGTCCCGGAATCATGCATCAGCAAACAGATGTGGATAGCGACTCATCATGTCATCCTCTGTTTCCCAAGTGAGATTCGGCCCATTCGAATGTTTCCATCGGACTAGCACTAAGTCGACCATCTTGCGTCGTAACTTCTTAGTCTTACGGTCAACAATTGCCTCAGGCTCTTCGATCAGCATTTTATTTTCATCCATCTTTAACTCTGAAATTGGAATTATGTCGGGAACGTCTCCCGTGAATTTCCTGAAATAACACACATGGAAGGTATTATGAATACCATCGAGTTCTTCGGGCAATTCCAACTTGTAAGCTTGGTTCCCAATCTTCTGAAGAACTTTGAATGGTCCAATAAACCTTGGACTCAACTTTCCTCGTTTTCCAAATCGTATAAGTCCCTTCCACGGTGAGACTTTCAGCAAAACGGAATCCCCAACTTCGAAGGTTATCGGTCGTCTTTTCTTGTCAGCATAGCTCTTCTGATGATCCTGAGCTGCTAACATTCTTTCCCTAATCACCTTCAACTTCTCAGCAGTCTCATGGACTATCTCGGGGCCCATAAACTGCTTTTCTCCAGCTTCAAGCCAACAAGACAGCGTACGACACTTCTGTCCATAAAAGGCTTGGTAAGGTGCCATCTTGATGCTCGAGTGAAAACTATTGTTGTAGGAAAATTCTACCAGAGGTAAGTGCTCGTCCTAATTTCCTTGGAATTCGAGGGTACATGCTCTCAGCATATCTTCCAACGTCTGAATCATTCTTTCGCTCTGACCATCAGTTTGCGGATGGTAAGCCGTACTCAAACATAACTTTTTACCCAACTCCTCTTGCAGACTCCTCCAAAACCTTGACGTGAAACGACTATCACGATCTGACACAATCGTAAGAGGGACACCGTGAAGTCTTACAATTTCCTTCACGTAAGCATTTGTGAGCTTATCCATAGACCACTTCTCATTGGCTGCTATGAAGTGTGCACTCTTGGTGAAACGTCCACGACTGCCCAAATCATGTCGTGTCCGTTCTTCGTCCTGGGCAGTTTAGTCACAAAATCCATGGGGATGTCTTCCCATTTACCCATGGGTATAGGTAAAGGTTCTAAAATCCCATACGGTTTTTGATGTTGTGCCTTAACCCTTGCACATGTCACACACTCGGCCACATACTTCGCAACATCAAGCTTCATCGTCGGCCACCAGTAGTAGGGTTTTAGGTCCCTATACATTTTAGTACTACCGGGATGAATTGAGTACATGGTCTTATGTGCTTCTTCCATCAGAAGATCTCTTATTCCTCCTGTCTTAGGTACCAAAATTCGATCTTGGAATACCTTCAGTCCTCGACTGTTTGTACCGAACACTAACGTTCTTCCCAAACGTTCTTCCTTTCGGTCATTTTTCTCTAAAGCTTCTTCTTGATCTTTCCTGATACTTTCCACAATCGTCGAGACGACTTCAATTCTTAACGCTCTTGGCCTTTTCCTTTCAAGATTGACTTTCCGACTGAGAGCATCAGCAACAATATTTGCTTTACCTGGGTGGTAAAGTATCTCACAGTCGTAGTCCTTGAGAAGTTCTAGCCAGCGTCGTTGCCTCATGTTCAACTCCTTCTGATTAAAGAGATACTGGAGACTCTTATGATCAATGAAGAGTTTTCACTTCGTGCCATAGAGGTAATGCCTCCATATTTTTAAGGCAAATACTACCGCTGCCAACTCCAGATCATGAGTGGGGTAGTTCTTTTCGTGCTCTTTCAATTGTCGAGATGCGTATGCTATCACCTTTTCTCTTTGGGTCAGAACACAACCCAACCCGACCCCAGATGCATCACTATAAACCACGAAATCTTCGACTCCATCGGGTAGAGAAAGTATCGGTGCTTCACTTAACTTCTTCTTTAGCTTCTCGAATGCCTCATCGTTCTTCTCACTCCACGTATACGAAGCTCCTTTATGAGTCAAAGCTGTTAATGGAGCAGCTATCGAAGAAAAGCCTTGGATAAATCATCGATAATATCCGGCTAATCCTAGAAAGCTTCGAATCTCCGTGGGACTCTTCGGACGTTCCCACTTCATTACAGCCTCGATCTTTGCGGGGTCAACCATTATTCCCTCCTGGTTAACAACATGAGCCAAGAATTGAACTTCCCGTATCCAAAAGTCACATTTGGAGAACTTTGCAAAAAGCTTCTCCTTCTTCAACACTTCTAATACTTCCCGCAGATGCTTGCCATGCTCCTCTTGGCTTTTCGAGTAGATGAGAATGTTGTCGATGAATACTATCACGGATTTATTGAGGAATGGTTTACAAACCCTGTTCATCAAATCCATGAATGCTGTAGGAGCATTGGTTAGTCCAAATGACATAACCAAGAACTCATAGTGTCCATATCTTGTTCTGAATGCAGTCTTCTCAATATCCTGCTCTCTCACCTTCAGCTGATGATATCCTGACCTAAAATCGATCTTTGAGAAGTAGCTCGAACCTTGCAACTGATCGAATAGGTCATCAATCCTCGGCAATGGATACTTGTTCTTCACCGTTGCCTTATTCAGCTCTTGGTAGTCTATACACATTCTCATACTTCCGTCCTTCTTCTTCACGAATAACACCAGAGCTCCCTAGGGTGACGAACTAGGTCGAATGAAACCGTTGTCCAACAGCTCCTGAAGTTGCTTCATGAGATCCTTCATCTCCGTCGGTGCTAATCGGTAAGGTGCTTTTGCTATCGGTGTTGTTCCTGGTAACAAGTCTATACGAAACTCCACTTGTCTATCAGGTGGTAATCCGGGAAGATCTTTGGGAAAGACTTCCGGATAATCACACACAATCGGTATATTCTGCACCTCTTTCTTCTCCTTCTTGGCATCGATTACGAATGCCAAGTATGATGCACATCCTTTGAACAAACATTTCCTGTCTTTCATCAGGGATATTATTCCAGAATTCACTCTGCGTTTGCCCCCGTACACCATAAATGATTCTTTTCCGGGTGGGTTCACCCTTACTATCTTCTTTCGACATTGAATCTCAGCATCGTTGGCGCTAAGCCAATCCATACCCAAAACGATGTCAAAACCGTTTAACTCTATGGGTAATAGCTCTTCGTGGAATTCATTTCCGTTTAGGTCGATGACGATGTTCCTAATACGATTACTAACAGGTATGAATTTGCCACTGGCAACTTCTACAATCAGGGCATTATCAAGTTTTTCTACAGGCAATGCTAATTTCCTACCAAATTTATGCGACACAAAGGAGTAGTTGGCTCCGGAACCAAATAGTATATTTGCAGGCAAACCATTTACAAGAAAGGTACCTGAAGCGACGTCTGCTGCCTCCTTCGCGGCCTCGAGCATCATCTGGAAGGCTCTCGCCTTCGGCTTCGGTGGTATGTTGGGTCTTCCTGCCTCCTTCTTCTTCGGGCAATCCTTTAAAATGTGCCCTTCTTCATTACACCCATAACAGGCTTTCTGGTTGAGGGTGCATTCATTAGCATAGTGCCCAGGCTTTCCGCATTTGTAACAAGTGACCCCTCCGTCACACTTCCCAGAGTGCTTCTTCTTGCACTTGTCACACCACTTCACTTCTAATCCTCCTCCCCTCGAACCAGACTTCAAGAATCTACTCTTCTTGTTGGACTTCGAGGATCCATCGAACTTCCGTTTCCCACCAACCTCAGCCCTTTCCAGACCTCTTTCCTTTTGTTGGGTCTCCACGTTCTTAGCTGCTCGAACAGCTGATTTCAAAGTGGTTGCCATCTTGACTGCTGGGCCAAAGTCAGCCGGCAGTCTGTTTGCGAATTTCTCAATTTTGGAAAGTTCGGTTGGCACTAGGTATGGGAACAACTTCATCTTTTCCGTAAATGCAGCAGCATAGTCATCGATGCTCATTCTCCCCTTCTTCAAATTTTGGAACTCATTGTTCAGATCAATCAGGTCTATCTTTGAATCGTACTGCGCCTTCAGTTGTTCCAAGAACTCATCCCATGACATTTTCAGAGCTTCTCCTCGTGGCATTGTATCTGCCAATAGCTTCCACCAGCTCAAGACTCCAGTTTTCAATTGTCTTACAGCGAAGACAGTCTTCTGCTTCTCGCTGCAGTCGCAACTCTCAAACACCATCTCCATCTCGGAGATCCAGTCCATAATCTCAACAGGCTTTGGGCATCCTGAGAGACTTGGTGGTTTCGCACCCAAGAAATTTTTGTACATCCGCCCATCCTTGTTGTTTCTCCCTTCTGGTCCATCCCTTTTCTCACCTTGAGTCCCTACTTGACTCACTTGGCGGCTATAGTTCCCTTTGTTCAACTAGCATAGCCTGAATCATGGCTTGAACTCCAGCCATGGTAACTGGCTCAGGTGCAACTTCTTCAACAACAGGTATTTGCTGAACCACTGGGGGTTGGTTCCTATCTCCATTTGCATTCACGTTTCCGCTACGGGTCCTTGCCATCTTGATCTATACACCGAATAAGGTGAATTTAGATCTTTATTTAGGATAGACGTTTAAATCCGCCTTATTACTCCGAAACGTTTACATGCTAGTTCTAATATCGTAGTCGTACGTTTAGAATCTTAAACACATAAGGTTTCCAGATCCGGTCGGCAACAGACCATAGATCCGAACAAATAACAACATATCATGCACAAAGCATTTAGCACATAAAAGCATTTTAGGCACCATTCCTAAAATAAGCTAGTGCTCACACCTCACAATCATCGCTTAGCATTCTAAGTTTAAGTCTAGAAATCCTACAAATTCCTAGTTCGCTTAAACTAATGCTCTGATACCAACCGTGACATCCCCAAAATCACGGCCCGAAAAGACCGGTTTGTTTATGCTTTGTTTAAAAATCAGAGTAACATTTTAAATAAAAGTGTTGCGGAATTTGTCCCAAAACAAAATATGATAAAGATTTATCAAAAGCATTTCCATAGAAATGTATTTCATTAAAAGACTCGGGATGTCATGTTCGTACAGATCAAAAGCATAAACAGTACAATATAAGCCTTACTACATTATTTCATATCTACAGGCCTATATCCGTAATCCCTCGTCCAACATCATATCTATGCTCAAACGCCACTACCTGTAATACATAAAACTGAGTGGGTCAGGCTTGGGAGCCTGGTGAGCACATAGGGTTTTCAACCCACAATAAATAAGTTTATTAATTTCATCAATCAATAATAACCGATTACCCGTTCCCGTTATCCTCACTTTACGTCCCTAAACACCTATCATAAGGGACCTAGGCTAAGGATCATCATCGGGACGGACACTACTGCTAAAGGGATTCCTCATCAATAAATGTCCTAAAGGCAACCATGTGGGGGATGGAGTACACCGGTGAACACATCGTTCACAAACACCTACAGGTTGCGAGCCTGCTAGTGTTTCACGGGACTGTCTAGAAGAGTCTGTGGTCGTCATCCATACTCCGCTAGATGACAGAATCAACAACATCAACATCGAGGCCTCTCATCATTTTATCACACATCACCTATTACATCTACCCATGTTTTACCCCAACATTTTCGTAGATATAAAATACATATATAGTTGAAATCATTGAAAACATGTATAACAATGTAAATCCAGCATAGATAGCAAGTATTCAGGTAATATGCACACATAGCATGTAATTTATATAAAATACTTCATATCTATGTGTAAGCTGAAAGTAACTATGCACTCACCTGATTAGGTGGTGATTCAGCACTCGGACAACGCTTCGATACTCTCAAAACGATATTCCTTCGATAAAACCTAGTATCGATACCACTAGGGTTTAGTCTAACGATAACCGCGACAAATTAATTGTCTAACTATTATTATTATTATATAAGCGTTAATAACACTCAATATAACTCATAATAATAGCCCAAATAATTATTTTAAGGACCTAATAACATTCCGATAATTATTTGAAAGCTATATTAAAAATTGCGTAAGCGTAGCACACTTACAGCGAATTTTATCGAAAACCGGGACTTAATTGGAGCAGCGTTTCGAAACCGAAAAACTCCTTTTTCTCGGGACTCCGGGAGCCTCGGGGCTTCCCTAGGGTGCTAGGGGTTTTATCTAGGGCTTAGGGGTGGTTTGGGGTTGTAGAGAGAGAAAGAAGTTAGAGAGAGAAGTGAAAAAGGTGTGAAAATGAGGGCTGCCTTCGCTGCCTTTTATAGCCTGCGAGGCCTCGGTACGCTGGGCGTAATGGCTCGGATAAGGCTGCCAGACCGACTCCAGCTGTCTCGCATTCGGAAGGGATAAGACCGAGGTTACGCGGGGCATTCCGGATCTCGTACGCGGGGCGTAGGGCGAGGCTTGGTGGCATGATCCGAAGCGAGATCTGAGACCATCATCGGACGGCTCACAACGCGCCACGTCATCAGTCTCGCACCATGTTTCGTATTTTCTTACTTCAACTTTAAAAATTCGTAACTTTCGTGTACGACCTCTGATTTCGACGTTCTTTATATCCACGCGAAGGTGGGAACGTACTCTAGAACTTTCGTTTAGACTTCGTCGGCTAATTTTGGCTCGATTTTAAATTTTATATTATTAACGGGCCGGGACACGATTGGTCCGTTAAATCCTCATAACTTCTTCATCCGACATCCGTTTTCGCCCATATTTTTCTCGTTACGCTACTCTAAACGAGATCTTCGATTCTCGTTTAGTTCGTGTCGGCTAAAAATCGCTCGATCTAATATTCGAATTTCGGGCTGTACACTACTAACTCGAAACTTCCAAAAATCATAACTTCTTCATACGAAGTCAGATTTGGGTGTTCTTTTTATCGATGTTCTTAGTTTAACATATTCTACGACTTTCGTTTAGATCGCTAAGGCTAAATCTTGCTCTATCGTAAATTCACTATTTACGTTTTCCGGTATTGTGTCGGTTCTGTCGCAAAACTTCGACGGGTCATAACTTCTTCGTTATAACTCGGATTTCGGCGTTCTTTATATGTACGGAAACCTTGAGACATATTCTACAACTTTATGTAGAGATATCGGGATTATCTCACACTTTAATTTTGACGCTCATTTTATTCTTTATTAATTATACATTAATAATAAACACATAAACACACATAATTCACATAATACTCAAATATTTCATCTTTATTACTTCAAAAAGAGTTACAAGAGTTGACCTAGACTATTACATTGAGAAAAATGCTTAGCCCTGAAATCCGGGCGTTACATAATCCCTTATGTATTTTTTTGTATGATTTTGTCATCCCTATAAATAGGGGATAGGTACTAGAGTTAGAGTATCTTTTGAGTGTTTGCTACTTGTACTCTACATTTTCTCTGTATCCTTCAAAAGCATAATTGAGCCAACCAGATCATATTTACTCCATGTGTTCATAATTCATTCAATGCTCTAATTTTGTTTCTTGTACTCGATTTATAATAACTACATTTGGTATTAAAGTTGGGTTCATATAGTTGATATCAGATTTGCTCTAGTTTTCAAAAGTTTTTGAATCTCGATATAGATTCAAAATTTCCGCACTTTTGATTCTGATATTCTTTTTAGATCATTTGTTTTGATTCGATTATGTTCTTAGTTCATTAATCGAGTGTTCTGTGTTTGTTCTTTGGAAATTGTATCCATCAGATCTTAAATTTCCAAAGCTTTTCTCAAATCTCGTCCGTACAATAATAGCTAACTTCAACATGAACACAATGACCTCTTATTCTTATCTTCTCGGTTCATCAACAAAAATTCCGATGTTGATTCCTGAGTTCAATGATCAATGGGCTGATCAAATGGAAGACTATCTAAATGGAATCGACGAAGATCTATGGAAATGTATTACTGATGAAATTCATCCTGCAAGTATGTTATGACATGTTGGAACTGTTGCTTCTAGTTTAGATGTTGCTCAATAAATAGAGAAACAGAAGAAAAATGAGAAAAGATGCTTGCGTGAACTCTGTGGTGCTCTTCTACCGATGGTTTACAACTATGTACGTCGTTGCAAAACATCTAAAGAAATTTTGGATACTTTGAAAGACAAGTGTCAAGGGAGTGAGAAGACAAGGAAAAGCTTTGTTAAGCAGTGTCTGCTTGAGCTAGGAGAGTTCAGACAAAAATAAGGTGAAAACATTGAACTATACTTTGATTGTGTTAATGAATTAATATTCAAATGCAATCGATATGGAGTCATTCGTTCAACAATGGAGTTCAACCTGACCTTCCTGATGGGACTTCGCAAAGAATGGCGAAATATCAATCTTATGATGGGACTTCGCAAAGAATGGCGAAATATCTTGGTGATTTTTACAACATGTTGAAAGATCATGAAAGTGAGATCATTGAAATTGCTGAAGAATCAAAAATAAGCATGAGTGGTCCTCTGGCTTTAGTGTCGAAAGTGACAAGCAGAGAGACTGAGGTTGAGTCAGCTGAGTATTATGGTTTGGAAGATGAAGGTTTGATTGTTAATTCAGATGACAAAGCAGTGGCTTTTTACTCAAACAAAAAAGTGAATAAATTCTATAAGAAGGCATTTAATTCAACGTTTAAAGGAGGTGATAACAAGGTTGTTTCATCTGGGAAGAGTGTGAGAGATGAGAAGAAGTTTAAAAAGAAAGAAGTTAAGCTTGAGGTTTCGAAGCCATAGAAGAAACTGAAAGGAGATTCTGGTTTCGACTGACACTATTGTAATGGAGAAAATCACATGGCAAGTGATTATATGTTGAGAAAGAAAGAAGATAAGAAAGAAAAGGTGAAGGATGAAGTATACTATACTGCTAAGCTGGAGGAGGTTAAAGCAAAAACGAAGGGAATGTCATTGGTTGCGAGAGGAACTGGTGAAGAGGAAAGGACATATCAAATCTGGTCTTCAGGATCAGATGATGAGGAGATGCGAAACCCAACTCATGGTGTGATGTACGTAAAGTTCAAAGAGGAGGAACAAAATGAGGATAATATTACTGGAAGATGCTTTGTTTCAACTATATCTCACAATTCTCATATGACTTCGAAGGTATGCTCTCTTTTCGAATTCTTTAATATTCCTTCTAGTTCATATAATTCGATTTTATCTGAGTTTGATGTTGCTATTACATATGTTAATGATTTGCTTATTTCTACTAGTAGCGATGCTGAAAAGTCTAAATCGTTACTGCTAGAAACTCAGAGAAGTTTAGAATCAAAGAAGTCTAGGATAGAAAATTTAGATTTAGAATTGAAAAATGTGATTGTGACCGAGACAATCTTCGAATTGATAACATTATTTTGCATAAAGAAAGAAATATATATTGTAATTCTGCTAAGCGTATTTATGGCAAATTGACTGCTTTGCATGATTAATCAGACATGTGCAAAGAACATCATAGGAAGCTTTTGCCCTTTTTAGCTTTCCTAAGGGATAAAATTGATTCGACTTCCTATGACTGTGAGAGAAAAATATATGAGTTTGAAAAGGTCCCAAATGAATTATATGCATATGGTATAGTTAAAATTGATGAATGTTTAGATGCAAATGATCTTGTTGAAATTGTGAATAAGACCTTGACCAAAAACGAACAAATGCAAAATTTGAAAAGAACTGAGAATTCAACATCTGACTAACAAACCAATCTTGCAGATATCGAAGATGATTCTAACAGTATCAGTGAAATTGAGGAGGATGAAGTTGTTGATTGTTCAAAGTTATATGTCATTAATGCCACTTCAATAAATAATGGAAAAGAAACATGTGATGAATCTATGGTTAAGAATTACACTGATCAACCCTCAACTTCGAAAGTTCATGACTATGACCTTGTAATTGTCAAAGATAGTCAGACTGATAGCGATGATGATGATAAAGTTAAATCTGCTAACACAACTATTCCAAAGGTTGTTGTTGATCAAGTTTATGAGGAATCGGAAAAGTTTGAAAAGGTAATGAAGGAAAAGGTCCTCATTATCTTGAATCGAATTCGGTAGTTTATCCAAACATCAAATGCACCGATAACATGGTATTTCCGAATCAAGTGTTTGTTACAACAGGAAATGGAGAAAAATTCAATCCTAAGATCAACAAAATTGTTGTTGACGACAACAAAGAAGCAACGAAAGAAGGGTTTTCTCTAACCAAAGCACCATCGAAAACAATCTTAACAAAAAATTATTCTCATTTCAAAGATCAAATCCAAAGAGAGTTTGGGAGATTAAGAAGGAAAAAGTATTTGATGAAAAACTTTCAAATGAATTTGATTCTTCAACACAAATCACAAAAGCAAAAATGTTTTATGAACAAATTCAAAATATTTCAAAAGATAATGGAATTTCCATGTCTAAGGCAAGGAAAAAGGTTTATTGGCAAAAATTTGAGTCTCGAAAGAAACAAAAAATTTTATTAACAAAACTTCTGAAAAGAAAATGACTGAACAAGTTAAGGCCACTTCTCAAAATAAGACTTTTGCTCAAACAAATTCCACTCATAAACAAAAAATTTTCAAAATATCAATCAAGAGTTCAAAAATCAAATCAATCTTCGAATGTTCAAAAACCAAAAGTTTCAAAAGTTGTTCAAAATCTTTCTCAAAGGAATTATGTTCCTAATCAAAATGCTAGGATCTCTATAGATAATTCTCAAAGAAATAGTTTTCAACATCATGGGAATTTTGAACAAGTTAACAATCAAAGGAGGTTTTCAAATAAAAAACAAGGTTTTAATAGGATTAATGTTGGTTATAATCAACGTTTTCAAAATCATTTTCAACCTCATGCCAAATTCGCCTTTTCAAAAAGACATTAGTAAAAAGGTCATGAAATGAATCCTTCAAACCACACAACCTCCATTTCCCAGTCCTGGTTCAGAGCAACAAGTTAATGCTTCATTCGTCAAAGGAAAAACTGATATAAAGAATATTAATCATTGGGTTGAAGGGAAAGGAAAAATGTTTCGGTCTGGAAAGTTCTCACAAGAAGAAATCAAGCTTGCTTATGAAAGCTATTTAAACGAATCTCAAAATAGGATTTCGGCATCAATGGAATCAAATCCATCGGTTTGAAAGTGAAGAGCTATTTTGAAAGCCAGCGTTGAGGTTAAATGAACCATAGAGGAAAAAGGGAAATTCACTGTTGATTCTAAACCTATAGATGATTTCATTTCGATACCTAAGTCTATTGAAGTTGACTTAATCGATACTTTGAAATCTAGAGTTCGTAATTGGGTTTTAGGGTCTTCATTTCATCATGCATTCTGTTCTAATAACCAATGACCCAAACAACCTTAGGGACCTAAATTCTTTCACTGATTGCACGTTTTAGGTGACGAGCAATATGATGAAAAATGGTACATCGATAGTGGTTGCTCTTATCACATGACTGGAAGGAAGGAAAACTTGTAAGATTATCGAAGCTTGGAAAATGCTGGTATAGTGAAATTTGGAAACAATAAAAAATGGCAAGTAAGAGGTTATGGGAAAGTCACAAATGGGAAGTTTACATTGAATTGAGTAGCATATATCGAAGGTCTTCAACACAACTTGATAAGTGTTTCGCAACTTGTTGTGGGCACTGGTAATCAAGTTGTCTTCGATAAGGAAGGACGTGTAATTTTGAACAAAGAAACAAAAGAGGTTCTACTCAAATCAAAGAGGAAAGGCGACATGTTTACCCTTGACATCAAACCAATTGTTGGTGTTCCCTCAATCTTTTTACTTTCAAAAGCGTCATCTTATATGAGTTGGCTTTGGCATTAAAGACTTTCCCACTTAAATTTCAAGAATTTTAACAAATTGGTGACATATGATCTTGTTTGTGGTTTACCTGTATTAAAATTTGATCATGATTCTTTATGTGTTGCTTGTGAACAAGGGAAGCAACATAGACGATCCCATCCAATAGTTATTGATTCAAAGATCATTGAACCTTTGGAAGTTCTTCACATTGATTTGTGTGGACCTTCGACTGTTGAAACTCTCAACAAGAAGAGGTACATATTAGTCATTGTTGCTGATTTTTCAAGGTTTACTTGGGCTTACTTTCTTTGATTGAAATCTGAAACAGCTCAGGTAATGATTGATTTCATCAAGCACATAGAACTCAATTTGAGGAAGAAGGTTCGAAAGATCAAGAGTGATGATGGCTCTGAATTTAAGAACCATGTTCTTGATTCATTCCTAACTGTACAAGGAATTTCACATAATTTTTCATCTCCTTACACACCTCAACAAAATGGAGTTTTTGAAAGGAGGAATCAATCTCTTTGCGAAGTAGTAAGAAAAATGCTGACATATGCGAATCTTCCATAGTATCTATGGGCTGAAGCAGTTTTGACGGCTTGTTTTACTCAAAATAGACTTTTTATTCATCGTTGTTTTAACATCATTCCATATGAAATCATCAACAACAGGAAACCAAATGTTAAATTTTTACATGTTTTTGGTTCCATCTGAAGATCCATATCCTAGTACTAGAATGCTGTTCGAACATATCTCAATATCAAATAACTGCATGGTATTTTGGGGTCTACTTACTAGCTCCGGCTGATCGTACAATTTGCATCCTCCTTTAATTATTTTGAAAACCTTTTGAAAACCATTTTGAAAGTATTTTCCTTAGTGTGAGACTAGATTCACACGAGTGTTCCTCCAATTCGCTCAAACTAAGGCTCTGATACCAACTTGTAACACCCTTAAAAATCAAGCCAATTTAAAACTTTTTCAACCATTCAAAACCATTAAGTTATTACAAGGTGTTTTCAAAATAGATTAAACATTAGAGTATCCCAGAAATCCATATCATAAAAATGTGAGGAGGTCTACGATCACGACTTCGCCTTCCCGCGATCATCAGAAGTACCTGAAACAAAATCCAAAACTGTAAGCCCGAAGCTTAGTGAGTTTCCCCCAAAATACCCATACACACAACAATATACAAAAAATCACAAACAATATACTATGGGTCCAATCAACCGTCGGGTTGGAATACCCCAGGCCCTCAACCATCAGGTTGGAATGCCAACATACTATGGGTCTAGTCATCCTCGGGATGGAATACCTGCGGCCCACAACCATCGAGTTGGAATGCCTACATACTACGAGTCCAATCATCCTTAGGATGGAATACTCACGACCGACAACCATCGGATTGGAATGCCCAGGTCTGTTGGCTCTTGTACAAAGCAGATAAGCCTCAACCACCAATCAAACATGTGCACATATGTCAGATAATCACATAACAGTCTATAGATAGACAGACAAACCGATCTAATAAATCATAACATCATAGTAACATCCTATCTACCAGGATACCGATCTAATAGATCATAACAACATAATACCATCCTATCTACTAGGATATTGATCTAACAGATCTTAACAACATAATACCATCCTATCTACCATGATATTGATCTAATACATCATACAATACTCGAGCATATAGCATATCAGGATAACAATCCAAAAGGATCGGCCTTGGTGCCTTAGACCCTTGAGTATGGTGAGGAAATATTACCTCACAATTGTCGAAGTGTAGTGATAAGATCAAACTCTTGAATCACAGCAATGAATTCCACCACGTATATTCACCATAGGACCACTTCCATAAATTCCCAATTTACTAAAATAACCCCAAAAGTCAAACAGGACAACCCTTGGTCAAAGTCAAAGTCAACGATCAAGGTCAACAGTCCATGTTGACCCAACTCGTTGAGTGCAGCTCACTAACTCGTCGAGTCCTTCCAAAACTCGAGAAATCGTGAAAACCCTAGTTGACTCGCCGAGTTTCCAGACAACTCGCCGAGTCCATGCATGTCCAAATGCCGGAAAAACCCTAATTGACTCGTTGAGTCATCTCACTGACTCGCCGAGTCCATGTAGAAACCCACAACGACCAATCTTCATCCGACTCGTCGAGTTGACCATGCAACTCGTTGAGTCCCTTTAGTCCATTTCTCATTCAGATGTTTTTAAGCTACCCTAAAGCTCCAGATTGCAGATCTAACATCCTAGGGCATGGTTTCCACGTTTAGTTGCAAACTTTACGTACACGCATGGTCCTAAATACCTAAACCAAGCTAAGGGAAAGGTTTAAACCAAAGAGAAAGGCCAAGGCTTGCTAAATCTGATAAATTTATGACTATAAGGACTTAGAGGAGCCCAGATCTGAAGTTACAACTCTAGATCTTACCCAACACCCGAAATGCTCCACAAATATACTGAAAATTGCCTTAACCCAAGAAAAAGGGGACTTATTGCTAGAATGATCAAGGTAACAACTTGTTACCTTCAAATGGATGCCCAAACGTTGTAGATGCTAGATCTACAAGCTCCTTCCCATTCCAAGCTTCTCAACCTTCAACTTCTTCAACAAAATGCACCAAAAGCACTCTTTTAGTCTCACAAGCACAAGGAAACAACAAATAACGACTAGGGTTTCTTCTCTAGGTAATGAAGTGGTAAGGGAGGCCATAAGAGGCGGATTAAGTCCTTTATATAGGGTGCAAACTCTAAAAATTTGGGTTTCATTTTCCAGCTCCTGCTCGTCGAGTCGGGGTCCTCCAACACGTCGAGTAGACCTTATAAATCGCGCGGCCTGATCCGCTTCTACACGACGAGTTGGGGGTAACCAACTCATCAAGTAGGTATAAGAATATGACTTTAAGCTTTTAAATTTTATACTTGGGAGTCGGGGTGTTACAATTCTCCCCCACTAGAACTAGACTTCGTCCTCGAAGTCTGCTGTGGTAAACAACTCGGGGTAATGCTCCCGCATCTCTGCCTCTGGCTCCCACGTCCACTCGGATCCCCTCCGGTGCTGCCACTATACCTTTACCAAAGGTACTTTCTTGCTTCGTAGAACATTTACCTTCCTTTCAAGAACGGTTATTAGCCCCTCCACATAATTTAGATGCTCATCGACCTGAATATCATCTAGCGACACTACTACCTCCTCATCAAGTATGCACTTCCGCAACTGTGACACATGGAAAGTGTTGTGGACCTGACTAAGATCCTCCGGGAGATCCAATCTATACGCCACCTTGCCAACCCTAGCAACGATCCTGAATGGCCTAATGTATCGGGGACCCAATTTCCCCCACTTCCTGAAGCGAATCACACCTTTCCAGGGTGAGATCTTCAGGAGTACCATGTCACCCACCTGGAACTCCAGCTCAGATCGGTGTCTATCAGCGTAACTCTTCTGCCGAATTTGAGCGGTCTACAGCCGTTGTCTGATCTGTTGGGGTGCGACATCTCTGTCCATACAACAACTCATCTGGTGGAGCACCAATACTGGAATGAAAGATTTTGTTGTAGGAGAACATTTCAAGGGGTAGGTAGGAGTCCCAGCTCCTACCGATGTCAATAACGCATGCTCTCAGCATATCCTCGAGAGTCTGTATGGTCCTTCCACTATGGTCGTCTGTCAACGGATGATTAGCTATACTGAAGTGCAGCTGCGTGCCTAGTTCCTCGTGGAACTTCTTCCAGAAACGGGAGGTAAACCAAACATCACGGTCTGAGACAATAGAGACCGGCACCCCATGGCGAGCAATGATCTCGCGGATATACAGGTCGGCCAGCTTCTAAGCCGATGAACTCTCCCATATCACTAAAAAGTGGGAACTATTGGTCAGTCGATCCACGATGACCCAAATAACATCGAAGCCCTTCGCCATCCACGGCAGCTAGGTTATAAAATCCATCGTGATCTGCTCCCATTTCCGCATGGGAATATCCAGAGGCTGCAGTTGACCATGCGGCCTCTGATGCTTGGCCTTGACCATCCAGAAGGTCAAGCATCTCTCAACATACCATGCGATCTCCTTCTTTATACATGGCCACCAGTAACTCAATCGCAGATCCTGGTACATCTTGGAGGCCCCTTGGTGAATAGAGAAATGAGACTTATGAGCCTCCTCCAGAACAATCTGTCTGACCACACCAGACATCGAAACCCATACCCGACCGTAACGGGTCAATAATCCTCGGCTATCCTGCACAATCCGGGTGTTCTCACCCCTAATCTTCTCAAGCTTCCAATTCTCTTTACGTATATGCTCAGTCTAAGCTTCCCTGGTCAAGCTCACAAGTGGAGAATCCACTGATATCCACATACATGTCGCTGGAGTAGAAGATCCAGCTGACTTGCAGCTCAGAGCATCCGCAACCACATTCGCTTTACCTGGGTGGTAAAGGATCTTACACTCATAGTCCTTGACTACATCCATCCACCTGTACTGTCTCATGTTCAGGTTTGGGTGATCTATGATGTGTCTCAAACTCTTGTGGTCCGTGTATATGGTACAGCGGACCCCATAGAGGTAATGTCTCCAAATCTTGAGAGTGAATACCACCGCTCCCAAATCCAGATCATGAGTAGGGTATCTCGTCTCGTGCGGCTTCAACTGCCGCAACGTGTAGGCTATCACCCGTCCTCTCTGCATGAGGACCGCTCCCAGTCCCATGATGGATGCATCACAAAGACACTGTCTGATGGTCTCAAATTCCCTCTGCTGCTCAGGGCCCCACTGGAAATATCCACCCCTTCCTCGCCAGATGAGTGAGGGTACTACAATCTTGGAGAAATCCTGAATGAATCTCTTGTAGTACTCTGCCAATCCCAAGAAGCTCCTGATATTCGAGGGATATTTCGGAACCTCCTACTGCATAACCACCTCAATTTTGGCCAGATCGACCAAAATCCCCTCCTGGCTAACGAGGTGTCCAAAGAACTGAACTTCTCGTAACCAAAACTCGCACTTCAAGAACTTGGCATATAGCCGCTCTCACCTCAAAACTCCCAATAGTTCCCGAAGATGCTCTTCATGCTGCTCTCGGGTCTTGGAGTACACCAAGATATCGTCTATGAACACAAGGACCGGGCGATCGAGCATCGTAGACCCGATTCATCAGGTCCATAAATACCGCCGACGCGTTGGTAAGCCTGTAAGTCCCCAAAATTAAGGATCCAATTTAGTAATCAATGAAGTTAATTTCTATTAGATTTAGATTGAGAAGAAGAAGAAATTGAATCAAGCATGCACACATTTATATCATATAAATATCAGGTACATCTTGGGAAAACACACACATACATCACTAACTTCTAGCAAAAAAGTACAGACTGACACACCTCAGATGCTATAAATAGTACTCCTCCTACCAGCACAAGAGTGTGCAGCCAAGCACATGTGTGGCAGTACACATTACATGACTATAAACAAAACACTGCAAAATGACACAATTAACTATACAAAAGGATGCCTAGCTCAAACCACAAATTATGTTCTTTCAGTCTCCCCTTGGTTTGAGACTAGCATAGTCTTGTCATCATTCCTTTGGCTCCTCAGCAGGCTTCTCAAACAGCCTCAGATCTGATCTCCCCATTGAATCCATCCACAACCTTCCATTTATGATTGTAGCTACCATTGCAGTGTATTCTTTGGCGGAAGCTTCCATTACTTCTTTTCTGCAGATTATCTGGTGACGAGCCAGAGTCCGTATGTCCCTTTCTCGAAAATGAAGAAGATCTTTTGCATTGATCAACCTCAAAACACGTTCTTGATCCTTGAATTTGATGGCAGCAGTTGCAGTTTCGTCATCGTATGCCCAAAATTCCATATTGTCAAGATATCCCTCCTGGAAATGCTGAGGGATTGGAATTTCTTTTTGCTTCTTTGTAGCAGGCCATAATATAATCTTCATAGGTTTTCCTGTTTCTGGGTCGATAACATCCTTATCCTTTCGATAAAGGGCTTTGGCACTCTTCATGCTGGGAAAATTTTCTTTGACCTGCCTATCAAGAAACCTCTTAAAGTTTGATGCACTTGGATCTTGCGAGGGATTGTGAAAGGGAACTCTAGATAATTCTGCTAGATCAGTCTTAGTCCAAGAATTGAAATCATGGGTGCTTTTGTAACATTTAGATATTCCTGAGTTTCGCTTCACCACCCACAAATTCGTTTCTGGATCGAAAGCCCACATACAGATACCAGATCTGTCACCATACTTATCGCCAAACTTTCTCTTTTTCAAATCTGTTACAGTTAGGGCAGGTTCATTTGCTTTGCGATTTTCATTTGTATTTTTCATAAACAAAAGTCCTTCGCGTTGGTTTGCAGTCACAACTCTTTTGCCCTGTTTAATTGTGATTCTAGCTCTGCTTCCTTCTGGTTCATTTTCAAATCTGTCGACAATGGTAGTTGTTCTTGGAGCAGGTGGGTCAACAGGAAGATCATCAGTTGCAGGAGGTGATTGAGCAGAAGGAGGATCAACTACTCCATGAGGCTGTTGGAAGAGGGCTTTAACTTTTTCACCGAAAGCATCATACAATACGTTCTTGAGATTAAAATAACTGGCTAGAACTGATCCAAGACTCGTTTGTAAATCTTTGATTTGTTTGGTCTTTTCTTCATCCTTTGCCCCGAGCTCAAAGATATAAGCAGAAAGTTGATCCATTTGAATTGATTTTTCAATGAGCTGTTGGCGGAGAACTCCAACTTCCTCTAGAAGATCAGATGAAGAGAATTTGTCATCATCTGTCCGACCCTCGTTAAATGATATTCCTTTCCCGCGTGAAGAGGTTGGACTTGATTGAGCCAAATGTCTTACTAGTCTGATAGAAGCTTCATCTAGAGAAGGTCGAGTTGGAGAATATTCTGGAACATAAGAGGATCCACCAGTCTCGAACATTGTGCTTGGACCTTCATTAGTCTGCTTTGGAGGAGAGTGAGCACAGGTTGCAGTGATTGTTGAGGTAACTTGAGGAGCACTTTTTACAACGGGAATCTCCAGACTTTCAAGAGATTGGCTTGTTCTTAAGGAAGTCTGAGAAGTCTGAGGTTCAGATAAGTCGGAAATGATTGGAGTTGATGTTGAGACAAGTGACACAGAGGGAGGAATCTCTGATGTCACATCCCCTTGGCTTGTTGTGACCTCCAAGGGCTTTGAGGTGGAGAGTAGAATTTTGAGAGAATCTTCTTCAGCTCTAGTCTTGGTTGCTAGAGAAACAACTTCATTGACTTTATTTGCACGGCTGCTGGTGATACCGAGAAAAGGATCAAAGTCTTCATCATTGAGATCAAACTTTATGTTAGTTGGAATGTCATCATTGATTCCAGTAAAGTCGAATTCATTCAAAAACTGTACGCCATCATAAATATCATTGTCATCATCACCTCGAGAAGACTTTGAATCATTTGTTTTCTGATAATCATGTTCATCAGCTACACATGCTCTGGGAGAATGATGAATCTCCTCCACTTCAGGCTCGGAGGGAGAGTGATGAATATCTTCGTTTTCCATTGGCATTGATTGTTCTTCCGATTCGTCTCTATCATCTTCTTTAAAGATTCCAAATTTTATCAATGGGAATTTTCCTTCAAAAACAAATTTCCCGCCTCTCTTCTGTTTCATTAGCCCAAAAGCACTTGGACCAATGGATTTAAAATCTAAGACATCATTTCCTCTCTGCAGCTCGGTGTGATTCAAGTTGAGGATGATTTGCAGAAATCTTGGATACATCCAGAATTTATCTCTTTTGTTCCCTTCAAGATTCAGGATCATTTCATTCAGAATGAATTTTGAGAAGTTAAACTCAAAACCTGCAGCCAATGCTGTAATGGCACCAGTGTTAGCAAGAGAGATCTCGTTAGCTCCAGATCTCCTGCCGGAAATACAGCTCACGAACACATGAGCCAAATACTTCCAACACGGAGGAAGCAACTTCTTGATTGTAGGGGGAAATGTTCCCTCATAGCCCATATGCTCCAAAACATCCTGAGTCTGATGAATATCAATCTCCATGGTATACTCAGGTCTGTCCGATATTTGAAGGGATTCTCTTATAATGCTCTCTGTTACTTGAATTTTCTTTTCTTCAATTGTTGCTTCAACAAATTTGTCACCTTGACCATTTTCTTTATGACAGCATTTCTCCAAAATTCTTTGATCAAACTCTGGTAGATAGCAGGACTTGTTGTTAAGGCATGAACCAAACATGATTTCTTCAATCCATCCACAATGAATTTCATGTCACTGTGGGCTGCAGGAGGGTCTTCAAGAAAAATTGCAGAATTATGAGCTTTAGCAAATTCCTGGTCTCCCATTTTAATCTGAAAGTAAACACATGAAAAATTAGGGCAACAAGAAAATGTTCAGCTGCACATTCACAAAATCATGCAACCGCACACGGTCAGCCGCACACGCTTGTGTGGCAGCACACGGTCAGCCGCACACTCATGTGTGCGGCCACACACGGTCAGCCGCACACTCACGTGTGCGGCCGCATATACAGTGTGCGGTTACCCAAATAAACATTTTTATTAAAATCAAACAGCAAACCATAGATAAATTTTTGAAAAATGATGAAAAATTCAGCCGCATTCATAAGAATTACCGAGTTCGAGCTTGTTTTTACTGAAACTTGAAGGAAATTTCCAAAGAAATTGAGAGAGAAAATATGTGTGTGTGGTTGAGGCAACAGTAAATGACGGTGAAAAAGCCTCACCGCACACACACTATATATATTCACAGAATTTACACATTTCCCCCTTGTCTTTTAAACATTTATTCCAAAACCCCTTTCTGCACACAATTTTTCTTAAAAAATTGTTTTGAGGATTAATAATTTTTAAATTCTAAGTTTTAATTAAATAAAAAAAATTATTAATCGACAAGAATCAATTTAAACCTTTATAAATTCCTTTAATCTGTTGAGGATTAGGGATCAAAGTTTTTAGGCGACCGTTATCTGCTTGTCGGTACCTTTCATATTCACATCTTTGTCTGGTCGATTGTCGGTATTGTTGTCCACTTAAGCACGAAAAATTGTGACAAAAATAGGACATACTATAAGTGACAAGACAATGTGAACCTAAGTTCCTAGATATTATATCTGATCCTAAGTTTCTAGATACTATATCTTAAGGACCATTAGCTGACGACGACCAGGGATATTGTTGTCCACCTAAATTGAGCAGCGAGATCTATAGACAATCTGTATGTGTTCAATTTTAAGTGTACTAGAACGTGTTTCCCGCTTCCTGATATGCCCCAGCCATCAAGAACTTCCAGAGTACTCCTTACACCGGGTGAGCAGACAACCATTCAGAGAGAGAAGAGATACAAAATTCTTCAGAGGGGTTGAGAATAAGAAGGTTGCATATGCTGTGTACCAGGTCGGATTAGAAGTCTCACAAAGGAGACATCATATGGCTAACAGATAAGAAGTTTTTCACACATTTCACACATTTATATATATATCTAGCTTGCAGAGAAATAGACTTGCATATGTTGTGTACCAGGTCGGATTAGAGATCGCGCAAAGGAGACAACATATGACTAACAGAGGGAAAGAAAGAAAATGATATTCTACAGACCTAATTTATCGGAATTTACCAGTCGCCCCATCCAACCAGAATTAAGGACAGAATCCGCACATCGAGGAAAAGTTAAACCACGGTTCCAAGTACGGGTTCAATTAATGTGACGAGTAGATTCCCATATATATCTCCCTGCTCAACCTATCCGAGCGTCGTATTGTCAGGCTAAACGGAACTATCTAGGTCTAGATTTGTCAAGTCATTTGATTTCCTAAGTTCAATTCTGCCTAGTCATGTGCATTTAGAATCTTTTGTGCCTACCGACACATCAAACCAGAGCATAGACCCTTCAACTTTGGGTACGTTACACAGACTCAGGTTGCCTGTTATCACATGATCATACCACTTCCCAAATTATGTCCCTCAAACACAATCTATAACTAGCATAATTTTATTTTCTAATATTTTGGATTTTCCTTTTTTAATTGTTTTTGGTTTTTCTAATTTAATTTTTTTAATGTTTTTGGATTTTTTTTTAATGTTTTTGGTTTTTCTAATTTTTTAAATGTTTTTGGATTTTTTTTTAATGTTTTTGGTTTTTCTAATGTTTTTAAATGTTTTTGGATTTTCTCTTTTTTTTAATGTTTTTGGTTTTTCTCCCCCTAAATTTGTGCATAAAAGAAATGAAATGCACAAATTTATTTTTAAAAAAAATTAATTCTCAAAACGAATCATTTTTAGAAAATTAACCAGCACATCGAATCGAGCTTTGTTAAAAGGCTTGGTGAACAGATCTGCTACATTATTATCAGAGCGGACCTGTTCTAGCCGAATAAGCAAACGTTCATAACATTCTCGAATAAAATGAATTTTAATGTCGATGTGCTTGGTTTTTGAGTGCAAGACCGGGTTTTTGGCAATTTGAATCGCTACCTCATTGTCACAAAAAATAGGGGTTTCTTGAAAATTCAAACCGTAGTCCAACAATTGATGTTGGATCCAGATGACTTGAGAACAACAAGCAGATGCGGCAACATATTCTGCTTCTGCTGTTGAGGTTGAGACTGTGTGCTGCTTCTTGCATTGCCATGACACCAATCTATCTCCCAGAAATTGGCATCCTCCTGAAGTCGATTTTCTATCAAGCTCACACCCGCCATAATTGCTGTCTGCAAAAGCATAGAGATCAAATTCGGGATTTTTCGGATACCAAAGACCCAGTTTTGGGCACCCTTTGAGATACCGAAAAATCCTTTTAACAACAATTAAATGAGAGAGTTTAGGATTAGCCTGGTAGCGAGCACATTGACAGACCGCAAACATGACGTCTGGGCAACTATCAGTAACATACATGAGTGATCCGATCATTGATCGATAATGAGATTGATCTACGGATTCACCCTCAAGATTAGGAGTCAGAAGAGGTCGTTCCGCCATGGGCGTAAGAGCAGGTTTTGCGTCTTGAAACCCGAACTTCTCCAGTACATCTTCCACATATTTTGCTTGATGAATAAGGATTCCGGTTGAAGATTGTTGGACCTGAAGCCCCAAAAACGTGGTCATTTCCCAAAGTGAACTCATCTCAAAACGCTTCTTCATCACCGCTTCAAACTCCTTGCAAAGTTGCTGGCTTGTCGACCCAAAAATGATGTCATCCACATAAATTTGAATGAGAATTTGATCTGGACCAACATGCTTGAGAAATAAGGTTTGATCAATGGTGCCTCGGGAATAGCCGTGATTGAGCAAATGCTGAGTAAGAGTAGCATACCAAGCTCGAGGAGCTTGATGCAATCCATACAAAGCTTTGTCTAACTTGTAAACATGGTTTGGAAGAGATGAATTAACAAAACCCGGTGGTTGGTCAACGTGAATCTCCTCCTTGACTTTGCCGTACAAGAAAGCCATCTTGACGTCCATTTGGTATACAGTAAAGTTCATGTAGGAAGCATAAGCAAGGAAGATACGAATGGCTTCCAAACGAGCAACCAGAGCATAAACTTCTGTATAGTCAAGACCCTCAACCTGTCGAAAGCCTCGAACCACCAATCTTGCCTTGTTACACACAATGACACCTGAATCATCTTGTTTATTTCGAAATACCTAACGAGTATCAAGAGATTTCTTTCCTTTTGGTAGTTCCACCAATTTCCAGACTCCGAGTTTCTCAAATTGATTTAATTCATCATGCATGGCTTCAACCCAGCTGGGCTCATTCAGAGCCATTTCGACAGATTTAGGTTCTATTTGAGATATGAAGCAAGAGTAAAGACATGTATTTACATCCCCACTTTTACTTCTCGTTTGAACCCCGTTCTCTATTGGATGATCTCGCTGAATGCGTGAAGGGATCTGATAACTAATATCATTGACCGAAACAGGAAGATTATGAATGTTAACCGCTCCATCATTTGCTGTATGGTCTGTAGAGGATGAACAAGGTTCGTTAGAAGAATCCGCTACAAACTCTTCTGCAATATTTTCTGGAAAAAGAAGTTCCATCAAAGTTGAAGTTACAGCGGAAGTCTCGTGATTCATGAACTCTTTTTCCATTGGAGTTAAGGGAGTAGCAATGGCATCAGGAGAAGGTTGTTGAGGAGATTCAGAAGATTCAAAATGAGTAGGGGGTACCGAAGGAGGATTAGTGGAAATCAATGGAGGTCGATAAACAACTTCATCTTTTTCGTCTTCACTAGGAATCTTCGAATTGGAAGTAGATCCTTCTTGATTATCTGAAGACACATTGAATGATTTGAAAAGAGATGTGTAGTCAAACAACCAGTCAGGACCCACTCTAGCATCTGTCTCATTTTCCTCAATCCAACGAACATCAAATGATTCTACAATCTGTTTAGTCTTCTTATTGTAAACCCTGTACGCAGTTCGAGCAGCATATCCAACAAAATAACAGTCATCGGCTTTGGCATTGAATTTGGGATTGGATTCCAAGTGGAGAAGGGTGCAAGGGCAGCCAAAAACTCTGAAATGACTGACAGATGGCTTGTGTCCAAATGAAATCTCATACGGCGTCTTCATTCTGGCTTTGTTGATTAGCACACGATTTTGAACATAACACGCAGTGTTAATCGCCTCTGCCTAGAAGAATACAGGAAGCTTGGAATCACAGAGCATCGTCCTTGCGGCATCTTTTAGAGTTTGATTCCGACGTTCGGCAACCCCGTTTTGTTGAGGTGTTCGAACAGAACTGAATTGACGCACAATCCCTTTCTCAGCGCAAAAATGATCAAGAACAACGTTCTTGAACTATGTTCCATTATTAGTATGCAGCGCTTTCACTTGATTGTTAGTTTGATTTTCGATCATCACAATGAATCTTTTGATAAGGTTAGGAATTTCTGCTTTGTTAGACAGAAAGAAAACCCAAGTGAAACGAGAGTAATCATCTATCACAACAAGGCAGAAAGAGTTGTGATTGATGCTCAAAACATTAACCGGACCAAATAAATCCATATGCAATAACTCGAGCACATGACTTATGGAGTTTATCTGCTTTGGAAAGTGTGGTTTTCGATGATGTTTTCCCTGGGCACACGAAACACATTTCTCAAAAGTAATGAAATCTTTGATGGGTAGCCCATGAACCAATTCGTTCTTCGCAAGCCGATTCAGGTTCTTTGCATTCGCATGACCGAGATGACGATGCCAGAACATCGCATTTTGTTCAAAAGCTTTGGAGAAGAGACACGTGACATCATCAGGGAAATTGCTATTCATGTCTATAATGTAGGCATTTCCATCCCGTTTAGATCTTACAAGAATCCAATCGTCAGGGATAAAAATGCCAGGTTTTAAGATCAGACATTCCTTATCTGTGAAATGAGTAGAGTAGCCCTTGTCGCATATCTGGGATACACTCAGCAAGCTGTGCTTCAGTTCTGGAGCAAAGTTAACATTCTCAAAATTCAACACTCCATTGGACACAGTTCCTCTTTGAGTAATTTTTCCACCCTCTCCGCCCGCAAAAGAAACATATCCCCCATTAAAAGTTTGAATGTCGTGTAATTGGGATATGTCTCCAGTCATGTGCCGGGAGCAGCCGTTGTCGACATACCAAGGTCTGGCGACATTCCTCCACAACTGTCCCTGCACGATGAATGGAATTATTTAGTTTTGGGAACCCAGGTCATCACAATCCTGGGTTGACTTTTTCCTTTTACAAGTTTTTCATTTGATTCTTTCTTTGCTTTTGAATTGGAGAGTAATGGAGATTGATCTAAAAAAGATTTTGGAATCCATTGAAAGTTAGGTTTCAAAAATTTGTGAGTTTGCTTTGAACTGGTGGATCTCTTACTTGAAGAGTTAGAAGATCCTGTCCTGCTCTTTAACAAATTCGACTTAGGCTTGGCCTGAGTTGACTTTGGCAAACTTCTGTTGTTTTTGCAAAAAACCTGTTTATTCTTTTGAAATCTTTTGAATTTTTTGTTTAAAGTTGTATTTAAATCTCCATTTCTAGAATGAGTTTTGGGAATTTTCCTAGTCAAGGATCGTCCCCGAAATTCATTCTCCCCTCTTTTTGTTGTATGAGATACAAACATCCGGTTCATGCAGTTTCTTGCAATGTGTCCAGCAGTGCCATAGTTAAAACAAATTTGTTTGTTATCAGAAACTTTGGCACTGCTGTTGTCAGTGTTGTTCTTAGCTTTTCCATTTCTAACACAATTACACTTGCAAGATCCATCATAGAATTTAGTAACAGATGTGTTAGATGCAGGGACATGTAAATCAGATTTAGCAGTTTGATCAGAAACAACACTATTAGAATCATTTTCAGACTGAAATAAAATACCACCCGACACAAAACCATTTGTGTTTGATTTTGACACAGACTCATGACTGACACCAGACTCAATTACAACATTATTTGACTCAAAATTTTCAGCAACATGCTCCCCCTGGACTATTGATATATCTGCACTTGAAGCAAAAACATTAGTATGCAAGGTCTCATAACTAGACTGTATTTCCTGCTCAGAAGCTGACTTTCCGTACACCATGCAAGGTTCTTTGTCAATTTCTTCTTGAGACAGAGGAATATCAGTATAGTTGTGATTGAATGGAGGAGGGACACTCTCATAACCTAATCCAACTTTTATTTGATTACCATGAGTGATATCTCTCTAGTGTGATTGACCTTCGATTAATTTTGCAATCTTTTCACTTGACACATCGTATTTTTTGAAATTAAATTCAGCTTTTTAAAAACAATTTTTCAATGTGTCAAGTTCCATGGTTACATCAGCAAGTTTTCTTTTGAAATGATCATAGTTCTCGCATTTGTTGCTGTAATCCTCTTGCAAATTTTTAAAATCTTTTGTTTTATTTTCTAATTGAGTTTTTAAGGGCTTTTGATTTTTTCTAAGAGTATATCCCTCATATTTCAAGTCCTCGTTCTCTCTCTTGATTATTTCAATTTGATCTCTCAAAAACTTAACAGTTTTAATACAAGATTGAGAACAACCGAATTCACTAACCTCATATTTGACTGGTTCAGGAGTGGTCTGAACCATGAATGCAAACTGCAAATTCATCATTTCCTCCTCTGGATCTGCTTCCATTTCTTTACTTGCATCCTTGACTTGAGCAAGATTTGCCTTTTCAGGTTCTGAAATGTTTAGGGCCTAAACTTGATCTTCCCAGTTGAACGATTGAGCTACCATTTCCATGTTTGCAGACTGATTGTTTGAAGATGATCCTCTGTTGTTGCTGTGAATGTACGTTACTGGCACCATGGTTCTTTCGGAGTTTTCTTGCTGATTTGGTTTTGGACATTCCCTCGCAAAGTGTCCTGGTTCATGACAATTATAACAACGCAACTTTCCTTTGCTAAAACAAATCTTTTTGTCTGAATTTACACCCCAGTTGTTCTTTCCAGTCTTTTTTGAGAATTGTTTAGCCCTGAATACTGCCATTGCCATTTGCCAAGTAATATCCATCTCTTCCACATCTTCAGGATGAATTTGATCAAGATCCGTGAATGAAAGTTGTGGAGAAAGTTCTCCAGCAACAAAGGCATTGTAGCAGTTCACCAACCCAGTAGCTAAAGCCATATTTTCCTCCTTTTCTTTTGCAAATGAGCTTTGGGAACCAATTCCATGAGATTGAATTAAAACATCTGTGGAAGGACTAACACTAGAACCAGCTTGAGATATGGTTTGAGGGATTTGAGTTTGTTGCATGTTAGGTATGATGTATGGTATGTTTTGATGGACTGTATGAGGTTGAACTTGAGGAACCTAGATTTGAGTATTTTGAAGAGTGGTGAAGCTTGAAAAGCGGTGTTGTTATTTTGAAGTCCAAGATTGGCTGTAGAGTATGAATTGACATGATTGATTTCTCTTTGTTTATCATCAAGATCGCAAGCTTTGATGATTGCCATTGTTTCAGACAGACTTAAACGATTCAGATCTTTTGTCTTTTTAATCACCGAGACATTCATGTCCCATGATTTTGGAAGAGAATTTAGTAACTTTTTATTGATTTCAGATCTAGTAACCATCACTCCTGCGGAGCTCATTTCAGTGGTTAGTGTGATAAATCTTTGCAATTGATTTTCCAATGTTTCTCCCAATACATAGTTAAACATGTTAAATTTTTGTCGGAGCATGTCTTGTCGACTTTGCTTCATGTCTTCATTTCCTTCATAAACTTCTATGAGTGCTTCCCATAATGCTTTTGCTGATGTATACTCATGAAATCCTTGTGCTATTTCCGGAGACAATGCCATAGTCAGTGTGGCAAGAGCCTTTTCTTGTTCTTCAACTCGTTCAAAATCATCATCAGTATAGTTTTCAACTTGTTTGTCAATTACCGTTCCATCTTCTAAAGTAGAAGTAATCCGAATTGGTCCTCTCAAAATGCTTCTCCAAATTTTGAAATCCTTCATTTTGATGTATTTTTCAATTCGATATTTCCATTCAGGAAATCCTTCAGTTGATAGCAATCTAGGAATACGAGTAGTTGTTCCCATTATTGCATCCAAATCTTGATGAATAGTCATGTTTTGAGATTCCATTTTAGTAATTTTAAACTGCACACTAAAACTCTTAAACACACACTCCTTAACCGCACACACTTATCCAGCCGCACACTGAATTGAGCCGCACACAGAAATCTAACTGCACACTAAACCTGCAATCACTTTAACCGCACACACCTTCAACCGCACACACCTTCAACCGCAAACTCCTTCAACAGCACACACGTACCTTAACAGCAAACCTTGAAAGTCAGCAGCAAACCTTCAACAGTTGGCAGCAAACCTTCAACAGTTGGCAGCAAACACTCAAAAAGCAACTTCAATTGATACCAAATTGGCTCTGATACCAATTGTAAATCCCCAAAATTAAGGATCCAATTTAGTAATCAATGAAGTTAATTGCTATTTGATTTAGATTGAGAAGAAGAAGAAATTGAATCAAGCATGCACACATTTATATCATATAAATGTCAGGTACATCTTGGGAAAACACACACATACGTCACTGACTTCTAGCAAAAAAGTACAGACTGACACACCTCAGATGCTATAAATAGTACTCCTCCTACCAGCACAAGAGTGTGCAGCCAAGCACATGTGTGCGGCCGCACACCCAGTGTGCGGCCGCACACACACATGTGTGGCAGTACACATTACATGACTATAAACAAAACACTGCAAAATGACACAATTAACTATACAAAATGATGGCTAGCTCAAACCACAAATTATGTTCTTTCAAAGCCCAAATAGCATCACCATGAACTCGTAATGTCCATAACGAGTCTGAAATGCGGTCTTCTCCACGTCCTCCTCCCTAACCCTGAACTGATGGTACCCGGACCTCGGGTCTATCTTGGAGAACTCAGACGCTCCCTGTAGTCAACTTATTCAAATCCCCGTAGTCAATGCACATCTGGTGTGAACCATCCTTCTTCTTGACGAAGAGGATCGGCACTCCCCACGGAGAACTACTCGGATGAACGAACTGCTTGCCCAGCAGTTCCTGCAGCTATGACGATAGCTTGTGCATCTCTGGTGATGCCAACCAGTACAGAGCCATGGCGATAGGGGCCGCACCTAGAACTAGGTTGATCCTATACTCAACCTGCCTCTCCGGAGGCACTCTAGGCAACTCCTCTGGGAATATGTCAGCAAAATCCTTGACTACAGGAACTTCTAAAACTGAAATCTGATCCCTGACCCGCGTATCCACCACGTATGCTAAATAACCTGCAGACCCATGCTTAATGTACTGCCGAGCCTTAGAAGCCGAACAAAACCCTGATCCCAATCTGGTGCCCTTGCCATAGAGGATCAGTTCTCCCCCACTTGGGGTTCGAACTACCACTTTCTAACCCTCGCAGTCGATCATGGAACTGATGTGACATCCCATTTTCACGGCCAACAAAGACCGATTTTGTTTATGCTTTATAAAAATCAGAGTACTTATTTTAATATAAATGTTGCGGAATTTGTTCCCAGAAAAACATGATAAATACGTTATCAAAGCATTTTCGAAGAAATGTATTTTTATTCATTTAAAACATTTGGGATGTCATCGTGAATACAGAAACATAAGCATAAACAGAACTTACATTCATTTAAACTAGTGAGCTACATCTCTTTTAAATCTCTCAATGCAAAGTAACTTCGTATCGACACCTGTGATACAAATAAGCTGGAGTGGGTCAGGTTGGGAAACCTGGTGAGTACATAGGGTTTTCAACCCACAATAATATAATTATTATATTTAAACATCATACAATCAACCCGATTACCCATCCCCGTTATCTTCTTTAATATTCCTTAAAGAATTATGTTAAGGGTCATCTCATATATCATATTTACCTCTCATCTTTTTACCTCACATTTCCTTATATGCTCGTTCCTAAGGCATGAATACGTAGTTACAACGTCGCCTGAACTCGTAATTAATAGTAAGGGTTAGAGTATCATCACATGAATATACAGTCACAACATCACCTGGACTCGTAATTCATCACATACAGGTTATAAGTCTTCTGGTGTTTCCACGGGTTGTCTAGAATAGTTCGTGGTTGCCATCTCTACTCTAGTAGATGACTACATCTCCAAATTGTCGGACAAGGTTATAGTATCTTTCATCCTACATCACCGATTCATCATCGCTTATCCCTCACCTAATTATCATCACCTTTGTATCATAACCTATCTCTCATCATTTTATTTCATCACACACCAACTATTTCATCTACCCATGTTTTATCCCAACATATTTGTAGATATAAAATAAATATATATTTAAATCATTTAAAACATGTATAAAATCATTCATCCATCATAGACAGCAAGTATTCAGATAATATGCACACATAGCACGTAATTTATATAAAATACTTCATATTTATGTGTAAGATGAAAGGGACCATGCACTCAGTTGAAAAGGTGGTGAATCCGAACTCAGACAGCGCTTCGCTTTTTAAAAATAATTTCCTTCGACGAAACATAGTATTATTACCACTAGAGTTTAGTCTATTATTCGCTGAGACTAATTAATAGTCTAGCTATTATTACTATTATTTAAGTGTCAAACAATACTTATATAACCCATAATAATAGCCCATGTACTTATTATAAGTTCCTAATAACGTTACTATAATTAAATAAATGATATATTAAAAATAGCGTAGTCGTAGCTCACTTACAACGGGTTTTATAGAAAACCGGGATTTTCTTGGAGCAGCGTTCCCGAGCCGAAAAGCTCTTCTTCTCGGAGCCGTCGAGCACTTCGGGGCTTCCGCCTCGTGCTAGGGAGGTTCCTTAGGCTTTTCGGGGGGTTTCGGGGCTAGAGAGAGGTTCTAGAGAGATAGTAAAGAGAAGAAAGAATGGGAAAAGTGTGAAGAAAATGAGGGCGGGAGAGGTTATATTTATAGGGTGAAAATGGCTGAACTTGGTGCCACATGTCACCATCTAGTGGCAAGACTTGGGGAGAAAGCAATGGCCATGATTGTGCCACATCACCCACTTTTGCACAGCACACTTCCGACTTCTAAAATCCGTAACTTTCACATACGACCTCTGTTTTTGACGTTCTTTATATCTACGTGTAGGTAAAGATAAGATCTACAACTTTCATTTTGACTCCGTCGACTAATACTCTACTAATCTTAAATTTAATAGTACGAGGAGATTATACTGTTAAATGTCTGCGTAAAATTCATAACTTCTACATACAGACTCTGTTTTCGTCCGTCTTTTTACCGTTTAGTTCCTATTAATGAGATCTTCAATTCTCATTTAGGTCGCGTAGGCCAAAAACCGCTCGATCTAAAATTCGAGTTTCGGGCTGTGCACTGCTAAGCCAAATCTTAGAAAATTCATAACTTCCTCATACGAAGTCAGATTTGGGCGTTCTTTTTTTTATGTTCTCGGTTTAACGTATACTACAACTTTTGTTTAGATTTCTAAGGCTAAAAAGTCCTCCATCGTAAATTCACTATTTACGTCTTCCGGTGTCGTGTTGGTTTTGCCATAAAACTTCGGCGGACCATAACTTCTTCGCTATAACTCGGATTTCAACATTATTTATATGTACGGAACCCTTAAGACGTATTCTAAAACTTGGTTAAGATTATTTATTCTAAATAATATTTTGTCAAAAATTCGTTTTCGACCCCTATTATCTCTAAATTGACTAGCCTTGATATACGGGCGTTACAACTGAAGCAACTAAGCCAGTCCATACCCACGATCACACACACATCCCCCATGGGAATCGGAATCAAGTCGATTAGGAAAGATACCACGAAGATCTCCAACTCGCAACAGACACTCTAACTCTCCTACTAGCAAACCGAACTCCCTACTAAATGTCTCAGAGACAAACGATCGACTCGCCCCCGAGTCGAATAATACCAAAGCAGGTAAGGAGTTTGTAACATCCCAATTTTCAAGACCGAAAATTTCATTTTTAATTAAGTATCTTATAAAATTGTTTACTGAAAAACATCATCGATATCATAACATCCCATAAATCAAATGTCATAAAACATGTCGTGGAATAACAATAGTCTCAGAGTACAATCCCAAGAACATCATAGTGCGGAAATCATGTGTGTGTGATGCACTGCTACCGTATCGGCTCCTTCCCCTTCGTCGAAGAGGTACCAGAAACAAAACTGAAAACTATAACCACAAAGCTTAGTGAGTTCCCCCATCATACCACATACCACATAAGGCCTGTCCCTCGGTATCTTTCAACCGATATCTATCTGGAATGACTGGGAGCTGGGCTCCCCTTCGTTATCTTCCAATCGGTAGCCGGGAGCCAACCTCCATTTCGGTATCTCACAGCCAGTAACCAGGAGCTAACCTCTCGTTCGGTATCTTTCAACCGGTAGCCAGGAGCTAACCTCCCCTTCGGTATCTTTCAACCAGTAACTAGGGACTATTTCACCCCTACTACTACCACATAATAGCATATCATAAACATATATCTAAGCATGCATGGGTGCTGTCTACCGCTTCAGTATCTTTCAACAGGTAACTGGGGGCCGTTCCGCCCCTACTACTACTAACACATTTAGCATCCTAGCACATAATCATAACATATAAAAACATACCAGGTAATTATCACAAAGACAATTATCTCTACTATAATATCTTACTAGTGGGCCGGCCTTGGTGCCTTAGACACACTTCTATAGGAAGGTAACTCACCTTAGTGTCGTGAAGTGTCCGAATTGTCCTCACAGCCGAGATCAACTTCTCTCGATTCCTACACATAATGATCTTTCTTAATTACCATTTCTTGGTCAAATCATGTCAAAGTCAAAGTCAAGGTCAACACCTTGGTCAAAGTCAACTCTGGGTCAAAATCAACATCTGGCTGACTCAACTCGCCGAGCTCCATAGTCCTTAGAACACTAAAAGCTTTGACCCTACTTGCCGATTCTTTGAAGAACTCACCGAGTTCTCCTTCATACGAAGTCGAGACTTTCTACCACTGACTCGCCGAGTACAGCCTTGAACTCGTCGAGTCCTTCTTCATGCATGAGGCATATCTAGTCTTGAACTCACCGAGTTCCTTATGAACTCGTCGAGTTCGTCTTCATGCAGTTGGAACTTAGTCTTGAACTCACCGAGTTCTGTTCTTTAACTCGCCGAGTTCTACGATCTTCAGGCCCACAATGAACCCAACGGTCTGAGTGTTCTTCCAGCCAAACACATTGCCCATTATCAGAAGAGGTTTTGGGGAAACTACAACCCGACTTGCCGTGTCACATGAGTGACTCGCCGAGTCCCTCTATGTCCAAAACTATTCATTAGACTTCAGTCTGGCTTAATGCATTCAAAACATAGATCTAACCTCCTAGGGTCCAGATTACATGTAAAGTTACAAACTTGACGTTCATGCATGGGGTATTTGGCTCAAATGGTCCTAAAAGGAGGTTCATGCACGGGGTAGTTGGCATCTTTATGCCATGGGAATCCTCTATGATTCCATATCTGAAGTTCTACCCCTTTAGAACCACAAAACCCCGAGGTTGGCTCTACTAAAGCTTAGAAAAGGTAGAAATGAACCCTAACTAGAGATCTAAGAGATAGATGGTCAAGGTTGAAGCTTTTTACCTTGAATGAATTGGAAATGAACCAAAACCTCTGGATCTACTTGCTTCTTCTGGAACCCCCAAGCTTCTACTTCTTTCTTCAAGCTTCAAACCACCAAAAACACACAAAAATGGCAAGAACACTCCAAATGCTTTAGGGTTTCGAGTTAGGGCTTTTCTGGACTGTGAGAGACGATGGAGACTGGATTGGGACAAGATAAGGCGTTTAAATAGGGTACAAACCCTAAATATTAGGGTTTCATCCAGGCAGACCTACTCGCTGAGTCGGGCCCCCGACTCGTCGAGTAGGTTACTTAAAACCCGCGTCCAAAGTCTAGTCTACTCGAAGAGTTGGGCCTCTAACTCGTTGAGTCCCAGTGTAAAACGTGCAATTATTTAAATTCAAAATACGTACCAGGAACCTTGTGTTACAACTCTCCCCCACTTATTTCATACTTTGTCCTTGAAGTCTGCTGTTGCATCCGAAAAAAGCTCGGGGTAGTGCTCTCTCATCTCGTTCTCCGTCTCCTAAGTCCATTTTGAGCCCTTGCGGTGCTGCCATTGCACCTTCACCGGATCGTCCCTCTTGTTCCTTAGATCCTTCAACTTCCTGTCGAGGATAGCTACTATCGCTCAATGTATTTAAGACTGTCATCCACCTGAATATCCTCTAGAGGCACCATGGCAGAGTCGTCTACCAGGCACTTCTGCAGTTAGGAGATGTGAAAGGTATTGTGAATCTGGCTAAGCTCGACTGGCAGATCCAACCTATACGCCATCTTTCCCACCCGGGCTATAATCCTGAAAGGTCCAATGTACCTGGGGCCTAACTTGCCCCGCTTCCTGAATCACACGACACCTTTCCAAGGTGATACCTTCAGGAGGACCATATCCCCAACCTGAAACTCCAAGTCCGAACGGTGCTTGTCGGCATAACTTATCTGCGAACTTTGAGCAATCTGAAGCCTACTCTGAACCTGTTTGATCCTCTCCATCGTCTTGAGTGCCACCTCGGTACTCCCCATGACCCTTTGTCAATCTCTCCCAGCATATCAGGGTCCTGCACTTCCTCCCGTATAACTTCTTGAAGGGAGGACGGTCAATACTCGTATGGTAGCTATTGTTGTAGGAAAACTCTGCCAATGGAAGGTAGGTGTCCCAGCTACCACTGAAGTCTACGACACATGCCCGAAACATATCCTCCAAGGTCTGGATGGTCTGCTCACTTTGACCATCCGTATATGGGTGAAAAGCGGTATTGAAATGTTGACGGGTACCCAACTCATCGTGAAACTTCTTCCAGAACCTGGAAGTGAACCGCACGTCTCTGTCAGAAATCACTGAGACTGGCACTCCGTGTCGAGCTACTACCTCTTGGATGTAGATATCGGCCAGCTTCTCGGCCGAGATGCTCTCCTAGATCAGTATAAAATGGGCACTCTTGGTCAATCGATCCACGATGACCCAAATCGAATCTACTCCTCGCACGGTCCTGGGAAGCTTGGTGATGAAATCCATAGTAATATCTTCCCATTTCCACATGGGGATGTACAACGACTGCGTCTTGCCATGAGGCTGCTGGTGCTCCATCTTGACCTTCCTGTAGGTCAGACACCTCTCAACGTACCAGGCTATATCCCAATTCAAGCAGGGCCAACAGTAATCAGGACGAAGATCTCTGTACATATTCGTCACCCCGAGATGAATAGAAAACCTGGATTTGTGTGTCTCCACCATCAACTCCAGGCGTACACCTCCATGATACGGAACCCACGCCCTACGGTGTAGTGTCAAAAACCCACGGCTATCATAGTCGAAGGAGGAAACCTACCCCACAATACGCTCGTTCTTCCGATGTTCCTCCTTCATAGCCTCCTGTTGGGCCTCTCTGATCTGCTCCAACAGTAGAGTCACTACTGTCATCCGTAAGCAAATGTATCTGATCGGGGCAGCCTTGCGACTAAGATCATCGACCACCACATTGGCCTTTCGCGGGTGGTAGATGATCTCATAATCGTAATCCTTCACCACATCCAGCCACCGACACTGCCTCATGTTTAGATTTGGGTGATCCATAAGGTACCTCAAACTCTTGTGGTCCATGTAAATGGTACATCGGACCCCATAAAGGTAGTGTCGCCAAATCTTGAGGGCGAAGACAACCTCCCCGAACTCCAAATCGTGCGTCGGGTAGTTCGCCTCGTGAGGCATCAACTGTCTCAAACAGTAGGTGAGAACATGCCCTCTCTGCATCAATACCGTGCCCAACCCTGAGATGGACGCATCATAGTATACCAAAAAATCCTCCACGCCCTCTGGCGGGACGAGGATCGGCGCCTCGCATAGCCTTTACCTCAATGTATCAAACACTGCCTGCTGCTCAGGGCCCCAGCGAAAGACCACAACTTTCTTTGTCAACCGGGTCAAGGGTACGACTATCTTGGAGAAGTCCTGAATGAATCTCCATGTTGAGTTGAAAAACTCTTAGATCGATTAGATCTTTAACAGGTTAAAACATCAAAAGAAAACAACCACAATAACTACGATATAGAATCAAGTAATGCTTAATGATTCAAAGTAGTCTCGCCTCAGCAGAGCTCGATGAAGAACTTCCATTATAGAGGCGAGCTAGGGTTTTTAGTACAATAATTAGAATAATAATTAAAGCGATATCTACTAAGGATGCATGCATGCACCTTAAATACCAAACCCTAATAAAACAATCACGGTTGAACAGGCCCAAATCGGATAACAAAACTGGGCTAAGGACCGAGCCCAATGATGCAACACATTTAGACCCAACAATCTCCCCCTTTGTGTCAAATAAGGTGAGAAACTACTTCGGTTGAGTGACCTTGACCTACTTCACAACCTTGAACCGCCGAGGGATAATCGCAAGAAGTGTCTGCCGAAACTGAATGTACCAACGAAGCATATCGGTGAACAACTTTTTATCTGCTTCACTACTCTGATTACATCTGTGTATGATCTCCAAAATGTGCTCCAAGCAAGCAATAGAGAACAGGTGCTTGTCAATAAGAGCGAACATGCATTTTTGACCTTCGCCCCTAATGAACATCACTGTATGAAACTTAGGATCGATCTTGCCCTTGATCATCACATTCACATTGCCAGTTCTTCCAATTGGTTTCGCCGTAGTTCACTTGTGAATGGCAGATGCGATTTCTTGATCCATCTTTGCTACTTCGTGAATGTAACAAACAAGCATTCGCTTGATGTAATCAATGATCGGCTGATACTCCTGAGGATTGGATAACAAAATATTGTTGAGAAGTATCCAGTCATGTGGGTTCAAGTTCGGTAGATTAGCCAGGGAAATAGTATGGACCGAGCTATCCTAGCCTCAGGTTACTTTGAATTTAACATTAACAAATTTCCCAGCCGAAGAGGGATTCAATACCTTCACTGTTGTAATCTTCTTTGGGCTCCATGTCAAGTATTGTGGCTGAGCAAACTCCAGATAAAACTCTAATAAATCCCGATCAACCTTTGGGTTTGGAGAGGAAACGACAGCCGTTGAGAAAAAGCAATGGAAGATAAATGGCTTTCGGGTGATTAACATATCGAATTGAGCATCCTTTGAGTTCTCAAGGTTGAACGACATAACAGGTTCAAGCCATTGAGTAATCGTTTCATCAATGACTTCCCTCTGGAGCGATTCAATGGTCCATTCCGGAAACATGGACTTTTTTTTCTCTAAGAGTTCTTTTTCTTTCAACTCTTTCTCCAAAAGATTCATCTTCTCCCGAATCTCTTGATCAAAAGGCTTGAATTTCTGATTAAGTTTAGAAGGACTCCCTTCCATGATGTCTTCAATATCATCATCTTCATCTACATCGTCTTCTCCAATCCTCTTCTTTTTCTTTTCCCTCTGACTGACCGAAGCTGCATTATCCTTCGGTCCAACAATAGCTTTTGGTTCTGGAGGGGGTTGAGGTTGCGCCTTGTCAGCCTTGCCTTGAGGAATCTTTTCTCCCCCTTGTTTTGGAAGAACACTAGTCTCCGGAACACCCTCAATCCTACTTAAAATATCCAAAGCAGGACGTAGCTTCTCATCTAAGTGACATCGAATGGAGATAGTCAAAATGGAGTCATGGGCGTCCAGGAGATGCAACAAGATTGAATGGACATCACCCACAGAGCTTCGAATCACCTGTCGTTCAGACTTTAAATCTTCAAGCTCTTTAGTTGCGGTCCGGAGATTTAAATTATGAATTTTGAGCTGAGAAGTTCGCTTGTCCAGCTCATCCATTATTTTGTTTTCGACTGCAAGCTCGGCCTCAAGCTGAATTAAGCGAGTATCAACTTTAGTATGAAGCTCTTCATTAGCAGCTTCAATAGCTTTTCGAGCCACTTCAAGTTGTGTCATCTCTGCCTCCAGTGAACGTGTGAGAGTGTCAACAGATGCGTTCACTGTTTGTGCGTTTTTTGAGCAGCTTGCAAGGAATCCAAAAATAGTTGAGCCTCTGATATTAGTTTTTCGACTTTTTCGGTCGCATCCTTGCAGTCTTTTGTTGAGGTTTCAATAGCAAGCGAAGCTTTCTGGCATTGGGAGGTAGAGTCGGAAATAGCCTTTGCAACATTGGAGATTGAGGTATCATGTTCTTTAACTATGGAAGAGAACAAAGCTTTAAGAGCAACTTCTGAATAAGTACCAGCAGTGGATGAAGAAAGTAACTGATCAATCGTATCAGTCACAACCTTGAGATGTCGCTTAGTAAGAGGAGCGTCTTCATCATCATCGCTTTGGACACGATAAGGACTGAAGTATGTAGAATCAAACTCCAAGTCCTTACCACCAAGAATGGTATTGGTTTCTGTTTATTAGGTAGGAGATAGAGGTTTGGTGGTAACATGGGTTTCGGGTGGTGAAGAACGAACCCCCGTATCAGATACGTTGGTTTGAACTCTAGTGGTGGTTGTAGTTGTAGCTTTAGAGAAAATAGGTGTAGGAATGGGAATGGTAGAGGAAGGTTGTGATGTGATGATAGGGAAAGTGGGAGGTAAGGAAATAGGAATGGAAATAGGTGGAGGAGAAGGTGCTTTCGAGCGAACATGTACCTCTGGTGTAGGAGAACGAGGTGGGGTACCACCACAAGCTGAACCTTCATCATCTAAGCTTCCGCTTTCAGATTCGCTAGGAATAGGGTGTTTATGACCAGTAGGTACATACTCGAAGTCTGAGTCGCTTGATGATTGAAGAATAAGCTTCCGAGCAGGTTTCTTGGTCTTCTTCTGCTTGGGCTGGGAAGGTGATGCCTTCTTAGATTTTCGCTTCCTTGGAGTCTGAACCTTTGATACGGGACCTCCTTTGTCCCCCTTTTTCGCTTATTTCTTCTTGCCCCATTTAGCAGGTTTGTTTTCTTCCTCAAGAGATTTAATCATTTCAGGAGAAAGTTTCCTTGGACCAGAAGAGGGGAGCTTCTTGCACTCCTGAATAATCTTGCTCGCAGGGGACACACATACATACATTGCCTCAGGCATTGAGCCAACGAAGTGAAACTTCGACGGATGAGTAACAATGATGTTGGTGGTATGAAAGGTAGCAATAGAGGAGAGAAGTGAGTCTGCCATGATAGGAGCATGATAACGCTCCATAATCCATTGAGTGATAATAGTCCAAAAACAGGCACAAGAAACTTCTGTTTGGCGAGAAGCAGATGAAAAACTTTGGACAAGTTGAAGCCATAGAACCAAACCATAATCGAGGTTGATACCAATGTATAATCCATAAAGCAGAGTCATGAAAGACTTGCTAGCACTATCAGATCCAACACTGCATTCAGAAAGCCCTTTGAAAAGAAGGGTGAAGAGGCCATTCCATTGAGGAGGAAGGCATGATTTCTTGAACTTGGTCACAGTAGTTAGGGTTTCAATGTACCCCATATTTTAGTACATAGAGAAAAGATGATCGGTGGAGATGGAATCGGGGTTCACCATGGATTCGTCTGAAGGAAGCCATAGCAACGACCAAAATCAACTCTTGGAGATCGAAGCTTTTTGGTTGAGAATGTCGAATTAAATCTTCTCTACACCTTTGTCGTATGTAGCAGTGGAATAAAGTTGGGAGAGGCAAGCCATTGGTACGACTTCTACCATTGAGATAGCCTTGACGAGTGGGGAATATTTTATACATTCCACCACTTGATACATGTAAGTATTGTTGAGGAACGGTGAAAGATCGATCAACAGGTTCTGGTTGGCCTTGATTGCGAGAAGAGTGGAGCGTCCAGTGGTTTCTTAACCAAAGGAAAATTTTGCCATTGGTGGAGCTTGAAGAAGAAGAAGAAGATGAACATTGATCATATTTTTGCTTGAGAGAGTTGAAGAAGGATAAAGAGTAAGATCCCAGTTAGCAAAATCCTTATATACAATTTAGTGGAGAGAGAGAAATCCGGAGTAATGATTCCACTAATTTGGGAAACATCGCCGAAAAAGGCATGATTTGACAATTAGCAAGCCCAATAAAGCAGCAGATGACACAAGAGTGGGTAACGGTTCAGAAGCATGCGCCTTTCCATACATATCCTCTTTTCAAATCCCCAATCGTTTAGACTTCCTACTGACTCACCCTTTGATCCTTTAATGGAACCTTTATCGCCATAAGTACCAAAGGCGTTATATTTACGCATCCCTTCGTTTGAAAATAACGACAGTATATCGTTAGGAACTGAAACTGTATATTTATGAATAGCTTGTGAATAAACAACCAAGACATTGTGGAAAATACAAGATTTTCATGCAAGATAGTGTCAAAGATAAAGAAATAAATCAAACTATTTGTGGGATTTTGTGATGTCATTTAAGACATAAAGCAGTGGATCCCGGGCACGAATCTCTCTCTTCAAAGTCAGGAGAGACTTCAAAGTGCTTGTGTGGATTCCCATTGAATTACGATCAAGTACTTGTTGAGAAGTATTGAAAGGCATCTTTTACATATAAGGCTATTAAGGGTGGCTTTCGCTTCAATTCTATATTCCGATACTTGACATAAGACCATAATAGAACGTAGTACTTGTGAGACCGGTGTGGCCTGTTAAATAAGTAGGTTAGTAACATATTCAGTGACTTGTTGATATTTATTAATTGGAAATCTTTAAAAAAAAAATTTGGATCCTTTGGGAAGAAAAATCTTAGTGAAAGACATTTTCATAAGGATCTCTCAAAAATAAAAGGAGAGTCCAGGATACATCCACAAAAGTGGTTTCGTTAATTCAAGGTGAAAGCTAGAACATTTATTTGTTCACCGTCAATGCATTATAGGTATTGAATTTTAGGTTTCACTTAGCACGTAGTGACACGAAACTAAGATCATAAACACAGAAGTTGTGTAACCATAAACCTTAGTGGTAGTGCTTAGAGTCTCAAGGGTTACAATTATGAAATGAATGATTAATGGAGAATAAGATTAAGTGAGTTAAAGAACGAATGTACCTCTGCTATAAAATAGGACCAAGCAGAAAAACTCTTAACTCATGTTAGAGTAGAGTTAGGTAGCTCATGATGAGAGTGAATTTGTCAGCCTAATTGGGAAGACATGATTGGTGTAAATCAAGTCATTAACGCTTCACTCAAAATCTTTAGAGGCTTGGGTCAACATACAGCAGCATGCTTCTAGGGAGACTTAGCTAATATAAAGATAAAGAATTATATGTATCCCAACTCCATCATTAAGAATTTTCCTTATACATTGATGAGATAAAGACTGAATAATTTAAAATAAAGAAAAATATTTTGAGTTACGGTTTACGTTTTCTGAAAAGAAATAAAAACAGAAAAAAAATATTTTTGGATTTTAAAAGATTTTCTGAAAAAGAAATAAAACATAAATAAAAATAAAAAAAATATTTTTGGATTTTATTAAAAAAACATAAAATAAATTATAAGAAAAGAGTGTGTACAAACTACACAGGTGAAACCATCACTTTAAGATAGAGAAGCGAACCGAGTCCAGTAAGACCGAATCCAAAATGGACCGAGCATTCGGTTCATTTCGGTTCCCAAAAGAACCGAACCCGAAATGAACCGAGAGTTCGCTCTATTTCGCTTCCAACTTTTATTGAGACGAAAGTGATTTTGGTACAAATTCAGCTTCCATCATTCCTAATCCTTGTAGGATTTTATTAAAATTGGTTTCAGGCAAGGCTTTAGTAAAGATGTCAACCAATTGATCAGTGGTCCTAACAAAATGAATTTCCACATTACCGTCTGCCACACGATCTTTTATGAAGTGGTACCTCAGTGCTATGTGTTTCGTCTTTGAGTGTTGCACTGGGTTATGACAAATCCTAATTGCACTCTATGAGTCACAATATAGTGGGATTTTATTTATGTTCAGGCCATAGTCTCGAAGTTGACTTTGTATCCAAATGACTTGAGATGTGCACAATGCTGCATCTATGTATTCAGCTTTGGCAGTTGAGAGTGAGACACAGGTTTGCTTCTTTGACTGCCAGCTAACCAATTTTCTATCTAGAAATTGGCATCCTCCAGTGGTACTCTTTCGGTCTAGTCCACATCCTCCAAGATCAGCATCTGAGAATGCTTGGACAAAGAACCTGGACTTGGCTGGATACCATAGACCGAGCGAAGAGGTTCGCTTCAAATATCGAAAGATATTTTTCACAGCTAGCAGGTGAGGTTCGTGTGGATTAGCTTGAAATCTAGCGCAATAGCAAACAGAAAACATTATGTCTGGTCGACTTGCTGTTAGATACATTAGTGACCCTATCATTTGGCGATAGAGGGTCATGTCAGCAGTCGGTTTGTCCAGAGAAGGTGTTAACTTTGTGCCAAACGCCATAGGAACCTTCACTTTTTAATCTCCTAACATTCCAAACTTGGGCAGCAAGGTCTTCGTGTAAGCCTCTTGATTTTAAAAAAATACCTTCAGGACCCTGTCTAATATTCAAGCCAAGGAAAAAGTTAATCAGTCCCAGTGAGCTCATTTTAAATTTAGTCTCCATCAACTTCCTAAATTTAGCTGTTAAGCTAGGATTTATGGAGTCGAAGATGATGTCATCAACGTAAATTTTAACTATCATAAGGTGGTCGCCCTCTTTCTTTGGAAAGAAGGTTGGGTCAACCAAACCTTGTTTAAACTTGGACATTTTAAGAAATCTAGTCAGAGTTTCATACCATGCCCTTGGTGCTTGCTTGAGACCATAGACTGCCTTGTCCAGAATGTAGCAGTCACCTGGATACTTCTCGTTCATGAAACCTGATGGTTGCTCTACATACACCGTCTCTTCTAGTCTCCATTTAAGAAGGCACACTTCACATCCATTTGGTATACTTCAAAGTTCTTGTGTGCAGCATAGGCAAGAAAATTACAAACTGACTCCAGCCTAGCTATGGGAGCGAAGGGTTGTTCGTAATTAATGCCTTCTTCTTGACAATAACCTTTCACAACCAATCTTGCCTTGTTGCAAATTACGTTTCCTTCCTTGTCCATCTTGTTCCTGAAAACCCACTTAAGTCCAACCATAGAAGCATCCTTTGGAGTTGGAATCAGTCTCCACACTTTGTTTCACTCGAACTCATTGAGTTCATCCTGCATGGCCTATACCCAATCAGAATGATCGAGTGCAATGTTGATCGTCTTTGGTTCAACCTTGGAGATGAACGAATTAAACATGCAAAATTCCACTTTAGAGAATAGTGCAGTTTGTTTCGCTTTCAGTTGAGAGCGTGTGAGAACAGTTTCTGATGGTTTACCAATAATTTGTGTTTGAGGATGATCTTTGGTGAGTGGTGGGTAATTAGGATCATAAGAAGGATCCAGTTCAGCATCCACTTCTTCTTCGAGTTCTGATTGAATATCATCATCATTTGAATTTGCATTCTCCCCCTCGAACGATGATACTTCCTCCAGTTCAGGCTCAAAATGCTTTCACTGGACTTGGCTTTCAGTTGGTGTTGATGATGATGGACTCTCCCCCTGGAATGATGAATATTGGTTATTTGGAGGAGACGAACCCTCCCCATAAACATGAGAACTATCTCTGGGAGGTTCGCTTGAGTTAGACTGTTCGGTTGCTTGTGGTTCTTCACCTATCATTTTCTTTGCAGTGTCATCGATTATCTTCTTCAGGTGATCTATCTTGTTGTCTGCAGCTTTAGATCTAGAGTGAATGGCTGTTTAAGGTTCATCAAATAACAACATGTACTGCTCAAAGAGATTTGAAATGGGTACCGTAACTTGACCATAAATGGGAAATATTTCCTCCACAAAGCCTTTGGTTGTTTTCAGTTTCTTGACGTAGTTATCATCAAAGGTAACATAATAGGTCTCCTCTATTTTATTTGAACGCTTGTTGAGAACTCTATATGCTTTGGAGGTTAAGGAATAACTCAAAAAGATTCCTTCGTCTGCTTTGACATCAAACTTGTTTCGGTGCTCCTTTGAATTGAAGATAAAGCATCTTGAACCGAACATGTGGAAAAACTTTACATTGGGATTTCGGTTGTTCAAGATCTCATAGGGAGTGATTGAGAAACATTTGTTGAGATAAGATATGTTCTATGTAAAACATGCAGCAGCAATGGCGTCATCCCAAATGTATAGATGTAGAGAAGCGAAGCTCAGCATGGTTCGGGCTGCTTCACATAGAAATCGGTTTCTCCTTTCGACAATCTCATTATGTTGTGGAGTATATGGAGCCAAGAAGTTGTGAGTGGTTCCCTTATCTGCAAGAAAGTCTTCAAAGTCTTTGTTCTTGAACTCCAATTCTTTGTCGCTTCTGATGTTGCGAACTACCTTTCATAGTTGAACTTCTATCTGTTTGATAAAGAGTTTAAGTTTGGGAGTGGCCTCTGATTTCTTCTTTAAAAAGAACACCCAAGTAAACCGAGAAAAGTCATCCACTATGACACGTATGTACTTGTTACCGCCAATGCTTTCGATTGAGGAAGGACCATATAAATCAATGTGTAGTAATTCGAGTGGTTTAATAACTTTTGTGTTGATTCGAGAGGGATGACTCTGCCGACTTTGCTTTCCCATTTCACAAGCGGCACACATGTGTTCTTTAGCGAACTTCAGAACAGGAAGACCTCGAACATGATCACCAAGCACCAATTTGTTGATGTATTTAAAATTGAGATGGGAGAGTCGTCGGTGCCAAAGCCAGCTTTCGTCTGAATGAGCCTTTGTCAGCAACCAAACTACTGGTTATCCTCGTATGGGATTGAGATTCAAAGGGTACATCTCTCCTTTTCGCTTCGAATTCAGCAAAATATTGTTTGTCTTCTTTTCAATAATCTCTGAGCCCTCGTCATCGAACGAAACCTTTAACCCGGTACCAACCACCAGTCGAGAAACACGGATGAGGTTGTGTTATAGACCTTCAACGTACGCCACTTTTTGAATTGAGAAATCACCATTGGTAATCATACCATAACCTTTGATTGTGCCAAAGGAGTTATTACCATACTTGACACATCCACCATCTTGAAGGGACCGAAATTCCCTAAGTTCTTCCTTTCTCCCTTTCATATGACGCGAGAAGCCAGTGTCTATATACCATTCATCATCGAACTGCTCGTCACGTATAACCTGCAAAAATTAAGCAGATTTAGGAACCCAAAGTTTCTTGGGTCCTTGTGAGCCTTTTACATAACAACGAATAGTAAGAGAAACATCGACCATAAAGGTTCTTTTTATTAGTGTTGTTTCATCTTTATTTTTTATGGTGAAAACTTTGATTTTATTAGATTTGAGTATTTCAGATTCAGTTTTTGATTTGATGTCAGCAATCTTTCGGTCCTTCACTTTGGATTCAAACGCCGTCTTCGTTTCATCTTCTGGAAAGAGCTTTCCTTTACCTTTTCTATCATTCTGTGAATGAGTAGTATAAGACTTTTGATGATTGCCCTTACTTGGTTGAGAGTCGAAACTACCTTCACTTTGGTTCCTCTCAATGGTTGATTTAGGACCGAAACCATCCTTTTGGTTTCTCACACATTGAGGACCGAAACTTCCTTTTTGGTTGTCGGCCGCCTGATTACTGAACATTCTCTTTTGGTTGCTGTGCTTTTGTGGACCGAAGCTCTGTTTTTGGCTATCTTGATTTTGAGGACCGAAACTATTCTTTCGGCTGTCTTGATTTTGAGAACCGAAACACTATTTTCGGTTGTCTTCATTGTGTTGACCATGAGAAGCTAAGTTTGCTTTTGCTTCTACCTTTGACTCAGAGGACCTATCTTAGCGAACGTAATTAGGATTTTGAGATCGCCAAAACTGTTTCCTTTCAATGAGATTTTTCTTGTATCTCAAATTCAGTTGATGCTTTCTTTCTGACACTTGTTTTGGATTTTTGTGGATGTTGGCCTTTTTCTTCGGTTTCTGAATGTGAGTTTTTCTCTTTAGCGAACATGTCTCACTTGATGTCATGACCGGTTCGCCTGAAGATGTTTTGGTACCACTTGTGCTTGGCACATCAAATCGTTTAGGTTCATTAAGTGGTTCTACCACATACCTACCCTTCACCCTCCATGATGTTTTCTGAGATAGACCTTCTGTTTCATCGCCATTATCAATCGGTGCTGACTAGAAAAACTCATCACAGCCATCAACATTATCTTCTTCTACCAATGCTGTTAATTCGGCTGTCTGTTGCTGAGTAACTCCTTTAACTGCATAAACTTGATTTGGAGTTGTTTGGACCTTTTGATATACAACAACTTTTGCCTTGAGGACTTTAGTCTTGTCTTTTGATGAGCGAGCGAACTCAACAAAGTTTTCAGAAATAAGATTTTTATTGGTTTCGGGTTCGCTCTTGACAAATTCAGAACAGTCCACCTCATCTTCTATAAATATTTCACTCATATCATCATCCTCATTGAATTCAAAAGTGTTTTCAATATCAATTTTATTTTCTAGAACTCAACTTGGCATTCATAGAGTCAAATTTCTGTACAGTTTCGGTTTTGATATTTAGTTTGTCATTTTCATCCAACAAAATTTTGAGCATGTCCTTATGGTCTTTTGAATTTATGAAGGACTCTTTTGTCAAGACCAATTTTGTAGGAGGGAGAGATATCATCAGAAGAAACAACGTTTTCACAGTTATATGCATCGACATCGATTTCATCCTCCTTGAACTCAAGGAAGGGTAAAATCGTACGATGTATCTTCTTTCCTATTATCAATTAAGATGCGGTAGAGTAATGTTGGAATATAATCTTTTAGCAATTAAACAAAAAACATTTCGTTGTTTCAAAAGCTTTAAATTATCTCTTTGCAAATAAATTGTTTCATCCCTAGACCTAATCAACTCCTTCTCCTTTTGCTCTATCCACATGCGTCTTTCCTCACTCTTTAATGATACCCTGATGATTTGATTAGTTAGGTTAGAGTTTGTGATGCGAGTTTGAGTTAAACTACCACTTATACTAGAAAATTTAGATTTTAATCCAATTAGTACTTTTTCATAGTTTGTGATGGGGATATTTAAAGAAACAAGAATAGATTGTACCTTCTTGATCAATTCATCGCATTCATTGATCTGCACACTGACAGGTTTCGCTGCAAAACACCTGTCTTCTCGCTCTTTCGCTTCGTCTCGTCCCCCCATCAGTGGTATAACCTCTCATTTGTGACACCTCAGGAGTCACCATCAGACACTTTCCAACAACTTTTTCTTCTTTCACCAACAAAGCACTGCCATGAGCGGGCTTCCTCAATTCTTCATCTTCAGAATCAGTCGACAAAAATTCAACACCGCCAAATTCATCATCAGTATTTCCCTGCACAATTAAAGCATTCATTGTGTTATGAGATCCAACTTTCTTTTTCTTGATTTCATCCAATCGACATAAGAGGCTCGCTTCCTCGTCATCATCGTCATTCTTTTCAGAATTCTTTCTTAACATGCAATATTTGGCAAAGTGATTTTTGCTTCCACAATAGTGACAGGTAAAGCCTGAGTCACCACCAAGTTTTGTTTCCTTCTTTGCATGGTTCTTCAGACTGAGGAACACTCTTCGGTTCCTCCTTCACCTTCTCAGCACTGTAGCTTCCCTGCCAGGTTCAGTTCTTGTTGGTTGGGAATCTTCTTTTAATGAACTTCTTGGGATTGGACACCATGAAAGCAAAATCTTCACTTCTTAGATCATACTTAGAAAGATCTAAATCTTCTTCTTCTTCAATAACATTCTTTCCTTTGGAGATTAGAGCTAATGACCCCATGATAGAAACCACGTTTGTTTCATTAGATACTTCACTCTTATGTGACTTTAATATTCCCACTAGCTTTTCAAAAGAGTAAGCCTTGAATTGTTCGTGTGCCTTCACAGTGGACACCATAGCCATCCATTCGGTTCTAAGGCCATTCATAAATGTGACCTTTTGTTCAATGACTTTCCTTTCTATCCCATGCTTTATCATTTTACTAAGGACATGATTAAAGCGATCGAAAGCTTGAATAAGCTTCTTTTCAGGCTTCTGCTTAAAGTCACCAAATTCCGAGAGCAATAAAGTTTGGATGGAATGCTCAAGATCTTCATCTGTGGAATATAGTTCCTTCAATCTGTCCCATATCTCCTTTGTTGTTGTGCATAAACTCACTAATCGAAACGTGTCCGATTGTAAAGCAAACCTAATCATCCTTAAGGCTTTGATGTTGCACTGAAACTTCTCTTTCTCATCTTGGGGTATGTCTTTCACATCATTAACGAGTTGATTGTACTCCTTTTGATTTTTGACAATTCTTGAAGTGCTTGAATGAGCGAATGGACCAACTGTTATCACCTCCCAGATCAAGTATCAATTGTCTTTCGAACCAATCATGTAGTCTTCAAAGTGATGCGTCCAGACCTCATAATCCTGGGTGTATAGTATGGAAATTCTCGTCGTCGATCCAATGTTGTTGGAGATATTGATTGGGTTTAATTGGGAATCATCCATGGACATGACGATGTTTGTTTAAAAACCTGCTAAAGATCAGGCTTGTGAATAACATTAAGGTAAGATCGATTTAAAGAACTACGTCAATAGAGAATGACGGCTCTAACAAGATCAATCAAAGCGGAAAAACCCTAAGAGCTTCTTCAACAGAAAAGATGTGTATTGATTACCCAGTCTCCTGCTCTGATACTAATTGTTGAGTTGAAAACTCTTAGATCGATTAGATCTTCAACAGGTTAAAAGATCAAAAGAAAACAAACACAATAAACACGATAGAGAATCAAGTAATGCTTAATGATTCAAAGTAGTCATGCCTCAACAGAGCTCGATGAAGAACTTCCACTATAGAGGCAAGCTAGGGTTTTTAGTAAAATAATCAGAATAATAATTAAAGTGATATCCACTAAGGATGCATGCATACACCTTAAATACCAAACCCTAATAAAACAATCACGATTGGACAGGCCCAAACTGGATAACAAAACTGGGCTAAGGACCGAGCCCAATGACGCAACACATTTAGACCGAACAATCTCCCCGTTTGCGTCAAATGTGGTCCATGAACATGGTAGGAGCATTTGTGAGTCCGAATGGCATCACCACGAACTCATAGTGGCCATAGCGAGTCCGGAAAGCAGCCTTCTGTACGTCCTCATCTCTGACCCTCATTTGATGGTATCCTGACCGCAAATTAATCTTGGAAAACCAAGATGCCCCCTGAAGCTGGTCGAAAAGATCATTAATTCTCGAGAGTGGGTAATGGTTCTTCACCGTTACCTTGTTCAGCTCCCGGTAGTCTATACACATCTGATACGACCCGTCCTTCTTCTTCACAAACAGGATCGGGGCTCCCCAGGGTGAACTGCTTGGTCTAATGAATCCTTTGTCTAACATCTCCTTGCAGCTGTGTAGACAACTCCTTCATCTCGCGAGGAGCTAACCAATATGGTGCCTTGGCTATTGGAGTTGCACCAGGGACCAGGTCAATACTGAACTCTACCTGTCTCTCCGGAGGCATCCCGGGCAGCTCCTCCGGGAATACATCTGCATACTCTCGCACCACTAGTACATCACTCACCATCGCTCTACCCACCTCCCGGGTATCCATAACATAGGCGACATACCCTACGCAACCATGCTGAAGGTAGCGCCTAGCCCTCGCTGCTGAGCATAAAGCTGGTCCACGCTATGGCCTCTCGCCTTGAATCACCAGCTCTCGCCTACTTGGGGTCCTGACCCGTACCAACTGTTGCACATAGTCTATCACATCCCCATTAGGGCTCAACCAGTCCATACCGATGATGACCTTGTTCCCACGCAATGGTATGGGAACCAAGTCTACCAGGTAGCGCTCCTCGAACAGCCTCAAAACAGAATCTCTGAAAAACTTTGATGCTCGAACTGATCGGTCATCAACAATATCGACCTTTAGAGGGCAATCCAACATGCTCGAAGACTCATTGAACCTCTTAATAAGTGCAAGAGAGAGAAATGATCAGGTAGCACCCGAATTGAACAACACCTGAACTGGAATACCATTCACATGGAACGATCCTAAACAAAACACATAACATGGCACATAAATATCATAATCAACATATAATAAACGCTAGGGAGAAGAAATCATACCCATCACCACATCGGGTGCAGCATGTGCCTCCTCGGTTGTCAACTGGAAGGCCCAGCTCCTCACCACTGGAGCCTCTGTCTTGCCCTGCTGGCCATCAGTAATCCGCAGGGTCGCTGGAGTTGGCGCCACCACTAGCGCTGATGCCGCTGTCAATCTAGAGCAAATGGCATTTTTATGGCCCTTCTGATTGCAATGAAAGCAAATCGGGTCTGATGTCTGAATGGTGGGGGTAGGGTAGTACAATCCCTGCCAAAGTGCATGGTCTTGCCGCACTTATAGCAGCCTGATCCCGGCCCAGTGCGGCAAACTCCCTCATGTGACCAACCGTATTTCCCACAGCGGCTTCGACCTACTAGCCCTTTGACCTAGAGTCGAATCCCTTGGGCTTCTTCCTTGAAGCCCCACTAACCTTCTCCGTCTCTGCCTTCCTCTTCCTGAGGTGCTCCAAGTCAATATCCCTCTCCCTCGCCCTCACACTCATAGAATCCAAGGTCGGGCATGCTGAGTAGCTGACATGCTCCCGAATGTCCGCCCTCAACATGTCATGATATCAGGTCTTACACATCTCCTCATCTCAGGCATACCGATGCACCAATAAGGCCATCTCCCGAAACTTGGCAGTAATCTCCCCCACCGTCTCAATAGTCTGTCTCATGTCGAGAAACTTCCTGGCCAACTGTTGAAGCTCCACAGCCGGCGCAAACTCAGGCCTAAACCTGGTAACAAAGTCTGACCAGGTCATAACCTCGATAGATGAGGCTCCCAACGAGTCACCAACTGACTCCCACCAATCTCTAGCCATGTCCCTCAAACATCTATCAGCATACCGAACCTTCGACCCCTCAGGGCAAACGCTAGTCAACTGATCAGACTCCATGTGTGCAATCCATGTCCTGGCATCAATGGGGTCCTTCACCCTATGGAAGTCTGGTACACCACATCCCCTGAAGTCCTTAAAGGACAGTGTGCACGCCGCTGACTGGCTAGACGCCCAGTCACTCCTAAACGCCCTGAGGCGATCCTCCATCAGCTCAATAATCCCTTCCTTGATCGACCCGAAAATCACCGGGGTCGACTCAAGGATGCCTCTAGTGATCTCAGAAGCAATGAACTCACGTAGTCCCTCATCAACTATGTTGAGAGAAAAACTTGGAGACACACTTGAACAAACGTTAGAACAAGTATGTTGCAGAATAGTTAATCTCAAAGGATCTAAAAGCTCAACAATAATATAGTTAGATAGTTAGAGAGTTAGTTGCGGAAAGTAAAGAAATATAAATGACAGCAATTGTTATATCAAGAATACACTTAAGCTGATTCGTAACAAGGAATGCAATCACTCTGAGTTAATAAGGAAGATCAAACTTAGTGATTAAGTCTTAAAGACTTGCTCCGGAGAGAGGTTATAAGTAGATATGCTTTAGTAATAATTGAGAGTAAGAAGAAAAAAAAGATAGAGAAATGAAGAAGATAACTTGGAGAAATGTATTCAGAATAATACTCAAGTTATCAGTGATTGAGTGTAGAGATTTATAATACAAGAGAATAAGTCTCTATTTATAGAGACTCTGAACTATTCTAGACTACAACTCTATAAGCAGCCATGCAAGGCATACTGGATAATAGAATGTATTACACAAAAGACAATAAGTAATCTAGATAAGTAGACTGCGGTAGCAAAAGACTGATTGAGGTTGCTGATAAAGAACTGACTCCAGGTGCTGAATTGGCTGCGGGTGCTGAACCGTTGCGGTAGAGAGATGGTTGCGGTAACTGAGTTCAAGAGGGCCACTTTTATGATTCAACAATTTCCCCTAAGTGACCTCTTTAACTCTGGTTCAGCTATCAAGTTTGAGAAACTTGATCAAAATCCACCAGAACTTCCTGACATTTTCCAGCCATCGGAATGAAGTATTTGACGTTGTCAGTCTTTCGTTTGAATAAGTTCAGGGAAGTTTGTTGCGCCTAGTGATCTTTCTTCGAAGCCTTCGGTAGGCATTGGCACAGGTTCAAGTAGTGGGAGATCAAACTTCTTGATGATGGTGGGGTAGATATCCGCATCTATTTTGGTAAAGTCACAGACTGTATCCCTCAGAAAAGAGTTGGCTTTTTTAAGCGTTATTTGCATCTTAGGGTGCTTTTCTGCCTTGTTCTGGAACACCCTGGAAATAAGGAAGATTTCTTCCGGATTCATGCAAGGGAAGTCTGCCTGGGTGCGGATGTAGTCATGCTCCCTTCTGGTGAGAGTATACTGGATGAAATCAGCCTTCATGAACTTCCGCATCTTGTAGTTCTTGACTGCGGATGGTCTATCGTTAGACCATATATTTTCAATGGAGGAGCCATGCTTGGCATAAAATCGGTTAAGTCTTTCAAACTACATTGGTAGTCATTTGTGAGCAGGAAGGCTACAGTCAAATGACTCAAATACAGCAAAGTACTTGGTATTTGAAGAAATTGGAATATCCCAGTATCCATCAGCAGGGGGTTCAGCATATGTGAGGTGCGGGGTGTAGTCTTCATCCAATAGCCTGCGGTGCGGATTGACCCATGAGTTAATCAAAGACTCATCTATCATAGTGTCGAATCCGCATTCTCTCCAGATAAGTTCAGCAAGCTTGGCCGCCTTCCAATCATGCTTTCTTTGGGCTGTGGCTGGGGAGTCTGTGGAGCTTGTGGATGACATGTTCTCCTCAACATTTTTGAAATGAGGAGGAGTCTCAGGCTTTTTGGGAGTATCTTTTGGAGGTGAAGTATGGGGAGATGGATTATTTTGTGATGGTTGCGGTGAGGGCTGTGGTGTTGGAATTTTTTCAGTGGTGAGAGGGGGACTCTGATGGATAGATGTATCAGAGTGGTGGACTTTTTCTTCTTCTTCACTTCCCCCTCTTGAGGAATGCAACGGAAGTGCTTCCTGTAACATCCGGAATTTCAGGTATTATATTTATTCATTATATTTCATATTTTGTGGAAGAACTCGGCGAGTTGGTGCGTAGACTTGTCGAGTAGAGACGCGAATCATTATCCGGGTGGATGGCTGGACTCGGCGAGTCGCCCCGAGGACTCGGCGAGTCCACGCTGTTTAATGAAACCCTAATTCCTCGGGCTTGGGGCCTATTTAAGGGGCCTTATGGCCGTCATTTGCAGCTACCAGACCCCAGAGAGAAACCCTAAGTGAGCTAGAGCGATTGTGAGAGGAAAGGAGCCATTTCTTGATCATTTGTTAGTGTTTTTGCAAATAGAAGAGGACCAAGACAAGAGGAGGTTGAAGAGGGTGCTAATCCAGTGATTCTAGGGCTCAGAGACTTCATTTTGAGGTATTCATTCGACCCTTCTTCAGTTTATGGTGTAATTCCTAGAGTTAGGGCTTTTTAGCCCCTTTAGAGGATGGTTATATGAAGTAATTGGTCCCCTCTCGTGTTGGTGTTGTAGATTTGGACCCAAAGAGGTCCAGAGACCCTTTTTCCTTGAGCTTTATGAGTGTTAATGGGGTTTATGAGCTTTGGATGTCATTTTAGAGGTCATATCTTCAAATAAGGCCTTTGAACCTTTGCATGAGCACCAAGATGTTAGCTTTACGTAATTATGATGCTTTGGGAAGCTAGATCTATAGTTTAGAGGAGCGGATCTGAACTTAGGAGGTCAGTTCAGCTTGAGCATGGCATGAACTCGCCGAGTCCAATAGCCGACTCGACGAGTAGGACGAGGGTTTTCCCAATAATCACACAGTTGGTGACTCACTGAGTTGGGGAAGTGACTCGGTGAGTCAGAGGGAATCTAAAGGTCAGAGTGCACGATGGTACTCATCGAGTCAGGAGCTGGACTCGGCGAGTTGAGTCGGGACATTTCACAGATTGTGATCGGTGATGATTTGCAGAGTTGAGGTTGACTCAGTAAGTCGAATGAGGACTAGGAGAGTGAAGAACACATGTGGACTCGCCGAGTCACAGTTGTGCACTCGGCGAGTTTGGTCAATGTTGACCGTTGACTTCGTTGACTTTTAGGGTTAGTCAATGTTTGGACCTTAGATTCATCGGAAGGGTAGGATAGTCTTTTACCCTTCCTAGAGGATGTAGAGAGAGAGAGAGAGAGAGATTAGCCTAGCCTTGAGGGTTGTATTAATTAGGGTATTTATTTCATGTGATTAGGCAGGGGCTAGACCAGATTTTACCGAGTCAGAGATTTAATGAGGTATCCGAGGTGAGTCTTCTCACTATACTTTACCTTGAGTAGGTAATCAGAGTTATGTGATACAGTGTTGTATGCTATATACAGTGTTATGTGTTGCACTGCATTATTCTATGTGATTTACGTTGTGCATGTTACAGAGTTAGAACCGGAAGGTTCACAGAGATAGAACCTGAGGGTTCACAGAGTTTGGGTGCACGGACCCACAGAGTTATAGCCTCGAGTGGCTAATATGTGTTATATATGGTATTTTGGGGAAATTCACTAAGCTTCGTGCTTACAGTGTTATGTGTTATGTGTTTCAGGTACTAGTGAGGATCACGGGAAGGCGCCACACATAGGATTGCTTGCTATGTATAAATCCCATCAGTATGGTGATAAGTTCATTAGATATTGTCATGAGGGATGTATGTAGGCTGAGTATGATAGCATGAAAGTACTTGGCTCGATCTATTGGCATGGTTATTAAGTGGTTTATATCTTTTAAATTGGAACAAGAGTATAACCACATATCTCATTCTGGTTGTGTGCGGCCACGTTTTCATCTGATTTCACATTGGTAGCATCCTGTACTGTGAAAGGAATTGTGTGTGGTGAAAGAGTATGGCCCGTGTTGTGTTCGATTAGCGTTGAGAGAGATGTTAATTGAGTTCCTGCAAGACGGTGGATTGATGGTTGAGTATTTGAGGCCCCTGTGGTGATGGTCTTGAGTTTTCAAACTAGTGATAGAATGACGGCAAGATCAGTTTAGTACCATGAATTTATCATTTTAGTGGTTAGAAAGTGTCACAAGGTATCATGAACTAGTGGCCATATGTTTCATATGGGTGGGACTCGGTTATCATTTCATGGAGACTTTTAGGTCTCAAGAATCTTAGTCTTGTTGGCATGTTTGGGATCGATAGTCTTTTGGGAGACCAAGATACCGGGAGCATTCCATACATGGGCTGAGGGTCAGGAAGGGCATTCTAGACTCATGTTGTGGGCTCGGAGGCAATCCAAAATTATGATGAGGACCTTGTAAGGGTATTCTAGAGATAGGTTATGGGCCCAATGTTTATGTTTGTTTATTTTCCGAGCACAATTATTGGTTATCAGATCGGAGGTAAGCCCGAGGATAGTTATAGGTTATCAGATCAGGGGTAAACTCCAGTGCAGATAATGGTTATCAGATCGAGGGTAATCCCAAGCGTGGTTATGGGATAAGAAAATCGAGGGTAGACTCCATTGTGGCCATCGGATGGCCGGTCTGTTGAGCCGAATGAGTGTTTGGGTTAGTCGAGTATGCGATTGATTAACTTTTATTCAGGTCTCGTCAGCACATTTATATGTTTAGTATTCTTTCTGCATATTCTGATGATGTTCCTAGTTAGGGACTATGGGTAGGTGCGACGAACGGATGATCGCCAATATTAGAGTATGGGTTTTGAAGTTTAGAACTGAGGGGTTCTTGGTTCCCAAAAGTATATTGATGGAGATAGTTGTGAGTATAGTTTGAGGATTCAGCGGTTGTTTGGTTCTCACTAGTAGCTGGGTCTTCAGCTAGAGAGAGAAAATAGTCGTTGCGATTGAGTAACTTCAATTTATCGGTATATTAGACCATTTTGAGTGGTTTCCAGGGTTGAAAGTAGCTTACAGGCTAGATTTTCCTAAAGTGTTGATGCAGATTCACAACACCTTCCAAGTTTTCTAGCTTCGGAAGTGTGTGGTTGATGATTAAATGATAATTCTTTTGGATGATATTTAGGTTGATAACTGCATGAACTATGTTGAAGATCCAGTGGCAACTTTGGATAGAAAGACGAAGGACTTGCACAACAAGGTGGTACCTTTGGTCAAGGTCTAGTGGCAGCATCGGAAGGGTTCTGACTGCACCTGGGAACCTAAGGCAAACATGAGGGAGCATTACCCAGAGTTCATTGCATCAGCGGACTTCGAGGACGAATTCTGATTCAACTGGGGAGAATTGTAACATCCGGATTCTTAGAGGTACTTTAATTTATTATATTTTGGATTTTGGGTAGTACCACTGTCACACCCCCGGACCAGACGGCGGAAACGTCGGGAGGCGGGCGACTTCATTGTGCACTATCGTAACAACTGAATATAAATAAAACAGAGCAATCCAAACATCATACATTGAGATGGAAAACTTACATTGTTTACATATTGTATTTGTTCTTCGGATTACAAAAAGGTACATAAGTAGAAAACTTCAACTACAGCTAAATGATCTTGCATCAACGTCCCTTGTTACCTGCTTACTAGATCCTTGAGAATACAAGTCGTTTCGAAAAGCATCAACTAAAAAGTTGGTGAGTTCATAAGCATTTTTGTAATAAAATCGTTTACACATGTTTAGAATCGTTCTCATTGTACTTTCAAAAAATCCGATATTTTCTATGAAATCGTTTGAACTCTTGCCTTGAAAATCATGGATATATGTGTGCATGTCATTACTTTTGTTCATTGTTATAAGGAGTGATTTTGAAAAGTAGTGTGATTTGTAAAAGCGAGCTGTGTCCAAGAATAGTTCTTTCGAATAGTAACAATCAATCATCTCAAGAAAAATCCCTTATTTTCAAAAAGGAAATATGGTTTGAGATCTTGTTCCTCTTATCGAGTAAAATTGAGTGTGTGTGTGTGTTCTAGTTTGTCGTTATCGAAATCGTAGAAAAATCATTGTTTCCAAGAAATCCTATATTTTCTGCTATAAAATAATCGTAAGTTCTAGTTTATCGTTATCGAAATCGTAGAAAAATCGTTTTCTCCAGAAAATCCTATATTTTCTGTTATAAAATATTCGTAAGTTCTAGTTTATCGTTATCGAAATCGTTGAAAAATCGTTTTTCGTAGAGTCCTACGCTTTTTACTTTGTAAAATAGCAGTATTTCGACTCTATGCTTGTTAAGAGAAATAATCATGGCAATTGTGGACATTTTATACGGTGAAAAGAAATGACAGTCAATGCAACAAATGCAGACCATCACCTATCACGTATAGGACAGTCAACACAACATGCCAAATTTTATTTATGAGGTTTTCCTTACATAAATTTCTAGTTAATATAACATATTCTAGTGAGTCGTTATAACCATACTAATCATGATGGAGTGCTTGTTTTGGCGTTTCTCAGGCGCCCTCGGTTTGAAAAAGACATTTGTCACCCTAGACTAGCCTGTCTAGCTGTAGCGAACAGTGAAGGTGCGGGGTGTCAACCCCGGATAGATCTATACACAAATTCCCGCTCTCCCTCCAGGAGACTCTGGCTATAACTCCTTACAGGACTTAGACGTACACTAATATTTTTATATTTCGGTACTGTTGAGATTTGTCTGACTAGAATATTAACAATCTTTTGAGCAATCGCTAGAGATCCATTATTTTTTAGATTAATAATGAAACTCGTACTTATTGAATAGAAATATCGTTCTCATTTCATATCGTTGATTGTGCTCGTTAACTGGGTGCTTGTGTTCGCTCCTTTTCGTTTATTGAAAAATGAGTCGTTTTAGTAAAGAGAAAAAGTGTCAAGTTATACTTTATACAAATTTATAACTACCGGTTATGACACGCATTTTCTGTTTTATGACATATAGAACATTACTTGTGTTCTCGGAGGTTTTATAACAGCAGCTTATGACATGAAAATATTTCTGTCATAAAGGCTCTACTTGTATATTTTCTTAACGCAAACTTTTATGTTGAATATTTATAAAATACTCCCTGATAGTTTGCAACAAAGTTCCTATTTTCGAAAATCACAAGAAATAGTGTCCACTTAGTAAGGTCTCTTTTATAACTTTTGTCTTTAGACATGAAAGCATAGATAAAGGGGTTAAGTTGGACACACCCAATAGTTGGGAGGCTCTTTTGTACAAAGTATCCTCTGTTCTTTAGGAAATTTAGAAATCATTCATACATGAGTATATTACTAAATAATAATTTAATAATATTTCAGACACACATACAAACATACGTATATATGCAATCATTTAAGAATCTAGGCAAGATATGACTTGTACTCTCCCCCAAAAACATTAAAACATCGAAAAAGGTGGGGTATGAAGCTCACCTTAAGTTAGTTGAGGAGTTGTTTGGAGTTATTGAGTGAAGATCTCAAGCTTAAACTCTTGCTGAGATGAGGAACTTCCCTGGGAGGGATGCTTTCCTAAGGGTGATCATCACATATTATGAATAAAATAATATGGATTCATCTTGAAATATTATAAAATATTAGATGGGTGGAGGAATTTACCTTACAACTCCAGGGAGAAATTGAGAATTTTGTTTTCAGCAAGTTCTTGTTCTTGCTTGGAGATGAGTTTTGAGAGGAAATGAGAAATGTGAGAGAATATGTGAAGTATAACCCCTTCATTGTCGTTGCTTTGGAGTATAAGAAAAGGAAAGGAATCTTTAATGCATGGGGATCTGGTGGTCCATGCATGGATATTTGGTGGATAAGGCATGGAGTACTGTGATTTGCATGAGAAATGAGGAACTTCATCAAATCACAAAGTCAATCCTTTTGTCCTTTTCTTGATTTAGGATAAGGTTTTCCTAAATCCCAACCATTTATTTTTATGAAGGGTATGCTTAAAATAATTAATTTTAGCATAAAATAATGGTTTTAGGGGTCTTAGTTAAGAAAAACACGAGTTTGGTGGGATTTCCGACCTCAAAATACCTTAAAATGGTGAAAAAGTCCGAAAATGACCAAAATCAGGGGCTAAAAGGTGAAATCCGGAGCTCTAGGGTAATTTCCGAGGCTCTTCTTTAAATTCCGGAGCTATATCTAAAATTGCAGAGGGAAGGATGAAGGCAATGAGGGTCCGAAGTTGCCACCATGCGTGTTCCGGAGGCGTTGTGCGAGTTCCGAAGTCCTTCTTCACATCCGGAGTTAGGTGCGAACCACGTGAGTCCGGACCGAGGTGCAAGGCAACCTAGCCCTTCCGAAGCACATGCGAGATCTTGTCCGGATGAGAGGCTTCCCCTTAGTCCATCAGAGGGTCCAAAGCAGGGAGGGGTTCCGGACCAAGAGGTTTAGGACCAAGAGGGTCCTTTTGGGGTTTCCTCTTCCGGTTTTGAGCTGTTTTCGATTGAGGAAGGTACTTAGGGAGATTTGAGATACGTGGAGAGATTTGGGAGAGATTTCACATACTGGGAGAGATTTGGGAGAGATTCACTATTCTTGGAGAGATTTCGCATACTTATAGAGATTTGGTAGAGATTCACTATTCTTGGAGAGATTTCGCATACTTAGAGAGATTTCGGAGAGATTCACAATTCTTGGAGATATTTCGCATACTTAGAGAGATTTGGGAGAGATTCACTATACTTGGAGAGATTTGGGACATATTCATTATTCTTAGAGAGATTTTGCACACTTAGAGAGATTTGCAAGAGATTCACTATACTTGGAGAGATTTCGCACACTTAGAGAGATTTGCGAGAGATTCACTATACTAGGAGAGATCTGGGAGAGGTTCGATATACTTGAAGAGATTTTCATTCTAACACTTTATGGCTCCTTAGGAACTCATATTGAATGCTTATGTGTGTTAGCACAAGTCTCACAAGAGTCCTTGCTTACCTGAGGACGGAATTTCCTAGCCAAAAGTGCTAGTTATGACAACCACCTCATGGAGAAGGCATCCCACGACGTGGTGATGGTCATTGTACTGCGGGTTTTAAATGGCCGCCATGGCGTGGCCGATGTTTAACGAGAAACCCTAATATATGGGGTTTACGTCGTATTTAATGGAATGTGATGGCTAAGGTTGCTCACTCTTAGCCTACGTCACACTCTCTTAGCCTCCATCACACTCTCTCAGCCTCCAAGCAAACCTAAGACCCCATTTGTGTCGGCTAAGCTTTCGGTGTTGACTTTTGGGGATAAAAGACGAAGGAGTTGACTTCTAGGGTTGGATTCAACAAGCAACTATTCTAACCATCTTATTGTGCATCTTCTGGACTCTTATAAGTACCCAAGTTCCAGGCTTTTTGGTTTATTATGCATAGATTTAGGTTTCTATGCCCTCATCTTCATGTTCTTGATTATTCGGTGGTGATATCTCATAAATTTTTCATCTTTATGAATCTCGAAGACATTTTGGACTGTAGATGCTTTGGATCTGGAATATCATTGAGTTTTAGCATCATACATGGAAAAATTTTCCAAAAACCCTCATTTTCACCTAATAGCGTCTCATGTCCATATGATATCTAGAATGGAGGAATATATGATCCCTTATCTAAGGGACGCGTCATTGACTAGGTCAGAGTTCGGCATCGGCTTTTAAGATCTACGATTGCTAGTCAGGTTGTGGAGTCGTACTTGCAATAATAGTTATTAGACTTATACAAGTGGGAAACTTTTGGATTAGGTTTCTAAGCCCATAACTATAATTGGTATGTAGTTGACCCGAGAGTAGCATGGTCCATTTGGGTTGCATATCACCAGGACAATTTGATAGGATGGACTTTTGAGAAGAGGTTATTTATGATTTGTTAATATATTATAAGCTCTAATATATTAATATGAAATCATGTGATTTAATTAGTATTGATCAAGAATTAATTTGGAATTAATTTTGTGCTCAAAAGAGACTAATTAAATATATGGGGATTGATTTGGTAAATCATTCATTCTTATGGTGTGGGCCAATGATCCATGATTCCTTAGGTTGGGCTAAACCCATGTGACAACCCATGGATGATCCATGGAGGTTTAAACCCATGGAGCCTAAGGAATATGGAAGGTCATGCACATTTAGGTTTACATGTTGTAACCCTAATCTTGCCACACAATATAAGAAGCCCCTTAGCATCTAAAATGGGCGACTAGACACCCTAGTGTTCTTGGAAGAGCTATAGCCGATTTTTGGAGTGTAAGTACTCTCTCTTAAGTCCTCCATTGTTGGTGGTGTTTTGTGACTCCATTTGAGGTTCAACATGTCACACCCCGAAACCTAAGGCGGAAACGTTCCGGGGCGGAGGACATCATGTATATCGCAACCAATGTACATAGTAAGCATAGTAAACACAAAACAATACATTACATAGAGTTATTACATTTGTTTGAAATCAAAGTGTTACAAGTGTCATACATATATATATATATATATATATATATATATATATATATATATATATATCATAAGAACAAAAGTTAAGACGAGTCTGATATACGCTCCGTGTTCTCCAAAAGATCGCGGGTACCTGTCTAATATGGACCTGAGAATACAAGCAGTTTGAAAATCAGCATAAAGTTGGTGAGTTCATAAGAGGTTTGTTTTCTGAAAATGTACAAGTTTCCTTTGGTTTTCCGAAAAGTTTGTTATCCAAGAAAATCTCATATTTTCTTATAAGTATAGTTGAATTATTCGTTTGTTATACGGTCCAGTTATGTACAATTTGTTATCCTAGGAAAAACCCTTATTTTCCTAAAAGTAAAGTTCAGTTATTGAATCCAAATGTAATGTACAAGTATCTAACATACTTGTTGTATTAGCTAGGTATTCTGATGTCCTAGTTATCCTACACTCGAATGTATCCAAAGGCGTGCTTTTGTATTCGTATTCCTATTCGTATTCGTATTCGTATTCCTATTCCTATTCCTATTCCTATTGTAGGGTTTCAAAGCACTCCATGGATGATGGCAATGGGCCCCTTTGATGAATTGTAGGTTAAAAGCCCAAGACTTGTCTTTTCCCTATAAATAGTCATGTACTGTTCATTATTAGGGTTAAGAGTGAGGCAAAATGTAGCCGCTACGTGAGGTTTCTTATGTCGTGTTAGATTCTTTAGTGTATGCTGAAAGTGTAATTTATTCCTCATATTTGAATAAATCGAGTGATCATTCGACATAATCTTCATATTTGTGTTTGTTCTTATTTTTCGCATCTTGTTCATCAAATCTCAATTAGGGTTTTAATCCCAACAAGTGGTATCAGAGCGGGTCTTTGAAGATCTATTTATTTTTGAAGTATCGGTTCTTGATTTGATGATTGTCTGCACAAATTATTGAAGATTATTGGTGTTGTGGCCTTTTGGAATAAATTTTTTTTTCTGCACAAGTATCGGTTTTTGAAGCCTCTGTTCATGAAGATTGATGATATTCTGTTAGTGTTTATCTGGTTAATTTTTTTTCTAATCCAATTCGTATCTTGTTCATATTTTCTGATTGAATCTGATCGATTGTTCAATCCATGATTATTCTATTGTTCCCATATATATTTCACTTGATTTTGCCCATAGATTCGTTCCTTGCATTGTTCTTAAGCCCAATTCTTCCGTCTACTGTTCAAGTGTTCTTAAGCCCACTCATAATGATTTATGTTCATTGGATTAAACCCATATCTTGTTCATTAACGTCGCATGTTCTGAATCACGCAGTCGACACATCTCGAAATCCTCTGGTCAATCTAAGCGTTTCATTCTTATGTTTCACTTGATTTCATGATTCTTGACTCCGGTTTAATTTATTAATCGATTTTGTCTTTGAATCTAATTTCTTATATCTAACAGTTCGTGTCTTGTTCCCATCGAAGTTGTTAGATTTGTTCAACAACGATTATTGTTGACAATTGATAATGATTTCTTGTTATCATTGACTGTGATTTTGGGTCCAATATTGTTCTTTAATGTTATTGGGTATTCTTATTGATGAGAATCGATATTCCTTTTTGAGAACCGGTGATGAACAGAAGAAGAACAGAGGTAGTTTGTATTGATTTTCGATTGAGTGCGATGTTTGATACGGAAATCGATATGTTTAGACCGGAAATTGTGTTGAGGAAAATTAATCTTGATGTTTGGCATTAACTGGTGTCAATGGTCAACGCTAAAAGGTCAAAATTGATATTATGGTTTTCTTTTGAACGGTGGTCTCATTTGTTCGCAACCTGGTGATTTGCAATTTTTATCATTCACAGTGTAATGGGTCTCGGAAACGGAAGCAATGAGATCAGAACACAAAATTAAACCGAAAGGACTCAAAATCGGAGTTGATTGGTTTCGTGTTCATATCTTCAAGATACGAAAGTTAGCTGTATCAGTCACTAAATGGGAAGATAACTTAAAGTTTCTCTTTTGGTCCCTGTAACTTAAGCGATTTGACGGTTTTGGTCCCGGTATTTTTAGTGACTTGGCTATTTTGGTCCATTCCAGAAATTGTTGCAATTAAAGGGGGAAATGATGCAGAGTTACATTTTCAGTTCCAGAATTTCAGAAAAGTAACAGTTTCAACCCATTTTTCGAAAAGTTTGCAAATGTAAGGGCTGGTGAACAGTTTTGAATTCTTTAAGGCGCATATTTTTTCGTGAACAGCAAAATAATGATTCCATCAAGTCTTGGCGGTTCGGAAAGTCGTTTTTCGTGATAACGTCAAATTTTCACGACTTTTTTCGGATTTTATACTTTATTGTGTATATCATTTTGTCACGAGGGAGCATAGTTAATTTTTATCCATTCAAGATCATTCTCATGACCATAAGAAGGCTTTGCAATCACGTTTTCGATTATAAATCAGGGGAGAATTTGATATGACCATTCGAAATTGGATTTGTAACTTTTCAAATTTGAAGATTTTTTATAAAAGTTTGTGGTAGAATTATGAAGGTACCTTTTACAGTGGAAGTTCTTCATCGAGCTCTGCTAAAGCTTTTACAGAGAAGTATCCTTTACAGTAGAAGTTCTTCATCGAGCTCGGCTAAGGACTTGTTATATCTCCGACTTCTAGTATTTTCTCAATCAAGTGGCATTACGAATCTTAAAGTTTGGGTTGTTACATGATATTTTTTTGATGGCTTATATCATTAGCTTATTTGAAGATTATTGTGACTTGGAGGGGGAGCTCTTCAAAGATAAGAAGTGATTCGGTTTCTTTATTCTGAAATGGGTTTTTATGGCGGGTTTGGTTTTCATGAAGATTCTTTGGGATTACATTCGAAAATGAAGTTTAAAGACATTACTTCAGTGCTTGGTTTATATATCCTAGAGTCTGTGTTTGAAGACTATTGAAGAATCAAGATTCATGGATTGCTTCATATATTCCTCGTTACAATTCTTTTTATTTGCTAGATTCTTGTTTTGGAAGTTAAAGCATTGTCATCCATTCCATACTTTGAGGGGGAGATTGTAGGGTTTCGAAGCACTCCATGGATGATGGCAATGGGCCCCTTTGATGAATTGTAGGTTAAAAGCCCAAGACTTGTCTTTTCCCTATAAATAGTCATATATTATTCATTATTAGGGTTAAGAGTGAGGCAAAATGTAGCCGTCACGTGAGGTTTCTTATGTAGTGTTAGATTCTTTAGTCTATGCTGAAAGTGTAATTTATTCCTCATATTTGAATAAATCGAGTGATCATTCAACATAATCTTCATATTTGTGTTTGTTCTTATTTTCCGCATCTTGTTCATCAAATCTCAATTAGGGTTTTAATCCCAACACCTATTCCTATTCCTATTCCTATTCCTATTCCTATTCCTATTCATATTCGTATTCGTATTTGTATTCGTATTCGTATTCGTATTCGTATTCGTATTCGTATTCGTATTCGTATTCGTATTCGTATTCGTATTCGTATTCGTATTCGTATTCGTATTCCTATTCCTATTCCTATTCCTATTCCTATTCCTATTCCTATTCCTATTCCTATTCCTATTCGTATTCGTATTCGTATTCGTATTCGTATTCGTATTCGTATTCGTATTCGTATTCCTATTCCTATTCCTATTCCTATTCTTATTCCTATTCCTATTCCTATTCGTATTCGTATTATTCCTAGTTGTACTTTCGTATTCGCTCTGTTCCTAGGTGTACTTTCGTATTCACTCTGTTCCTAGTTGTACTTTCGTGTTATTATCTGTTTCTAACTGTACTTTCGTATTCGCTCTGTTTCTAACTGTATGTTATTATCCCTTCACTCTCGTATCTACGGGGAGTGGTAAAGTTCTAAGTTTAATGTTATTAGTCCTGCACTCTCGTATCTACGGGGAGTGATAAAGTTCTTAGTTTAATGTTATTATTCCTTCACTCTCGTATCTATGGGGAGTTATACCAAGAACATTTTAATGCTTTAAGATTCATTCTTTTAACATCAATTATATGGAAATTCATTTGTGAAATATAAAATGTAACATTTTAAAACAAGTTTCACAAATAACATGACGGTTTACTCTACAAGTTGAACGATTAGTTAATACAGTTTTCCGTGTTAAAAGCATACGAAATATGGAATAGATCAAATGAAATCATAAGTTTGAGTACAAGATTTCCTTGTACTTTTGCTTGTATTCCCCCCTGAAAAAATTGAAAAACATTGAAAAAGGGTAGGGTATGAACTCACCAATCGCGGAATGTGTCAGTTTGGATGCTAAACGTCAGTTCAAGGCTTGAAAACGCACGAGGTTCCTATGTAATATGAAAAGATACACATGTGTATCTAATTAGGCTTTGAACTACTATTCAAATGAGAATATACACTCCGAGACGTGAAAACACCCTATTGCAAGTGTTAGGCGTGACCCGGGTGACATCTAGGGACGTATATGGCTTGGATATGGAGTTTACTCTTCAAGAGTAAACTCATAAGAGAGTTTACGGCCCTAATGACCCACTCCCCATGAGTTTACGGCCCTAAACTCGTGGTGGGGTGTTCTAGGGTGCTAAATGGTCTTATATCACTTGGGAAAAATTGCTAGGATCAAATCTAGGGCATAGGAATGGATTAAACCAACATATGGACCATCTAATGGAGTTTATGGCCGTAAACTCCCCCACACACCTTCCTTTGATGTTTTGGTGGTCCTAGGTCATTACAAGTGTTTCTAGCTAAATGTACAAGCCATGGAATGAATTTATGGCACCATTTGACTAAGTTTTAGGAGTTTATGGCCTAAGAACCCATACTTGGGGGGTTTACGGCCATAAGCTCCTATGGTGGTAGTTTTAGCATGTTTAAGGCCCTTAAATTGATTGTGGTTGCTTCTAAACTTTATTCCAAGGCTTATGGTGTGTTCAAGTGGCATCTTAACATCTTAAAATGAGTTTACTCCCCATGAATAGGTGTTCACGGTCCAAGCATGTGCTTAGGCCGTAAACTCATATTTACACCCTAAATGATGTGTTCAAGATGTTCTAAGTCCATGCAAATAAGTCCTTAGGTCATATCTAAGCTCCAAATGAGGTTTGGAAGGGTTTTAAGGCGTAAAAACCCCTTTTATGTGAGTTCACGGCCTAGGGCTCTTCTAGGACCGTAAACTCATGCTAATGGTCCTATTTCATATATTAATCACGAATTTGAAGGCTAAAGGTGTTATACTAGGAGCTAGAATAGTTACCTTGATGATTTGGAGCTTAAAATGAGTGATTTTGAATCAAGAACTTGGACTTGAGGAGAGAGGTTAGAGAGAGAGTAGATAGAGAGTGGAAAAGACTTCAAATGAGGATCTCTCAACTTTATATATGCTTAAAGTTTGGGACACGGTGGAATTCTACCCGATACTGACGTTAAGCGAGACTTTTGGTCGTACCCGATTTAATTGTTTTATAACTCGACAGAATAAAACTAAAATTTTTCCAAATAATAATTTGGGGCGTTTTCATGAGTTTCTAACGTGTTTGGACAACTATTAAGTCATAATAGTAAAGTCAAAATTAATGACTTAATTTAGAAATGAAACGGAAACAATTCAAGACGACGAATTTTTAATGACGGAACGGGTTACGACGACGGAATGAACTTCGGGTTGTCACATTATCCCCCCGTTAGAGGGAATTTTGTCCTGAAATTCAAACTTTAGATGCGACTCGCAGATTTGGAAAGAGATTACGGATACTTCTGTTTCATCGGAATACGCACTCCCAAGTGAATTCGGATCCTCACATGACATTCCAGAGAACCTTTCACTTATCGGGATACGGCTTGTTTCATACGTTTAATCTCTTGATCTATGATTTTGATTGGTTCTTCTATGGGGTTCAGACTTTCGTTGATTTCGGCCTCATCAAGGGGGTTACTAGGGTTTCGCCGAATAGGCACTTCTTAAGGACAAAGACGTGGAATACCGAATGGATGCTGCTAAGTTCTGAGGGTAGTCGAAGTTTGTAGGCTACGGGATCGATCCTAATGAGGATTTCGAAAAGTTCTATGTACCTCGGGATACGCGTTTCAGAATTTAACATGCCTTCTTCGATTACTACATGACTAAAGAAAATGGTTAGACCGAAGGGCATCACCACATCTTCGTAGTGACTATATCAAGTCCTGCATGTTGTTTTGGAAACATCATTCCTGTGAACTCGTAGCTGACTGGGTAACTTCTGCATCTCTGCTGGAGCCTATCGATGCGGAGATTTGGCTATAGGGTTTGCTCCGGGAATTGGGTCGATGCAAAACTCTACTTGGCATCCGAAGGGAATTCCCGTGAGCTCTTCGAAAAAGACAACATGAAAAAATTGCAGACTTCGGGGATGCTCTCAAGGTCTTTAACTTCCTGTTTCTCATTGATCACATAGGCTGGGAACTAAGTTTATCACTAATGATCTCTTTCTCACGGTTAGCTATCTCGACGGTAAACGTTTCGGTTACTAGTTGACAACTATGTTTATGAAGATGTTCGAATGAATAGCTAACAGATTATCTTTCATTACTAGAATTGAAAAGGATTGCAAGCATAAGGGTTGTCGAAGAGGAATATACATGTGGCAACGGTATGATCGGCGGCTGCCTCACCTTGTCCTATAACTAGGACTCTTCCAGTGTTGCCAGTTGTTGCTGTCTTGGGGCAGTTTCTCTTATAATGCACGACTTCGCCGTAACCGTAGCAGGCCTTACTGATACCTGCTCCGGAGACTTGATTGGTTGGTGTTCTGCAACTTCGCGCAAGGTGATCCTCTTGGCCACAATTTTTGCAAAATTTCACACGATAGGGACCGGGGATATCTCATTAAGGCAGACATAGAATTCTATTAAGCGATAAGGCAGGAAAGAGTTATCAAAGCAACTAAACTATCGCTAAAGGGATGATTAAGGAGCAATGCTAGAATGCGATCTTCTATAATGGATTTGGCTCGAGAAATACTCCCATAGTATTTCATGATTCGATGTGACGACGGCTCGTTGTTTGGGTATTGGGTAAGTTTTAGGCATGCCGCATACCACAGTCACTCCCAAGCACATGTTGGTCGTGTCTCGAATGAATATAGTTGGCCAGGCTATATTGATCCTAGACATGACGACATAACTGCCCAGGTTTAACCGCAGCGTACAACACCCATTTACTTGTGTTTTGCTCTACTTGTAGTTACAAATTTCGACGGTTGGGTATACTTGTATACTTTTGAAAATACTTATATTTTAAGGTATACTTTTAGTTCAGAGCACTTAGGCCCCTTAGTGTTTATAGTCTTATACCATGTAAGGTTTGGTATACTAGTTCAATATAAACAAGGGCTCTGATACCAATCTGTCACACCCCGAAACCTAAGGCGGAAACGTTCCGGGGCGGAGGACATCATGTATATCGCAACCAATGTACATAGTAAGCATAGTAAACACAAAACAATACATTACATAGAGTTATCACCTTTTTTTGAAATCAAAGTGTTACAAGTGTCATACATATATATATCATAAGAACAAAAGTTAAGACAAGTCTGATAAGCTCTCCGTCTTCTCCAAAAGATCGCGGGTACCTGTCTAATATGGACCTGAGAATACAAGCAGTTTGAAAATCAGCATAAAGCTGGTGAGTTCATAAGAGGTTTGTTTTCTGAAAATGTACAAGTTTCCTTTGGGTTTCCGAAAAGTTTGTTATCCAAGAAAATCTCATATTTTCTTATAAGTATAGTTGAATTATTCGTTTGTTATACGCTCCAGTTATGTATAATTTGTTATCCCATGAAAAACCCTTATTTTCCTAAAAGTAAAGTTCAGTTATTGAATCCAAATGTAATGTACAAGTATCTAACATACTTGTTGTATTAGCTAGGTATTCTGATGTCCTAGTTATCCTACACTTGAATGTATCCAAAGGCGTGATTTCGTATTTGTATTCCTATTCCTAATCGTATTCGTATTCGTATTCGTATTCGTATTCGTATTCCTATTCCTTTTCCTATTCGTATTCGTATTATTCCTTGCTGTACTTTCGTATTCGCTCTGTTCCTAGCTGTACTTTCGTATTCGCTCTGTTCCTAGCTGTACTTTCGTGTTATTATCTGTTTTTAACTGTACTTTCGTATTCGCTCTGTTTCTAACTGTGTGTTATTATCCCTTCACTCTTGTATCTACGGGGAGTTATATCAAGAACATTTTAATGCTTTGAGATTCATGCTTTTAACAACAATTATATGGAAATTCATTTGTGAAATATAAAATGTAACATTTTAAAACGAGTTTCACAAATAACATGACGGTTTACTCTACAAGTTGAACGATTAGTTAATACAATTTTCCGTGTTAAAAGCATACGAAATATGAAATAGATCAAATGAAATCATAAGTTTGAGTACAAGATTTCCTTGTACTTTTGCTTGTATTCCCCCCTGAAAACATTGAAAAACATTAAAAAATGGTAGGGGTATGAACTCACCAATCGCGGAATGTGTCAGTTTGGATGCTAAACGTCAGTTCAAGGCTTGAAAACACATGAGGTTCCTATGTAATATGAAAAGATACACATTTGTATCTAATTAGGCTTTGAACTATTATTCAAATGAGAATATACACTCCGAGCGCGAAAACACCCTATTGCAAGTGTTAGGAGTGACCCGGGTGACATCTAGGGACGTATATGGCTTGGATGTGGAGTTTACTCTTCAAGAGTAAACTCATAAGAGAGTTTACGGCCCTAATGACCCACTCCCCATGAGTTTACAGCCATAAACTCATGGTGGGGTGTTCTAGGGTGCTAAATGGTCTTATATCACTTGGGAAAAATTGCTAGGATCAAATCTAGGGCATAGGAATGGATTAAACCAACATATGGACCATCTAATGGAGTTTACGGCAGTAAACTAAGAGTTTACGGCCGTAAACTCCCCCACACACCTTCCTTTGATGTTTTGGTGGTCCTAGGTCATTACAAGTGTTTCTAGCTAAATGTACAAGCCATGGAATGAATTTATGGCACCATTTGACTAAGTTTTAGGAGTTTACGTCCTAAGAACCCATTCTTGGGGGTTGAAGGCCGTAAGCTCCTATGGGGGTAGTTTTAGCATGTTTAAGGCCCTTAACTTGATTGTGGTTGCTTCTAGACTTTATTCCAAGGCTTATGGTGTGTTCAAGTGGCATCTTAACATCTTAAAATGAGTTTACTCCCCATGAATAGGTGTTTATGGTCCAAGCATGTGCTTGGGCCGTAAACTCATATTTACACCCTAAATGATGTGTTCAAGATGTTCTAAGTCCATGCAAATAAGTCCTTAGGTCATATCTAAGCTCCAAATGAGGTTTGGAAGGGTTTTAAGGCTCAAAAACCCCCTTTTATGTGAGTTCACGGACTAGGGCTCTTCTAGGACCGTAAACTCATGATAATGGTCCTATTTCATAGATTAACTACGAATTTGAAGGCTAAAGGTGTTATACTAGGAGCTAGGATAGTTACCTTGATGATTTGGAGCTTGAAATGAGTGATTTTGAATCAAGAACTTGGACTTGAGGAGAGAGGTTAGAGAGAGAGTAGAGAGAGAGTGGAAAAGGCTTCAAATGAGGCTCTCTCAACTTTATATATGCTTAAAGTTTGGGACACGGTGGATTTATACCCGATACTGATGTTAAGCAAGGCTTTTGGTAGTACTCGATTTAATTATTTTATAACTCGACGGAATAAAACTAAAATTTTTCCAAATAATAATTTGGGGCATTTTCATGAGTTTCTAACGTGTTTGGACAACTATTAAGTCATAATAGCAAACTCAAAATTAATGACTTAATTTAGAAATGAAACGGAAACAATTCAAGATGACGAATTTTTAATGACGGAACGGGTTACGACGACGGAACGAAGTTCGGGTTGTCACACAACACTTGGGGCACTAAGTTCTTAAAGGCCAAACTCAAGAAGTTCTACAAGCTACAACAAATAGGTAATTCTATAACTCTCTTTTATGTTGATTATGTCATTTCCATGCTAGTTGTAGGATTAATGCTTTGGAAACAATATTGCATGTATAATTAGAGAAAACATAGATACAAAGCATTTAGGGTTGTATGTGCACCATAGGATGTTGTAGTATACTAAAACCTATCAGTGGTATCAGAGCCTAGGGTTGTTTTCCATTATACTTGATGGTTTATTGGTTTTCTAAGCAAAAAAATCGAATTTTTTGCATTCTGGACAGTGAACTCGCCGAGTCCACTCAGAAAAGGTCCAACTCGACGATTCCAGTTCATGTACTCGCTGAGTTGGTGCTCCAGTGGGCAGTTTTTCGACTTTTTTGGTCTGTTTTGGATTAGAATCATTACGACAAAATGTTTTAGTTCATAAAATCTGATTTTGTTGATATGGTAATGATGATTCTCATCCAAATAAAAGATAATTGTCAAAGTTTCATGATTTGTATTAGTTTATGATTAGGCTAATTTCTTGAATCTTGTTTGATATGAATTATCTTAACTTATGAGTTTAATTAGATCATAGACATATTGTGTGGTTTTGTTAGTTACAATTTTTGATCTAAATGTTTTTATGAAATCCATAAGTTGTCCTCAAGTTATGGAAAGTGAAAAGTCTCTTTTTTAAATGTCATCATAAAATGGTTTTAAGTCTTCCATAACTTGTCCTCAAGTTATGGAACTTGAAGAGTCTTTTACATAAATGTTTTTATAAACTCCATAACTTGTCCTTGAGTTATGGAATGTCAAGCGTCTTTTCATAAAACCTATATTAAACTCATAAGTTATGGATACCAAAAGTTTTTGAATAGTTCAAAACTTGCCCTCAAGTTTTGGAATTTGTAAATGTAAAGTTTCACTTTTGAAACATTTAGTTCCAAAAACCCTAGAATTTTAAAGATTTAAAATTCAAGCCTTATACTATTATAATATTATAGGTATAATATTTGTATATATGTATAAGAGTAAAGTCAGTCTTGCCGTTAGTAGGCCTCATTCACGAAGTCATTCTATAAGAGGGGGCATAAGGTTACTGCCTATAAAATGGCAGTTTAATGGGTGTCCACTCTCACCTACTGTTTCCTTGACTAGTGGAGGATTGTTAGCCGAACAGGTTTGACAAGACATTTAAATTCTCATTAAAAGTATAATGAAATACTAAGTAACTAAACACTTATAAATTCCCAATCTTAGTTACTTAGGAAAATGTGAATTTGGTGCTAACCCATGAAATTGCACTTTGCACCTTGTTAACCGGCACACTAACTTGGGACTAACATTGCGTGGAAAAGGGTATCTTGATGTTAATCATAGATCAATGGAGAGTTTGTGGTTAACCGGCACATTGATTATGTGGTTGTAACATTGGGTGTACCATGCTAATTTGCATGGTGTTCACACCTTGTTTGTGATCCTCAACATCCCAATCACAAGCTTGAAGGGCATGATCAAGATTTAAACATGCCATTGAAAAGTTTAATGAATCTCAAAGGATCTAGGAATTTCAATCCATTAAAACTTAATTATCAATTTCGTTTTTCATGGTGGAAATTGGTAAATCGTCATTTACCTACCTTCAAATATTTTTGCATTCGGATTACGGAATCCCTCTTCCGAATTGTAAAATATTGTGTTAGGTCCTAGCCTTAATATTTCATTTGGGTGTTATATTAAATACTTAAATCAACTAACTTGAATTTCTCCCATTGTAGATGTCTAGTTCAGACAATTATGGTCTTCCCAAATCTTTTGGAACAAGCTTTCCTCTTGAAGATGATATCCCACGTGATGATCAAGGTGAAAGATTAATCTTTTTGTCGTGCATTAGTGGAAATGGAAATCATACTTCACTTCCTCCACGTCCTCCAATTATTCTCCCTAACCCACAAGTTTAAAGACTTGAAAAGTTCAAGAACACTCAATACCTTTTGGATAGCAAACACAAGGATGGAAAGTCTGTGTGTACACATGTCTTGGATATGAAGTCACACATTGACAGGCTGAGAATGTTGGGTTTCTTTTCCCAAGGAATTTGGCTATTTACTGGGTTCTTCAGTCACTTCCCGAGTCATATAGTGAGTTTGGGAAAGATTACTATGTGACAGATCACGACATGACCCTTAATGATCTTACTTATTTGTTTGTTGCTGCTAAATCAACAATGATTTGGCATACTGGAAAAGCAAATTTGATTGGAAGATGTACTTCTCAAACTTCCATGGACATCGAGAATGGTAACATTGGAAGTCCAGAAAAGATTTCTCTTCCCAATGGAAAGGGATCGGCCATAGTCAACCCGGTTGACCAAATGGTAAAGAGAAAGTCTAAGTTTGTGATTGTCTCATGTGCCAATGCAAAAGAAGTCTGTTTGTTTGTATTGCCAAGAAAAGGAACATTAGAATCGAAGCTGCCCTGACTACCTGAGAACTTTAGTCAGATTGTATGGTTCTGCTTCAGGTAAAATCCACTATCTAACTCTATTAAGTTCCTATTTGGAGATTCTTAATACATGATGTAATGCAATTACATTTTGATGTTTTATAGAATCAAAGGAAGCTTAAAAGAAAAGTAAGCGGAGTCTGATCGCGAAGAAATGGATTTCGATTGCATGGTTCGATGATCAGATTCTTGAGCTGCTGCTTAAAGAGTTATGATAGATTGCTTAGAAATATGTAGTAACATAGTTTTCATTTATAATTGCATTGTAAGGAAAAGTTTTTCTGAATTTTTTAAATAAAAAAAAATTGTTATTATTTTATTATATCTCCTTGCAATGGCATTTGTGTAAATTGATGTTTGTATGTTTCTATTGTTAGCAATATGAATTTGATTCTTTTGTTTGTGGTAGTGTCCAAATTTTGCCACATAAGGAAAGATTCTCATCACCCAAGTTTCAATTGGATAGAAACTTGGAATCATGCAACTTGTAGTGTGTGATGAATGAGAACCTTCATCTTTGGTAAATTAAGACTAATTCCTTGTTCTCATATATATGTGAGTTAAGTGAAGGACTAGGGGATCGGGTACACTGGGTGTGCGCTGGTTAACTCCACCACAAAGAACGATAAGACTATTCATCATGATATACTAAAGTTTAGTAAATATGGTTATGCTTACAAGTTTAAGTATAATTCTTAACATTGGAAAAGTTTCAATGTATGGCAAAACGAATAAGAAGAATCAAATTAAGCAGAAAGATAAAGATTTCTCCAATCTGAATAGATGGGAGATTACTTTAGTATCGTGTTTTATGATCATCTTAATGATTATGGAAAACCATATCACAATTGATCCTCTAAGGATACCTTAGTGCATTTGTATGGCTAAGAAGAGGAATCATGAATTGTTGGAATGGTTAAATCAAAAAGGTGAATAATACTTCGTTCCAAATCGAGTCTTAGAGTCATACTCCAAGATTGTGCCTTGAGTGACATAATCTTAAGGAAGGTTTAAAACACTCATCAAATGTAGAGTAAAATGTTTCTTACTCTTGTACATTTGAAATTGGTAAGTTGTGATGTTTTGGATAAAACAAAGACCAATTAAGGCCAATTGTGTGAAGTGTTAGTCTTGATTAGAATCCGCACTAACTCTTGAATATTTGTTTGTCAAGGAATAGTTCTAGACAAGAGAGTCTTATATGTCAAGAGGTCAGTGGGAGTCTTACAGATCTTGACAAGTATCAAGAACTACTCAAGAGTAAACATATTGTTAAACACTAGCACACGACTTGAGGTATGTAACCTATCGTGTTGACATATTCTTGTTTCGGTGCCCATTCTAGTTAAAGTTGACTATAATTGTGAATTCTATGAGTTCTCAGTTGTTTTCATAACAACTTGGAAGCAATGGTAGGCCCTTGTGTTGCCAAGTTGCAAGAAATTAAGATTAAACAAGTTCAGTCCATATGGGTTTGGTTTTGTCACTAACCTTGTCTTGTGATTATGGTTGCGACAAATTCACATGGATAAGAACACATATACCATAAAATCTAAGTGTCATAAGGTTTCTCTCCAATTCATGAAAATGATTATGAGGAAACGTTTTCACTAAGTAGATTTTAAATAGTTAGCCATTGTGATATTTGCATTCGCAAATTCGATTATGATTACGACATCCCTCTTCATAGTTTGAATTGTGAGAAATGGAAAGGGTCTAAACATTTGAGACTTATTGATGTAAGTTCTAAAATTGTTTAGACACACATGTAAGCTATCTAAGGAAAGGTGTATGAGTTTGAGAAGCCTAGATAAAGTCTTATCGAAGCATCTCGTATCAGAAATCTGAACTTTGGTAATGAAAGTCAATAAGTATTGATTTCTAGAAGTCCAACTGATTTTTTGGTACATGTCAAAGCTAGTGGGAGCATAAGTGTTATGCTAGTAAGATAATAATTATTATGCTAGTGGAAGCATAATTATTATGGTAAGTGTTGCAAGTTAGCAATGTTAATAATAGAAAACAAAAGTTTCAATTCGCAAAGTTGTGGGTTTGAAAAGTTGTTTTGCAATAATTAAGGGAGAGGAAATTATACTTCATTTCAAAATCTAAAAGCTTAAATTGAGTTTTTTAATCAAATTTGGTCAAATATATATGTGAATGTTATGTTGGAATGGTTCAGCATAAGGAAATTCTATATATGGAAATGTTAATTGCGTTCTCAAAATTTGACTATGGTTATGGAATCCCTCTTCATAATTCAAATTATGAGAACATGGCAAATAAAAATATTTTAGCAAAAGACTGATCAACTATCGTGTCTTTATGTTAGACATTATGAATCGCATCCCATATGCTTCGGGTATAGGATCAATTGCATATGATATAATATTCTCGTGTTCTAATTTTTCCAAATGCCTAAGGCATTAAAAGAGAAAAAGGAATAGAACCGGATATGACTAAAGTGTTTAAACAACTGTTAAGAACAATCTAAGGTTCGCCAAGGATTGGTCGCTAAAGGATAGTTGGAAGTATTGTAATGGATGGAACATATTGACATTATTATGAATAGACATGAATCTATTAATAATGAGTTGCTGTATGGTAAATATGGAATGTTTCCATATTGGGGGTTGAAGAATAGATGAGAAAGTTAGAAACTTTTATGCAAGAAGGATGTTTAAAGGAATGTACGTTGAATTTGAGACTTCATTTCCATGGAATTGTCTTGTAACAATCTCCAAAGGAATATTTTGTAATATTGTTGGTCAAGTCTCTGTGACTTTTGGTACCATGACATTACAAAGGTTGCATTACATGATAGTTTAGAAGTGATCAAGAATTTGGAATTCTTACACTCTCAATAAAGATTTAGAATTGTGAAATGAGCATCATTGAAATGTTTTTCAATTGATCTATTTCACAAAGTCAGGATCATAGACAAACATAGTGTGCATGCTTGGAGCAAGGCATAGCTGTTGTTTTAATTCAAGTGTTAAGTTGATAAATCGAAGCATTATACATTGAATAATGAGTAATCAATATGGCACTCAAAAGTTTTGGGTCCATATAGGATTAGTATTATTATTGTGTTTCACTTTGCATGTTATGACTTCCCGAATAACTAGGTTATTCAAACCATCCACAGACGATCATACTTTGGAAGTAGGTATTGAGGCAAGACTGTCGTGAATGGGTCTGTAGTTTGTCTAGGTATTTTAGACATAGTTGTAGTGTTCATGAGTACTCCTTGAATAAGATTCGAGTATTAGATTCAACCCATGCTCATCTGAGTCACTTCATGGATTTTATCACGAGTGATTGTGAGACGATAATATCTTATATTCTTGAAACAGAGACATGTGAGTTGTAGTTGCGAGTCGGTTGCACATTGACATATGTAAATGCACCAGTAACTTGGATGTTATAAAACATATTGTTGTGTGTAATTTGATTAGTAAGTACAAGCAAGCATTTGGGTCAAAGTTTATCCATTCCTTTTACCCCATGTGGTTAAAAGCGATATATGTGGGCCTCTCGATGATTTAGTGATGACACCCGAAGTGCTTGGCCAAGCCTGGACTGATTTGATTTGTTCAATTAGTCGTTCGTCATAAATCGGAAATCGAGAAACAATGGATGGACGGAGAGAATGATTAAAATCCATGTCTCATGTCCACATGATATCTAGAATAGAGTAATATATGATCCCTTTCGACAGCGGCTTTTAAGAGCTACGATTGCTAGTTGGGTTGTGGAGTCTTACTTGCAATAATAGTTATTAGACTTATCCAAGTGGGAGACTGCTGAATTAGGTGTCTAAGCCCATAACTATAATTGGTATGTACTTGACCCGAGAGTAGCATGGTCGATTTGGGTTGCATATCACCAGGACAATTTGATAGGATGGACTTTTGAGAAGAGGTTATTTATGATTTGTTAATATATTATAAGTTCTAATATATTAATAAGAAATCATATGATTTAATTAGTATTGATCAAGAATTAATTTCGAATTAATGTGATCAAAAGTGACTAATTAAATATATGGGGATTGGTTTGGTAAATCATTCATTCTTATGGTGTGGGCCAATGATCCACGATTCCTTAGGTTGGGCTGAACCCATGTGACAACCCATGGATGATCCATGGAGGTTTAAACCCATGGAGCCTAAGGAATATGGAAGGTCATGCACATTAGGGTTTACATGGTGTAACCCTAATCTTGCCACACTATATAAGAAGCCCTTTAGCATTGCAAATTGGTGACTAGACATCCTAGTGTTCTTGGAAGAGCTATAACCAATTTTTGGAGTGCAAGTATTCTCTCTCAATTCCTCCATTGTTGGTGGTGTTGTGTAATTCCATTTGAGGTGCAACACTTGGGGCACTAAGCTCTTAAAGGCCAAACTCAAGAAGTTCTACAAGCTACAACAAAGAGGTAATTCTATAACTCTCTTTTATGTTGATTATGTCATTTCAATGATAGTTGTAGGCTTAATGCTTTGGAAACAATATTGCATGTATAATTAGAGAAAACATAGATCCAAAGCATTTAGGGTTGTATGTGCCCCATAGGATGTTGTAGTATACTAAAACCCATCAGGTGTTGCCAAGGATGTCCAGGGTATGGCGACCTACTGTAATTGACTTTGACTTTGACCATTGACATAGTCCAAGTTTGACCAAAGGGTATTTTGGGTATTTTGAGTTGTACTTATCATTGGTCACTATTTGATGAATAGGTGACTGTTAGAGCAGATATTCAGAGCAGAGACCTACTCAGCTATCTATTCATACTGAGGTGAGTTTTCCTCATTGTACTTATGGGTCGAATGCACCAATGTCGGTCTACTACATTATGTATCCTGGTATAGAAGATGTTGATATGTTAAGTGATCTGTTAGATCTGTATCCTAGTAAATAGGATGTAGTATGCGATAGTGATCTGTAGATCGGCATGTTTGTCTATTGACTGGTTATATGTTCATCTGTTTATTGGATATATGTTATATGTTATGTATATATCAACATAGTATGGTTGGTTGAGGTAATATTGCTTTGTGTTGTGGCCAACAAACCTGGGAGCAAGCCAGACATAAGCTGTGGGCCTAAAGGGCAAGCCAAACTTATGTTGTGGGCTTGGGAGCAAGCCAAATAGGAGATGTGGCCCTAAAAGGCAAGCCAAACTCATACTATGGGCTCAGGGGTAATCCAGTATGTTAGCTGTGGACCTAGTATATGTTGTTATATGTTTCTGTGGGTTAATACTTTGGGGGAACTCACTAAGCTTTGGTTCATAGTTTCAGTTTATTGTTTCAGGTACTTCAGATGACTGTGGCAAGCTGAAAGCGTGATAGTGCATAGCCTTCGGTTTTCTGTTATTTGGATTTTGAGATAATCTGAAAGCTGAAATACAGTTTTGAAACAATAGTTTTGTAAACATTTATGGTTTTGGATTGTTTTCGTAAAGCTAAAAATTTATTGTGATTATTTGGGACATTACAGTTTTGTTTGTTTACCGTATATAATGATTTTTACGTTTTGTTCGAATAGACAGATTAAAATAATAACCTGGATATTTTTGACGTTTTATTTGAATATATTATTAGATGTTTTTTTTACTGTTTTTTCGTTTACATTATCTAATGATGTTTTTTTTACGTTTTGTTTCAATAAACAAATTAAAATAATAAACCGGATAACTATAAACCGTCCAATATAATTATTTAATTTTGTTTTTAATGTGTTTTTTGTTTACAACATTCATTTATATGTTAGTGTTTGTTCTTTTATTCAATTTTTAGAAGTTTTATGGTTTTCTTCGTTTTTCATTTACATCATTCGTTTATATGCCAGTGCTTCTTCATTTTTTGCCTAAATAATTTTTTTTCATATAACTATTTATGAAAAAAAAACCAATGTAAAACTATTCAATCTAATATGTGTGTGAATATATATGTATATATATATATATATATATATATATATATATAGAGAGAGAGAGAGAGAGAGAGGTTCATGTATTCTAACTAGTTATTGTGTGGATGTATGATTGATTATGGACCAATCAAAATTAAAAAAATAAATAATTAAATAAATAAATAATGGTATCTAAGTAATTTGATAAATAACTTCTAAAATTACTCCCTATAATCATGTTAGTTACATTGACTTTTAAGCTAATTTCTCCCCTTTTTATTTACATATACTACATCGATTCCTTGTTCATCATATTCATCACTTCATCACCAGAAAAACCTTGATGTCATCGTACCACCATCATCCGCCATCGTAGGTTTCTTTCACCGCCTTTTCACCCAATCACTCTTCTACATCGCCTCACAGTCCTTCAAAGAAAAAGTTGATAGTTGTCCCTCACTTCATTTTACGGCGAAAGGTGATTACATCTACCTCAAATCCCATCTCCCTCTCCATAAGATCACAGTGAGTTTTTTTGTTCATAAATTTTGTTGACCGGCTACTTGAGTATACATCTACTGACATTGGAAATTCGATAAATTCAATGATTGGGTTGGTATCGACTCACATTATATTTCTTTTACCTCACCTCCTGTTCTCATTATTTTTGATTTCGACTTCTCTAAAATCAGACAGTTTTCCCCAATTTGAACTACACTCTATAGATTTTTGTTTACAACTGATGATTTTTGTGCATAGATTCATTAATCAGGTCTCATTTTTTGATTTCAAGTTTCTATTTTTGATTTCAATGATATATGCTTAGATCGTAAAGGTGATTATGAAGACTCAAGAGTGGGCAACGATTACTTGATCTTTTTAACGGTGCCTAATCTTCTTTACTACTACCCGCAATCGCTCTACCTGTACCTATCGAGAAGGACAACACTAAAGTTGCAATGGTTTCCTTAACACCACACTTGCTGGTCAACCTTTTGTTGAGTACATGTTGGTAGAGCTTGAGCAACGTATGTCTATATATTAAACTGAACTGATATTATTTCTATTTGTTTTTTTAATTTATGATAAAATTATGGTCGATAGATAACCGATAACCAAAATCAAGTTGAATTTAAGAACTTGTCAGGTTTTGGGAGTTATTTTTCATATGGCACTTGTATAAATTAATGTTTGTACAATACATTAAACAAATTATAGAAAATATGGTGATTTAAGGAGTGCCCTAAAAGTGTTTGATGAAATACCAAAGAGAAATATGGTGGTATTGATTGTTCAACATGTCATGGGCAGTCTCAGATTGTATTCTCGGTTAGTGATGGAATTTTTATCGATTGTGCATCTCGTCTCCATTATTCTATTGATTTACTGATTTATGCATTTTTTTACTTGGATATTTTTCCAACTAAATGTGTAACGACCCAAAAATCAAGGGTAAAATTTTTATTTTTATTATAGTAAAAACACAGATATCTTCTAAATCCAAACATTCCAGAAACATGATTAATTAAAATATTTATCATAGTTCGTCCCAAATTCATAAGTTGCGGCACACAGGTGTGTGTGCACTGCGATCAAGTCGGACCCTTCATTTCCAAACCAATGATACCTGAAACAATAAACAAAACTGTAAGCACGAAGTTTAGTGAGTTCCCCAAAGCATACCCCCCACAATCCACATAACCACATAATCCATATTAGCTATAACAGCTACATAAACCATATCAATCACATAAACCATACCAATCACGTAAGCCATATCAATCATGATAATTACACATACCATATTAGCTATAAAAGCTACACAAACCACATAAGCCATGCATATAACATATAGGGATGCTGTGGGCTCCCCCAGGGTCTTACTCCAGGATGTCATGGGCTTCCCACATGGTCTTACACCTAAGTGTCATGGGCTCCCCCATGGTCTTTAATAGGAAAGCCATGGGCTCTCCACATGGTCTTACATCCAAGTGTTATGGGCTCCCAACATGGTCTTCAATAGGAAAGCCATGGCTCCCCACATGGTCTTCCATACAAGTATAACACATATACAACTATCATACCTCTTAGCACATAACTGGATAACATGCCACATAACACTATATCAACTAGTGTACTATATATCACAAAATCGGCCGGCCTTGGTGCCTTAGACCCATTAGTATGGTGAGGAGACTCACCTTGCACCGCCGAAGTCCCGCGGATAAATCCCTGACTGCTGGCTGGCCGATCCTCGTACTGTGAATCATCAAGACAAAACCCAATTAACCATTTGGGTTTCAATACATAACCATAAATCTACACTTAGAGTAAATGGACCATTTTACCGCTAACCCAGCTTGGTTTAAAACCAAGGCCCAAACTCACACTTTGAAGGCCCAAATGCCCAATAATCAACCAAGGCCCAACATATGGCCTAATTTTCCAAATTGGGCCCAAACCTCTACATGGACTTATCTTAAGGCCCAATCATTTATTACATATTTCCAAAATTAGGGTTTTCTAAACCCTAATTAGGATTTTTAACTCAATCGTGTGCCCATTAGACCATTAGTTAGGTTTTTAGATCCATTTGTGTTACATAAGTTGGGCACCACCCACTACCACCTCGGGTAGTGGTGGTTATGGTACGCGGCGACAGCCACCACCTCGTGGTGGTGGTGGTGGTGGTTGTGTTTTTAGGTCAAACAATACCAAAAGTACTCCAAATAATAGTCCAAACGCACCCAAATGCACACCACCACAGGAGATGGTGGCTAATGGTGGCAGAATGGCGACAGTGGGTGGCAGTCACCACCTCACGATGGAGGTGGAGGGCCTTTCTTGGTTTCCAGCCGAGCAAACCCACAAATACACTCACAAATACAATCTGAACACGTAAACACATCCAACTTAGCCACATTGGGTGGCAGAAGACGACCAGAAGCATAGGAACGACGACCTAAGGCCACCGGTGACCACAGCCGACGTTCATGACGTCGTATTCACAGCAAAGAACAAAAGAGAGAGGAAGTAGATTTGCGGTTGGACTTACCGAGCGCTTCCGGTGGCTCCCGGCTCACGCAGGACGAACACAACATGCCCCACATTCCTCTGCGGTTCTTTTATTGCCCATGGCGTCTCCGGCAGTCGAGGTTGTTGCGGCGACGATCATCGGCGAGATAGCTGGCGGAAAAAGGTGGCGGCCGGGCTTGGTGATGCAAGCGGCGGCTGAGGAGTCTTCACCTTGGTGGCGGCTGATGAAAGAGATACACTAGGGTTAGGTTTACCCGACGTCGCCTCTTGAAGAAGGAAGGAAATGAGCACCGGGTCTAAAACCTGTGTTCTTTACAAACTTCAATCCGATTTTTACAAGTTTAGCTCCTACTCCATCAAAACTTCTCAATATAACTCCCATATTTACCATTCAGCCCCCTAAGCCTTCAAATCCTTTCAATTTAAGTCCATTAATTACCAAACACACCCTGACTTGAAATCCTTTTCAAATTAAATCCAGAACTTACACTTTTAACCCCCCAAATCCAAAATTATATCATTTGGCTCCTCGAAACCAACATTCCGCTGAATATTATTGATTTGGCTATAAAATAATAATAATAATTACATCAAGCGGCTTTAGAGTTTATTATTTATTTAATTAATTTTAAACTGAATGTTACAGAATGCATATGGTAACTAAATCTTGAATTCCAATTCTATCGGAATGGAATCACGAGTTCCAATTCTGTTGGAATGAAATATGGATATTTTCTCACTGATTTATGCATGCTCTACAATTCTTGGTTATTGGTTTTGGTGCAATTCACAAGTCCGCATATTTTTCCAAAAGAATTTAGTTTTTTATTTTTCATTTGCTAATGCATTATTGGATTCTAAACTACAATTGGATTTTTCTTCAAAGAAGTTGATGCTTGAAGAACTGACCACAAAATTGAAAGTGATTCTTAGCAACATTATTCTTTTAGAATGTATTAGTATCTTTGATATATTTTGATGTTTTTTCCCGATTTGAAATTTTATTTAGTTTTATTCTTTAACAATAAACGTAATTCTTAGCAATTGCTACCCGTATTCTATAAGAATTAATGTAATTTTTGTTTTTATTCTTCAATTGATGGTTCAAGAATTTGTTATTCTACAACAGTTTTTAAAGTCATGATCAAGAAAATAGGTTCAAAAATATTTTTATTATGTTATAGTTCAAGAATATTTTTATTTTTGAATAAACTCAAAAACATATTCTGTCAGAATGCCCAAATTAAAAGAATTATAATTCGTAAAATCGGATTTTTAAAATTAATACAATCTATGATCCCTTAAAATATGCAATTTTCCATTATTAAATCTATATTAGTTGACTAAAATACCCTTATAATAAAATTAGATGATATTTTTCAATTATATTTAATTCAATAATATGTATTAATCACTTTCTTAAAATAAGTAAAATGAATGACCCACAATAATTTCTATATCCATACAATAATTAGTTAAAATACAATAACATAAGCATATATATATATATATATATATATATATATATATATATATATATATATATATATATATATATATGACAAAATTGCAAGAATGGTCCCTGTGGTATGTCAAAACTAGCAACTTTGGTCCAAAATGGGTTTGGCTCGCAAGGATGGTCCAATAGTTTCGTTTTGTTGCGAGTTTATTCCAATTTCCTATGAACTTTTTTATAATGACGGATTTACCCCTTGTTATATTATTTTCTATTTTTCTTTTATTACAATAATTAACAAACAATTAAAAATAAAACAAAAATAAAATACCTCTCTCTCTCTCTCAGTTTTAGGAATTGACACTATATTCGTCATTATCAAATCCACACAACCAAGTTCACGATCTTTTACACACATCTCCACCTATAAAGAGATCTGCAAGAAATTGACTTGGTTTTGAAAATGATAGAAAATCGATCCACCGCAGAAACCCATAAAGAAAAATTTTGAACCCAGAAAACAAAATAGTAAATTGTTCTTAAACTGTGTTTACACACCCTTTTCATCTTCCTTGAATGTGATCCCGAGTTTCTTTCGGAGTAGGGGCAAGATCAGTTTTCTACTTACCTTCTTCCAATGACTTCTCTCAATCAGAGAACATAATGTCCCCTCCCCCCTCCAATTAGTTTCCTTTCTATTGGGTTGTGTTCTTGAAGCTCTGGATATGGAGGATAACAACTGAAACAGTCACTTTGTTCATCAATTAATAGTTTTCTAATACATTTCCTAGCTGTAATTTCAGTTCATTTGTTAATAAGCTTGTGATAATCGATTTCTTGGATCAAGGGTATGGTTGTGATAATCGATTTCTTAGATTAATGGTCATCCACGTGAACTACAATTGTCGGAGATCAGAACATAATATCGTTTCTCCTCCCTTGCAACTGTCGTTCAACCTGCCATCTATATTCCTAAAAATCAAAACCCTAGAACTATGTTAACCACCATCGTTGACAACAATTTCAAAAATGGAATTTGGAATGTGGGTCAACCACTCACGATTCACTTGTGATTTCCAGTCTAAGACACAAACATAAGACAGAACAATAAAAAGCACGCACACACATATGGGAAAGGGTGGTGATTATCATGTCCATAAGTCTATGACGACAATAAGCAGCCGACAGTGGTCGAGAGATGTAATCCAAATCGATGGCGCTAGGGTTTCTAGGAAGTGGTGTCGTCGTCAGAGTTGATAGGTAGTATGTGATGCAGTGATGGTCAATAGTGGCTATGAAAGGGGTTATGAAGGTGGAGGTTGGAATAGGGGAAGGAAACTGTCGGTGTACGGTAGGTATTTTATAAGAGAGAGAGGGGGGGGGGGGGGGAGGGGGTATTTTATTTTTAATTGTTGTAATAAAAGAAAATGGAAAATAAAATAATAAGGGCAATCCGTCATTATAAAAAAGTTAATAGGAAATTGGACCAAACTCGTAACAAAACGAAACTATTGGACCATCCTTGCGAGCCAAACCCATTTTGGACCAAAGTTGCTAGTTTTAACATACCACAGGGACTATTCTTGCAATTCTCTCTCTCTCTCTCTCTCTCTCTCTCTCTCTCTCTATATATATATATATATATATATATATATATATATATATATATATATATATATATATATATATATAATGAACATTAAATAATTTTATTGGAAGACTGATAGTTATCCGGGTTATTCTTTTAATTTTTTTACTCGAAATAAAGTCAAAAAAATCATTATATAATTTAATCGAACAAAACGTCAAAAAAACATTAAGTAATATATTTAAATAAAACATCAAAAATATTAAAAGATTTTTAAACCACAAAAACAAAGATAAATAAATAAAATAATAAATAAATAATAATAGTAATTTAGATAACTGAATTAAAAAATAAAAATAATTTTATAAATAATCTATATTATTTCGATTAAAGTAAAGATAATAAAACAATAAAAATTTAAGGACCAAAACTATAAATTCTATCAAACTACTTGGACCTAATCGGTAATTCACCCTCATAATGTGTACTTCATGTTCCATTACCAAAATGGAACATGATGAAGGGTTTTCCATGATTGAACACATGTGGAACCCTTCGATTATATTATCATTGCAACATTGTGATATTATAAACATGCTTGATATATAAATTATTTATAAATAATAAAAAAAACACAAAAATATCACATCAACACAATTAATCCATACTATTTTTTACTATTCTAAACCAAACCCGATTTGACCCTACCAACATCCACCACCCAAAATCAAAATCAAGGCCAATAATGCTCAAACAAAACATTAACAACAATATACCGATCTATTTAGTAAAGTATGAATCTTTAAAAACAATTTATCTAGCTTAAAAGCAATTTAAACTGAGTTTAAATTTAGTGTATAAATAACTAAACTTTACTCATGTGCTCGTATAAAATGTTCCAAAATTAAATTTAAACATTATGAAAACATAATAATCACATGCTTACTCGTATGTCTCTGAATATGTAATTTTTCAACACTTTGTTTGGCATATATATGCCCAGTAGGATAAAATACAAGAATTAGCAATATAGTTTCATTTATTTGTTTATTATAATATCCTACTTCCATTTCTTCCTACTATAAAATTATACTTTGAAAAACTATACCTAATAATTGCAATGTCGACAGAAAACAAAACTATTTTCACTGCTATAATTGGATTTAAAAAAATTGGAAATACAATGCTATAACTGAAAGATTTTTCAAAATAAGAAACAAAAGTAGGATTTTATAACAAACACATAAATGAAAGTGCTTTGCTATTTCTTGCATTTGACTCTACATCAATACATCATGAAACACGATAATCAATTAATCATGTATTCAAACAATTAATCTTTTATAAATATATATGGCTAACAATAGGGTTAAATGTAATAAATAGCTTTATAAAAAAAGGACCAGATATATTTATCAAAGTACAATTACCTTTATAAGAACAAAAATTGTAAACATAATGCTTTAATGGAAAAAAAAAATCAAAATAAGATGCTATAATAAAAAAATAAATGAAAGTACATTGTTATTTCTTTCATTTAGAGTAGATTAACTAACTTGGTCCCATTTTCCACATTCTCTTGATCCTCCCTAAATCTTTCTGGATTCCATCTTGTAATTGTTCGCTCTTCAACACTATAATTCCCTAAACAACAAGGTGAATCAATCCCATTTTCACCATTTCTATTTACATAAAGAATCAACAATGTCTTTGCAACACTACCAGAAAGCCGAAGCATACATTGAAAATCAGACCAAACCCTCAATCTATCATTCCCAATTCCATTCCCATCTTCATTCCCATTCCAATTCTGATTCCGATTCCGATTCCCATCAGAGAAAACCAGCACACCGTATTCGGAGTGAACAAGTGAAGGATGATGACAGTATGCCACAAAGTCAACACCATACTGACACCCGGACCTCACGACCCAATTCTTGGCTCTTAAATGAGAATAAGCTTTAAAGAAATCAGGAAAAGATACCCTTTTGGAGGTCATATTGATATAGTCCCATAACTCGTTATTTGTTTTTATAACATTATCACCAGTTACAATCTTTATACAATTGAGAGAAAAAGATAGATAAAAGGCTTCTTCTAAAGTCAACTGAAACCATTGTTTATCTTTATCGATTGTTATAATTGGTCGACCAAAACAGGCTTGATTTAGAAGGTCAGTTTGGTCAGGATTAGTTGCAAGAAGTACACTAGAGCCTGATAGTATTCCTGAAGAATTGGATTTGATTAGAGAAGACTGGAGATCTGAAACTGTCTTTGACATGGGAATTTCAAGGGCTTTTGCTTCTGACCATTTTCCTTTCCATCTTGGTCCACCCATTAAAACCTTCAAAAAAATAAAAAAGATGAATGTGTGTATTATTACAGGTCGAGAAATTTGGTCACTAGACTTTTAAAATTCGTTATTAAAACCATTCGACTTTAATTGTCCCTAATTGGAAAGCATAATGAAGTGGAATCACCGAAAAAATCACGAACAGACTCCACACAGGAAATACAGGAGACAGAATCAATGGCATATAAACACTCGACACACACTCCAGGCAGGTATAATCACACACATACACTCCACACAGCAAATACTATGGAGTTGAAGAAATGGAGATGAAACCAATAATGATGATCAATGGCATATTACCTGATGGACGAAGTCGCTGATGACAAAAAATCGCGGCTGGGTCGAGGTTTTCTGGAGCAAACGGCCACAAGGCGACAACGGCGGAGTCGAGGTGCGTCGATTGGGTTTTCAGCCTCATTAACGTGTTTTGTTTGCGTAATTAAAATGATTTTAAATAAAAAATAGAGTAAATTACACGAATGGTCCCTATGGTTTAGTGTAATTTGCGCATTTGGTCCCTAACTTCTTTTTTTAACTCGGAAGGTCCCTATTATTTGCTTTTGTTACGTGCTTGGTCCCTATCTTATCTAAAAATATTATTTTGGCCTTGATTTTTTAATTTATATTAAATAAACACACCCCAAACCCACCCCCTCACCTTACCTTACCTATCCCATCAATTTTTCTATTTAAATAATAGTCTTTTTAGATAAGATAGAGACCAAACGAGTAACAAAAACAAACAGTAAGGACCAAGCGTGTAACAAAAACAAACAATAGGGACCTTCCGAGTTAAAAAAATAAGTTAGGGACCAAGAGCGCAAATGACCCCAAACCATAAGGACTATTCGTGTAATTTACTCTAAAAAATAATTATTATTTTTGTATTTTGAGTAGGAGATTGCTATTAAAAAAAAAAAAAAAAAAAAAAAAACCGCAAAACCGAAAAACCGATCTGATCCGGCCAATCCAAAACCAAAAAAATCCAAACTAAAAAAAAACCGAAACTGTATTTATGGGTCGGTTTCGGTTTGGATATTTCGATATTCGCGGATACCCGAACCAAACCTTCGTGTGTGTGTGTGAGGGGCTCAAATGAGAACCACAAAAGATTAAAACTCCTAAGAACCCCTAATTCTTAAGTAAATATGTATTCTGAATACCTATTAAATATGTTAAAAATCTAAATATTTATTTTTTGGTAAAAATATGGAAAAATCGTATTTTTTATAGTATAATATTTTCATTTATACATTCATTAATATTTTAACACACAATTTATATAAAATACAACTTAATATAGAAAATTTAAAATTTAATATATAAAATTCACAACTTAATACAATCAATTTTACACTAATTTACATATTACATATTCAGAAAAGTTAAATTCCACCATTCATTCAAAAATCATATATATATATATATATATATATATATATATATATATATATATATATATGATATGATATGATTTTGAATGAATGGTGGCTGTAAATGCATGAATATATATATATATATATATATATATATATATATATATATATATATATATATATATATATATATAAAGTCATGCATTTACAACTTAGACACTTCATTCACAGTTTAATAAACATATTAATTCACACACTTTGAATTTAATGCAAAACAATTATTTAAAAACTAATACTTTCTTACATACTTATACAATACAAAGATAAATATATTCACAAGAAAATTAATACAAAAAATCATACATAATATTTTAACACAAAATTATGTAAAAAAATTCACAACTTAATACAGCTAATTCACAACTTAATACAATAAACTATAGTTTAATACTCAAAATTCACAACTTAATATAACAAATTCATAATTTTAACACATAAATGTTATATATTATTAACTTAAAACTTATATTTATAACCTCATATAAAACATTCACAGTTTAATACACAAAAATTATATATTCACAGTCATATTCTCAACTTAAAACTTATATTTATACGTTCATATTTGGAAGCATTTATGTGTATTAAAATGTGAATTTATTATACTAAGCTTAAAAAGTACATTCACATTTTAATAAACATATTAATTCACTCACTTTGAATTTAGTGCAAAACAATTATCTCAAAACCGATATATTTTCACATACTTATACAAGAAAAAAATATAAATATATTCACAAGAAAATCAATACAAAAATTCATACATAAATTATTAATGTTTTAACACAAAATTATACTTAATACAACAAATTCACAACTTAATACAATAAATTACAGTTTAATACACAAAATTCACAACTTAATATATAACAAATTCATAATTTAATACAAACAAATGTTATATATACTTAACTTAAATTTTATATTTATAACTTCGAATAAAACATTTACAGTTTAATACAGTTAATTCACAGTTTAATACACAAAATTGACAATGTAATACAATAAATTTGCAATTTAATATATAAAAATTATATATTCACAACTGTATTCTCAACTTAAAACATATATTTATACTGTCATATCTTGAGGCATTTTATGTGTACTAAAATGTGAATTTATTACATTAAACTGTTAATAAAATTGTAACACCCCGTTTATTAAATAAATAAATAGACAAATTAATAAATAAATGATAGCCCTAAATGCAGAATAGTGTAGTAAGGAGTTAGTTTTGGGGGTTAAAAAGTTATAATTGAGAGCCTGAGGGTCAAAGTATAAATTCAGGATTTATTTGGAAAGATTTTTTAAGACATGGACTGTTTGGTATATGTTGGATTTAAATTGAAAAGATATTTGGAAGCTGGAGGCTGAAGAGTAAATTTTGGACTTAATTTGTAAGGGTTTTCAGAAAGCATGGTTTGAATGGTAAATTAAGGATTTGTTTTGAAAAGAATAATGGGAGGAGGGGGTGGAAGTGTAAAAACCATATGAAAAGTTGGGGGCCGAGTAGCTTCGTTTGATTACGATAGCCGAGGATTGTTGCCCTGCATGGGAGGGTCTGGGTACCGTACTGGGGCGGGGTACGGAAGGTGCTAATGGATGAGGCCAACAAGTCTCGGTTCACCATCCCCCCAAGGGCGACGAAGATGTATAGAGATCTTCAACCCGATTACTGGTGGCCCTGCATGAAGCGGGACGTAGCTTGGTACGTGGAGAGATGCCTAATCTGCAGGAAGGTCAAGGCAGAGCACCAGAGGCCCCACGGCAAGATGCAGCCGCTCGTATGCGAAAGTTATGAATTTCTGAAGTTCGGGGCGTAAACCCCAAGGTTGTGTCAGTTCATGAGGTGAGCATTAGAAACTCACGAGGTGAACAGGTATTGGACGTCTTCCAGGGCAAGTGGCCATGACGAACGCAATGACGTATCGAGCTCACGGGGTGAATATTAGAAACTCACGGGGTGAGTAAGTTCATGAGGTGAATATTAAAAACTCACGAGGTGAACTCAGGAAATTCACCCTATAAATAGAAATCAAGGGTCAGCCGATTTAGGTTGCTCTCTCTTACTCTCCCACTCCCGATACTCTCTCTAAGCCCTATTTTAACCCCCCCGAAGCCCCGATATCATTCCCGAACCCCGAAGCAAGTCCCGAAGCCTAAAGATCCCGAGAAGTGAAATTCCCGAGCCGAAGCTCTCCCTGCGAGAAGCCGATTTTTGTGAAGATCTTCCAGATCTACCGAAGAATACTACTTCTACAAGCCGTAGTGCTGTCCGATCATCTTCTGATCAAGTGACTGTGTGTTTACTTTCTTCTAACACATAAATATGAAGTATTTGTTATAAAATACGTGTTATGTGTTTATATATTGTTGTTTATTTGAGATGAGTGGGGAATGGATGTTTTATATAGTTTTTAAATGAGTTAAACTATATATGTATTTTATATCTACAAATATGTTGGGTAGAACATGGGTAGATGAGATAGTTGGTGTGTGATAAAAGGATGAGTTGGATTAGGCCAAGAGGTAAGTTTTAGATCCGGGAGTATGGATCAGGTAAAGAGATAAAACTTGTCATTAGTCTGGGAGTATGGATTAAGACTAAGTTAATTGTCCCTAATCGGGGAGTATGGATTGGGCACAATTATTGATCCGGGAGTATGGATCAGATCAGGATTAAGGTATAGTTAATTGTCCCTATTCCGGGAGTATGGATTGGGTACAATTATTGATCCGGGAGTATGGATCAGATCAGGAGGTTAGTTAGAGATCCGTGAGTATGGATCAGGTAGTTTTAGATCCGTGAGTATGGATCAGGGGAAAAGGTTAGTTTTAGATCCGTGAGTATGGATCAGGTGAAAAGGTTAGTTTTAGATCCGTGAGTACGGATCGGGTGAAGAGGATAGTTTTAGATCCGTGAGTAGGGATCAGGTAAAGAGGAAAATTTTAGATACGAGAGTTTAGATCGTGTCGTTGTGAGGATCGATGGGGTGGGATAAGAGTTGCCTTTATATGGTGAAATTGTACAAGTTTGAATGTTCTATATTTATAAATATATGATATAAAATTGTGGGATGAAAACCCTATATGCTCACCAGGCTCCCAAGCCTGACCCACTCAGTTTCCTTTGTATCACAAGTATCGATACGTATATTTCACGGAGAGATTAAAGGAGATGTAAAATCTTTAGTATAAATAATATAAGTTCTGTTTATGCTTATGTGTCTGTATCGGAACATGACATCTCGAGATTTTGTTATATAATGAAAATACATTTCTTTAAAGAAATGTTTTGATAAATCTTTATCATATTTTGGGAACAAATTCCGCAACTGTTTTCTTTAAAATATTACTCTGATTTTATAAAAAAAAAAAGCATAAACAAATCGGTCTTTTCTGGCCGTGAAATTGGGGATGTCATAGTAGTGTTTGGAATTGTAATCAAAATGGAGCCTCAAGAGACTCATCCCATACATCCCCACTACCATTAGATGCATCATATGCATCTTCCTCCATTGAAAGCTTTATATATTCTCAATGTGCAAACTGATCCCATTCATTCAATGTTAGATTATCACGTTCCTATTTAACAAGAAAAATGTTATTTCCATTTGTACCCCTGATGATATTACTAAAGATGGAATGGCTTACCTAGCGAATGAGAAAGGGGTCACGGGATTCAAAGGCCATGAACTTATGAAGGTTAAAGAGGATATTGAAAGAGCTTCCAGAGAGCTTGCTTCCTTTCTAGTCTTGTAATGTAAAATAAGCCTCTTCCTGTAAATAAAAATTATATATAGTTAAAAAGAAAACTAATATGATGGTATCAGTGTTCTAAAAGGCGCGCCATGGCGCGCGCCATGGCGTGAGGCGTGGCTTCGCCGTTACGAAAAGCTTCATAACGTTGCTGTTAGGCGTAACGCGTGGCAAGGCGTGATATGGCGTGCCATGGCGCGTTATGGCGTGTTATGGCGCGTGTTTTTTCGTTTGAGACACAGTTTTTTTTTGCTTCATTATGTCTTTTCAAATCGGAGATACAAGTATTGTGGTTTTTGTTAACTTTTTGTTATTAGTTATTGATCTAACACCTCTAATAAGTAGTTATATTTAATATAAATTTATATTTATGTGGTAATATAATTTTAAATTAATACAAAATCGCCGCCTTACATCACGCCTTGAAAAATGCCATGGCTCGCCATGGCTCGTTAAGCTTGAGGCTTGGCCTTGCCGCCACGCCACGCCTCACGCCATTTAGAACCTTGGATGGTATACAAGTTTGGTTAATAAAATAAAGGGTAGTTGTGGTTAAGTCATGTGAACTATCTGACATAAAATGTCCTGAAAAAGAACAGACTCTTGAGCCATGCATTCCATCCTATGCAACTGTTCTTCATAGAAGAATTGTAATTCATTCCTAGTCAGCACCCCGTTTCCATCCAAATCTATGCACTTAAACCTGAAAAAAAAAATTATTTACAGCAACCAAAAAAGATGTTAAAAAATTGTATAAAATAAATGGTTGAGAAAGGAGTCATACCAGTATTCAAGACGAGGCCCAGATGATTTATCCTCTTCAGATAAAATAAAGCACACAAAATCTTCACATCCCATTTTACCCTCGACTTTAATCGTGAACTTTCTTGGAACCTAAGCAGGATATAATTTGATCAAGAAGAAATATGAATGATATGTGCATATCTATATCTATATATATATATATATATATTACATCATATCTTAATATTTTATGCTATATTTTTGATTATTATAGAACAAAAGGTACTTATTATGTTTAATATTTGTTATGAAGCATAAAAGACATTCTCGGAAGCAATATGGAAGCTGGCAGCAGGAAAATACGAGCTTAGACAAGAAAAAGACACAAGAAGGATGTTGCTAGACAGCTTGACCCTTGTCAGTATTTTGACCATATCTCATGACTCGTAACTCTGATTAAGGTGATTCAAAATGATCTGAAAACTAGACACAATTTAGGACGACTTTGGTGTTTTGAGAAAAGTCGGATTTCCAACCACCACGACGTGGTGAATGGAATCTCCGTGATTCTTGCCGTTGGCTTGGAGAATACGGGATAAGCTTGAGGACCACGATGTGGTGTCAAGATTTTTGGTAACTATATATATCTCGGACATTAGGTCGATTCCAGAGGAGAGAGGGTTGAAGGCTGTGACTATTAACGAAAAAATACCCTTCCAAGATCCCTTTGAGGGCAGAATTCAACTAGAGATCAAAGGATAAAGAGATTGGAGCAAGGATTCGCATCTACACATTCAGTTTGCTTAGTTTAATGATGTTTAGCTTAGTTTACCTTATGTTTATGTGTTCATCAGCTGTGATTATGAGTAGCTAAACTTCTTTACTTTCGTTTAGTTAGATGAAACCCTAATAACTATGGTTTAGTTTATTAGTTTATGGATTTATAAAATTTGGTTTGGAGCTTGTGTTTGATTAACTTACCTAGCATGTTAAAGTGTTTCTCTTTGTTGCTTTAATTCAAGTTAAGTGTAGCTTAGTGACTATTAAATTACATGAACTTGTTTACCTAGTGATTTAGTGACCATTAAATTGCTAGAGCTAGGATTGACCACATCTTAGTTAAGTGATAAAAGTAACAATTTAACTGTGTTAGAGAACATAATTGTGACCATAATTGTGTTTAATAAATCTTACATAGCCCAATTATAATTAATAACTAATTTTGTGTTTTGCTTGTGTATGACCATACAAGGTAGTTCATGAATTGGTGAAAATATTAGTAAATTTGGACTTGAATTGCTAATTACAATAACTTGGTAACCAACTTCATTAATCCATAAATAAGAACTAACCATAGGAAAAGGGTGGATTCGAAACTAAACGAAAGTGTTTTAGTATATTGATTACAATTGTTTTTATTTGAGTACTTAAGTTTTTCTGAACTTATAAAGTCAGATAAAACCTGTTAGGTCATAATTTTGTGGTTTGAGCTAGGCATTCATCTTATATAGGTCTTGGTAGGGTCTTGGGGTTTTTTATGTTGGTTGTAGTATGTTAGCGAGTGTGTGCGGCCATACACGCGTGTGCGGCTGCACACTCTGTGTGCGGCTATACACGTGTGTGCGGCTGCACACTCTGTGTGCGGCCATACACACGTGTGCGGTTGTACACATGTGTGCGGTTGTACACACGTGTGCGGCTGGTGGTCCTATAAATAGAGTGTGTCTGTGTCAGTTGTACAGAGACGTCAGTGCCGTATGTGTGTGTTTTCCCAAGGTGTACCTGACATTTATATGATATAGATGTGTGCATGCTTGGATTAATTCTTCTTCTACTCCTTCTACACTCTATTTGATGTTTGCCTTAATTGATCACTGATTTGGATCCTTAGTTTTTGGGACTTACAATTGGTATCAGAGCCAATTCAGTGTCAATTTTTGAAGGAACTTTGAGGGTGTGCGGTTGGAGTTTGAAGGTGTGCGGTTGGAAATTTGAAGGTGTGTGGTTGGAAATTTGAAGGTGTGCGGTTAGAGTTTGAAGGTGTGCGGTTAGAGTGTGCGGTTGAGTGTGCGATTGGAGTGTGCGGTTGAGTGTGTGATTGGAGTGTGCGGTTGGTGTGTGCGGTTGGGACCTAGGCTTGTAATGACCTGGGTCCCCAAATCTAAATAATCCCACTCATTGTGCAGGAATAACTGTGGAGGAATGTCGTCAAACCTTGGTACGTCGACAACGGTTATTCCAGGCACATTGACAGGAGACATCTCCCAACTACACGTCATTCAGAATTTTATTGGGGGCTATGTTTCCTTCACGAGAGGAGATGGAGGGAAGATCACTCAAAAAGGAATAGTTGTAAATCGAGTGCTGAGTTTTGAGAACGTCATCTATGCTCCTGAGTTAAAGTATAGCTTGTTGAGTGTCTCACAGATCAGCTTACAGACTACGGATAATGATATACGGTTAAGCAGTGAAGACCTCGATGCAATAGTGTTTACAGAGTGTTCCATCGAGTTGTACCTGACGTTTTTCTGATATAAACGTGTGCAAGCTCGATTTCTTTTCATCTTCTTATTCTATTGCTGCTTGATCATTGACAAAAGGAGTTAGCGGTGTTCTCAAAGTGAAGTCTCCAACTTTTGATCAGATGGCCGACACCTTTCAACCGATATAGATACAACTTCAAGGATTCCTCCCCTTCCATTTGCTATTCCAACTTTATTGCCATTTGATGAGTGATCAGATACTGACACAAACCTCCCAGCCTCCTGTGAAAACAAGATGACTTGATCAGAGGCAGGGAGATCTTATCCAAGAACAAGCACCACCAGTCCAACAACCCTCCAAAGTTGCTACACCAACTCAACCGAACCTAAAAGGACCAAGTAATGTTAGATCTTCGTTTGAAGTCGGGAGTTCTTCTGCTCCTGGGGGTTCTTCTCCTCCATAACCTACGCATGATGTTGCCTCTTTGCGGCTTGCCAGGTTTCTTGCTCAACAAGATTCAGATCCTTTACCTCGTGGCAAATGAATATCAATAGGTGAAGGAAGTTTAGGGGAGCAGGCCCATCTATCTCAGAGCTCAAGGAGGAGATCACTGATGAAGAAGACCTGATTCCATGCTAGATCAAACCAAGGGGGAGATTGTTAGGTCATAATTTTGTGGTTTGAGCTAGGCATTCATCTTGTATAGGTCTTGGTAGGGTCTTGGGGTTTGTTATGTTGGTTATAGTATGTTAGCGAGTGTGTGCGGCCATACACGCGTGTGCGGCTGCACACTCTGTGTGCGGCTATACATGTGTGTGCGGATGCACACTCTGTGTGCGGCCATACACGCGTGTGCGGCTGTACACACGTGTGCGGTTGTACACACGTGTGCGGCTGGTGGTCCTATAAATAGAGTGTGTATGTGTCAGTTGTACAGAGACGTCAGTGTCGTATGTGTGTGTGTTTTCCCAAGGTGTACCTGACATTTATATGATATAGATGTGTGCATGCTTGGATTAATTCTTCTTCTACTCCTTCTACACTCTATTTGATGTTTGCCTTAATTGATTACTGATTTGGATCCTTAGTTTTTGGGACTTACAAAACCCCCACTTTTAGTTGTTTTTCTTAGTTTAGCTTTTAGTAATTATTTTATTAATTAAATACTGTTCCCTATGATCGACACCCGACTTACCCAAGCTATACTATAATCTGACTAGGTACACTGCCTATAGGTGCATAGTTAGTATAAGTTTGTTAGGTTATAAATTTAAAACTTGATAGGCATAATTTGTGCACATCAAGTTTTTGGCACCGTTGCCGGGGAACAACTATTTTAGTTGTTAATTTAATTGTTTTAGGTTAATCGATCCTTTTTGTGGGGTAAAAACCGCAAAAAGTTATTTTTCAGCATTTATTATTTTTCTATTTGATTTGTCACCACGTCGTTGGCATCTTGGCCACGTCATGATTACGTTACAATCAATTTTTTGTGTAGTTATTTTTTTTGTTCGTTTTACGCGTTTTTTTAGTTTTGTTTTAGCAGGAAACAAATATGGGGGACATCACGACCATGACAATGGAAGAGTACAAGCGACATATGAGGAACGAAAATAGATGGGGTCTTGATCCACCAAAAATCTCAACCACGACAAAGTTTGAAATTCCGAGGCACATTCTTAATATGCTAAAAGATTTACCTTTTTATGGGAATGAGCACGAGGACGCCTACGAGCACCTAGAAGAGGTGGTGGAGATTTCACATTATTTTAATGCACCAAACATGAGTAAAGATGCGGTGATGCTTCGACTTTTACCGGTCACTTTGAAGGGTGAAGCAAAAGAATGGTTAAAATCACTTCCCTTTGGAGCAATCATGACATGGGCCGATTTTAAGACTGAGTTCATAAACCAGTTTACCCCTCCTTCAAAAGTGGCAAAGCTAAAAAGAAATATACAAAATTTTCAACAACTAGAATGGGAGTTACTATATGAAGCTTGGGAGCGTTACAAGAGATTGTTACGACATTGCCCTCAACATGACTTCAATCTGCAACAAGAAATCTCGATATTTTATGATGGAGTCAATGTGTGTACTCGCCAACTTCTAGACTCGCAAGGGCCCATGACAAAGAAGGATCCGGCTACTAATAAATCTTTGATTGAAGAATTCTCCAAGCATTCAAGGGAGTATCACAACCCAAGGGGGGAGGATATCACGAGAAGAAGAGCGAATGGAGATGGAGCTTATGAAGTCCTAACAACGGTAATGGCAAAGCTCGATGCCATGGAAAATAGGCTCACAAAGGTGGATGGATCCATTAATATGGTACATGACAGATGCAGAGATTGTGAAGGACCTCATTCTACAAGGGATTGTGATGCGGAGTACAAGAGAGAATGAGATGTGAAAGAAATTCAAGAACTTAAGCGTGATCTTTATCAAATTAAGCAAGACCAATCCAAGAAGATAGATGCTCTCGAGCCAATGCTATTCAGATTCATGGAAGCTAGCGAAAAAAAGACATGATGCAACTGATGCAACACTTAATGCTCAACAAGCATCTATTTTGAGAATCCACACACAAGTTGAACAATTAACAAAACTTGTACAAGAAAAGCTATCGGATCTACTTTCAAGTAAAGTCGATTCAACCCCTATGGCTCAAGTCATGACCGTTGATACAGAGGAAGATGATGAATTGGTGCATATGAAGGACCTTGAAGAGGAATCTAATCAGTCACTCGAAGTAAAAAGTAAAGAAAAAGAAGAGTATCATGAAGCTTCCCAGTCGCCACGACGTGGAGGCAATAGTGCCACGTCATGGGCGATAAAAGAAAATTATGATTTCTCAGTTGTTGAGCCGTATCGATCACCTCTCCCTTTCCTATCTCATGCCAATCCAAATCTGGTGAAACAAGAAAACAAGAAGTTCCTTAAGCATGATGAATATCAACGCGTGAAGGAAGAATAGTGGGAGGAATGGGAGGAGCCTTTACCCAAAGAGCAATTGGAAAAAGAAGTGAATTATTCGAAACCTCCAATTTCAACGCCTATGATTTTTGAGGTGTTTGATTTTACAAGACCACCAAATCTAGTAATAGATCCGACTGGAGAAAAAGAAGAAGAGAGTGATGAGTCCAATTTTGATAAGAAAAACCCAGAAAGAGACAAGACAAAAGCTAAAGACACGGGAGTGAGGAAAAAACCCAAGCGAAAACACAAAGAAAATGTCAACCCAACTATGCAAGAAATCTCAAGAAAGGCATTCTACAGACGAGTTGCCTACAAACAAACAAGGCTCAAAATGATGGAGAACAGGTAGGTTACACTTCCACCTGACACAACATAGAGTGGGAAGGAGTCTGGCTCATGACTCTTCAAAAAGAAGCACTACTCGGGAGGCAACCCAAAGTTTTTAGAGTTTGTATTTTCTTTTTTATTTATTTTTAATTTATTTTTAGTTTTATTTTACCTTAACCGAATGATGATGTGTTCCTCTAGTTCTTGATCTTATTTTGTAGTGTTGAATGAAATTGAAGCAGTGAAGGAGGTTAATTTGAATAAGCCGTGCGATTTTGAAGATCATAATTGAAGAACAAGTTTTTGAATAAGTGTGGGGTTCCCACATAATGAAGAGAAAAGCTTTTTGAAGCATATTTACTAAAAACAAGACAACACGACGTGGAAATCATCAACACATTGTGCCAGTGGTTCAGCACAATTTTTTCAAGAATAGTTCTTTAATTCCATTCGATCCGGCACATTTGCATTCACAAGAAGAAGCTTTCTAGAAATCAGCTCATTCTGGCACCGATTATTGCAATTTCAAGACCAACACGTCGTGGTAATCCCCACCATGTCGTGTTGTCGTAGTCAGAATACTAGAAAAATAATATGTTTGATCCACCACAAGGTGGTGCTTTTCAAGTCTATTTTTTGATTCAGATCCTGTACCTTCAGTAGTCAAAGTGTTCAAGAGTGGCGTTTTCAATTCTATATTGAATTCCATGGTATGGATGATGTAACACCCGTAGATCAGGGCTAGTCAATTTAGAGACGATAAGCATCAAAAATGACTTTTTGATAAAAGATTATTTAGTAGGATTAATCTTAACTAAGTTGTAGTATATGTCACAAGGTTTCCATGCATATAAAGAACGCTGAAATCCGAGTTATAACGAAGAAGTTATGATCTGTCGAAGTTTTACGACAGAACCGGCACGACACAACGCGACGTAAATAGTGAATTTACGTTAGAGCGATATTTGGCCTTAGCGATCTAAATGAAAGTCATAGAATACGTTAAACCGAGAGCGTGCATGAAAAGAACGCCCAAATCTGACTTCGTATGAGGAAGTTATGATTTTTCGAAGTTTCGGCTTAGCAGTGTACAGCCCGAAGTTCGAATATGAGATCGAGCGATATTTAGCCGAAACAATCTAAACGAGATTTGAAGATCTCGTCGATAGTAGTCCAATGGTAAAAAGACAGATGAAAACGGAAGTCGGATGAAGAAGTTATGAATTTATATCGGAGTTTTCCTATCCCGGCCTACTTAAAATAATACATTTATAATATATTAAAAATAAAGTCAAAATTAGCCAACGGAGTCTAAACAAGAGTTGTAGAGCATAATCTCACCTACGCGTGGATATAAAGTACGTCAAAAACAGAGCTCGTATGTGGAAGTTATGAATTTCTAAACTTCGGGGCGTGAACCCCAAGGTTGTGTCAGTTCACGAGGTGAGCATTAGAAACTCACGAGGTGAACAGATGATGGACGTCTTCCAGGGCAAGTGGCCATGAAGAATGAAATGACGTATCGAGCTCTGGAGGTGAGAATTAAAAACTCACGAGGTGAGTTTAGCATTTTTACCCTATAAATAGAAATCAAGGGTCAGCCGATTTAGGTTGCTCATCTCTTACTCTCCCACTCCCGATACTCTCTCTAAGCCCTATTTTAACCCCCCGAAGCCCCGGTGTCATCCCGAGACCCGAAGCGAGTCCCAAAGCCTGAAGATCCCGATAAGAAAAGAGTTTCCAAGCCGAAGCTCTGCCCGCGAGAAGCCCAGTGTGTGAAGATCTTCTAGTTTCACCGAAGAAATACTACTCTTAGAGCCGTAGTGCTGTCCGATCATCTTCTAATCAAGTGAGTGTGTGGTTACTTTCTTCCAACACATAAATATTAAGTATTTTCTATGAAATACTTGTTATGTGTTTATATATAAAGTTGTTTATATGTGTGAGTGTATAGTCCCTTTCATAAACACGATTTTAATACAAGTATTGTTTGAATGTATTAAGTATATGTTTTGGGTGAGGGTATAGTTACTTTCTTCTAACACATAAATACGAAGTATTTGCTATGAAATACGTGCTATGTGTTTATATATTATTTGTCTATTTGAGATGGGCGTGGAATTGATGTTTTATACAGATGTTAAATGATTTTAACTGTGTAAGTATTTATATCTACAAATATGTTGGGTAGAACATGGGTAGACGAAATAGTTGGCGTGTGATGAAGGATGAGTTTGAGGATGAGACGAAAGATAAACCTCGGTAGCTATGGATTTAGTACTGTAAAGATAAGCCTCAGTAGCTATGGATTTAGTACTGTATATAGATGAACCTTGGTAGCTATGAATTTAGTATCGTATAGACGAACGTTGGTAGCTATGGATTTAGTATTGTTAGATAGACGATGATAGCTATGGACTTAGTACCTGTTAGATAAACGTTGGTAGCTATGGACTTAGTACTTACACTGGTAGCTATGGATTTAGTACCCGATGAATGAACCATAGCAGTTATGGAATGAGTGTTTTACGAAGGAGCCTTGGCAGCTATTGTCTTAGTGCCTAATAAAGAATCATGGCAGTTATTGTCTTAGTGCCTAATACGGAGTGAACGAATAGATGACTCTTAGGGTAAACCCTTAAGAGTAAGGAAGATAATGGGGATGGGAGATTGGTTTGATTGTTTGATAATTAATTATAATAATTATATTATTGTGGGTTAAAAACCCTATATGCTCACCAGGCTCCCAAGTCTGACCCACTCAGTTTTCTTTGCATTACAGGTAATGGCACAAAAGTATAAGTTGGTGGACTTGACGAGAGATTTTGGATTATAGATCAATAGTTATAAATGACTGTTGTAAGGTCTATTTTTAGTGTTTATGATTTTGGTCTGTATCGGAACATGACATCCCGAGATTTTGTTATTTAATAAAAATAAATTTCTTTAAAGAAATGCTTGGATAAATTCGTATCATATTTTTGTTTTGGGAACAAATTCCGCAACTGTTTTCTTTAAAAGATTACTCTGATTTTAAAAACAAAGCATATACAAATCAGTCTTTTCTGGCCGTGAAATTGGGGATGTCACAGTTGGTATTAGAGCATTAGTTTAAGCGAACTAGGAATATGTAGGAAATTTCTAGACTTAATCTTAGAATGTTAAGCGATGATTGAGAGTTGAGTGTGTCTAAAATATGTTTGGTAGTACACCTAAATTGACACAAGCACTAGTTTATTTTAGGAATGATGCCTAAAATGCTTTTATGTGCTAAATGTTTTGTGTGATAGCTATATTGATGCTATTATTTGTTCGGATCTATGGTCTGTTGCCGACCGGATCTAGAAACCTTATGTGTTTAGGATTCTAAGTGTATGACTACGATATTAGAACTAGCATGTAAACGTTTCGGAGTGATAAGAATATTTATACGTCTATCGTAAATAAAGCTTTCTTATCTTAAATTCTCGCCCGGTACACCGAACGTCTGCTTAGGTGTACAAAATGTTGTGGTGAAGACTCGTAGAGAAATTTGAGTAAATGGAGGAAATGAAGAAGGCTTATGATGGTGGATGAAACCTATCAGAAGATATTGTAAGATTGGTATCTTGCCTTTAGAGTATGTCTTATGAAATAACAGTACGTTTAGAGGAGTATGGTACATCTGAAGTACACCTTCGATTGGCAGGATGATGAAACGATTGATGAAATTCTTGAAGTTGTCTCATCTTCTGGTGTTTACATCACCAATTGAGTTGAAGTAGAGTTGATGATTGAAGATTGAGCAATGAAGAAGTCCTAGTAGAATCTAGGGAAATTGTTTATAATTATTTGGACACATTCGTATGTGTTAAATTGTTTTGTGATTTTAGGACTTGGGGACTGCGAGACAATACTTGGGACGAGCACGAATAGGTGTGAAAGGTAGTAGATGCATATACTACCGGAAGCACAGGACTCGCACTTGGATCAGGGAAAGTCACAAGGTTACCAAGAAGCTAGTAATTGATTCCGTTTTGTTCAAGTGTGTTATTACCCTTGTTTCGGTAGTGACTAGTAAGATGGTTGTTATTCCGACCCTAGTGGTCATATTCAAATTGAGTCTGACTACGGTGAGTATGTTACTTGGTTCGGAGAACCAAGTTCGAAGTAACATCTGACGTAAGTCAGAAGGTTGAAATTAATGCGATCGATAGTATCGCGCTCGTTGTTAAAAGAAGTTTGCAGGAAGAAATGCTACATGCTGAAATGTGATTATATCACATTAGAATATGAAGGAATGTATATTCCATTTTGGAATTTGACTCTAAGAGACTTGAGTCAAAGCATTGCATCATGCGATGAGAGGTCATTAGAACATGACCCATCGATCTGTTGCAATAGATAAATGAAAGTATTTATCCTAAGAACAAGAAGGAGTCCTCAATAAGAATTTATTTTGTAACTCGAAGGTTACAATTGAAAGTACAATATAGCACGAAGAGCAGATGCAGGATTGAGCACTACCTGCTATCAAGAAATCCAGAGAGTTAAATACTCTTTCGAGGAAACATAGAAATTACAGTTATTACCTAGGATGAAGAGATAGCGTATGGGATCATTATACAAGTCCTATTTTCGTTGATGATTCTCGGACGTAATCATCCTAAGGGGGAGATAATTGTAACGCCCGTAGATCAGGGCTAGTCAATTTAGAGATGATAAGCGTCAAAAATGACTTTTTGATAAAAGATTATTTAGTAGGATTCATCTTAACTAAGTTGTAGTATATGTCACAAGGTTTCCGTGCATATAAAGAACGCTGAAATCCGAGTTATAACGAAGAAGTTATGACCTGTCGAAGTTTTGCGACAGAACCGGCACGACACAACGCGACGTAAATAGTGAATTTACGTTAGAGCGATATTTGGCCTTAGCGATCTAAATGAAAGTCGTAGAATACGTTAAACCGAGAGCGTGCATGAAAAGAATGCCCAAATCTGACTTCGTATGAGGAAGTTATGATTTTTCGAAGTTTCGGCTTAGCAGTGTACAGCCCGAGGTTCGAATATGAGATCGAGCGATATTTAGCCGAAACAATCTAAACGAGATTTGAAGATCTCATCGATAGTAGTCCAATGGTAAAAAGACAGATGAAAACGGAAGTCGGATGAAGAAGTTATGAATTTATATCGGAGTTTTCTTATCCCGACCTACTTAAAATAATATATTTATAATATATTAAAAATAAAGTCAAAATTAGCCAATGGAGTCTAAACAAGAGTTGTAGAGCATAATCTCACCTACGCGTGGATATAAAGTACGTCAAAAACGGAGCTCGTATGTGGAAGTTATGAATTTCTAAACTTCGGGGCGTGAACCCCAAGGTTGTGTCAGTTCACGAGGTGAGCATTAGAAACTCACGAGGTGAACAGATGATGGACGTCTTCCAGGTAAAGTGGCCATGAAGAATGAAATGACGTATCGAGCTCTGGAGGTGAGAATTAAAAACTCACGAGGTGAGTTTAGCATTTTTACCCTATAAATAGAAATCAAGGGTCAGCCGATTTAGGTTGCTCATCTCTTACTCTCCCACTCCCGATACTCTCTCTAAGCCCTATTTTAACCCCCCCGAAGCCCCGGTGTCATCCCGAGACCCGAAGCGAGTCCCAAAGCCTGAAGATCCCGATAATAAAAGAGTTTTCAAGCCGAAGCTCTGCCCGCGAGAAGCCCAGTGTGTGAAGATCTTCTAGTTTCACCGAAGAAATACTACTCTTAGAGCCGTAGTGCTGTCCGATCATCTTCTAATCAAGTGAGTGTGTGGTTACTTTCTTCCAACACATAAATATTAAGTATTTGCTATGAAATACTTGTTATGTGTTTATATATAAAGTTGTTTATATGTGTGAGTGTATAGTCCCTTTCATAAACACGATTTTAATACAAGTATTGTTTGAATGTATTAAGTATATGTTTTGGGTGAGGGTATAGTTACTTTCTTCTAAAACATAAATACGAAGTATTTGCTATGAAATACATGCTATGTGTTTATATATTATTTGTCTATTTGAGATGGGCGTGGAATTGATGTTTTATACAGATGTTAAATGATTTAAACTTTGTAAGTATTTATATCTACAAATATGTTGGGTAGAACATGGGTAGACGAAATAGTTGGTGTGTGATGAAGGATGAGTTTGAGGATGAGACGAAAGATAAACCTCGGTAGCTATGGATTTAGTACTGTAAAGATAAGCCTCGGTAGCTATGGATTTAGCACTGTATATAGATGAACCTTGGTAGCTATGGATTTAGTACCGTATAGACGAACGTTGGTAGCTATGGATTTAATACTGTTAGATAGACGATGATAGCTATGGACTTAGTACTTGTTAGATAAACGTTGGTAGCTATGGACTTAGTACCTACACTGGTAGCTATGGATTTAGTACTCGATGAATGAACCATAGCAGCTATGGAATTAGTGCTTTACGAAGGAACCTTGGCAGCTATTGTCTTAGTGCCTAATACGGAGTGAACGAATAGATGACTCTTAGGGTAAACCCTTAAGAGTAAGGAAGATAATGGGGATGGGAGATTGGGTTGATTGTTTGATAATTAATTATAATAATTATATTATTGTAGGTTGAAAACCCTATATGCTCACCAGGCTCCCAAGCCTGACCCACTCAGTTTTCTTTGCATTACAGGTAATGACACAAGAGTATAAGTTGGTGGACTTGACGAGAGATTTTGGATTATAGATCAATAGTTATAAATGACTGTTATAAGGTCTATTTTTACTGTTTATGCTTTTGGTCTGTATCGGAACATGACATCCCGAGATTTTGTTATTTAATAAAAATACATTTCTTTAAAGAAATGCTTTGATAAATTCGTATCATATTTTTGTTTTGGGAAAAAATTCCGCAATTGTTTTCTTTAAAAGATTACTCTGATTGTAAAAACAAAGCATAAACAAATCGGTCTTTTCTAGCCGTGAAATTGGGGATGTCACAGATGACTTGTTCCCACACCATAAAATTTTATTTTTATGCCATGCGGAAGTAATGTCTCGGCTGCCACGACATGGTTGCCACTTTCCTATGTTGTGGGGGAGTTTTTCATCACATCAGGAGGCTGCCATTCTACTTTCCAATTCTGTTTCCACACTTTAGAGCAAGCTAGAGATCTTTCACTTGATTCGAGATACATCTTCTATCACAAGGGAGTCTGTTCATTTTTCTCCCTTTTACTGGTTTTAAATTATTTTATGCATACAATGAGGGCATTGTATGTAATAAGTGTGGGGTAGGGGTTCGAGAAAGTTAATTGGTAGAAAATTTTAAAATTTTATAATAGATTTGAAATAATAATCTAAAAATTGAATCTAGTACTCATTTAAACTTAAGTTTCTAGTGTTGCGTGGAATGATTCGATGAGAGCTCAAATGTTTAATTGAGCCAATATATGTTATAGTATATTTGTGGCTTCCCATTTCCTAGTGAAAAGCCATGAGATATGAAAGGTAATCTGGTAGTTTATATGACATAATATGTTTTGCATCATGTACTTGAAATCTATCCAGGAGAGCTTATGTAGTCATTGCACTTAGACTAATACCTTTAACAAATAAAGGTTGAAGTTAAGCTCATTTTCTTAAGCATGTAGGATTTGAGTGAAAAAAGTGAGATATTATAAAAGAGAGAGAGAGAGAGAGAGAGAGAGAGAGAGAGAGAAATTACCGAAAAGTTGTTGTAAGAATTTTGGAGCTATCAAAGTATGAAGATCAAAAGATCAAAATTCTAAAGAATCAAAAAGTTGAAGATACCACAAAGAAAACAAAAAGGTGGTGAATTCTAAGAAATCAAAGATCAAATATTCAAAGAAGTGAAGAATTCTGAGAGTAACGTTGTGGTATCTAAAGTTGTAATTTTTCTAGATTATGTATGCTTGGGTAGCTTAAACAAAAATACCTTGAGGTTAAAAAAGATTTCTGAGGATTGATTCGGAGGGTTGCAGAAATGAGTGTCGTATAAGCTAAGGGGTGAAGGTTCATACGAATTGTGAGTAGCTAGGATTAGGGAAGTTTTTAGGAACCTTAGACACAAATATGTGCATTGAGGTCTTGGTATAATTACTGAGTTCAAAATGGATTGTCTTATGTGATATTGATGATAAATGCTAGACTTAATTAATTAGTTTTGCTTGAGGGCAAGCAAAAGATAAGTGTGGGGTATTTTGATATGTGCATATCTACATATATATTTTACATCATATCTTAATATTTTATGCTATATTCATGCTTATTATAGAACAAAAGGTACTTATTATGTTTAATATTTGTTATGAAGCATAAAAGACATTCTCAGAAGCAATATGGAAGCTGGAAGCTGGAAGCAGGAAAATACGAGCTTGGATAAGAAGAAGACACAAGAAGGATGTTGCTAGACAGCTTGACCCCTCGTCAGTATTTTGGCCATATCTCATGACTCGTAACTCCGATTAAGGGGATTCAAAATGATCTGAAAACTACACACAATTTCGGACGACTTTGGTGCTTTGATAAAAGTCGGATTTCCAACCACCACGATGTGGTGAATGGAATCTTTGCGATTCTTGTCGTTGGCTTGGAGAATACGGGATAAGCTTGAGGACCACGACGTGGTGCCATTACCACGGCGTGGTGTCGAGATTTTTGGTAAATATATATATCTCGGACATTATGTCGATTCTAGAGGAGAAAGGGTTGAAGGCTACGACTATTAACGAAAAAATACCCTTCCAAGACCCCTTTGGGGGCAGAATTCAACTAGAGATCAAAGGATAAAGAGATTGGAGCAAGGATTCGCATCTACACATTCGGTTTGCTTAGTTTAATGATGTTTAGCTTAGTTTACCTTATGTTTATGTGTTCATCAGCTGTGATTATGAGTAGCTAAACTTCTTTACTTTCGTTTAGTTAGATGAAACCCTAATAACTATGGTTTAGTTTATTAGTTTATGGATTTATAAAATTTGGTTTGGAGCTTGTGTTTGATTAACTTACCTAGCATGTTAAAGTGTTTCTCTTTGTTGCTTTAATTCAAGTTAAGCGTAGCTTAGTGACTATTAAATTACATGAACTTGTTTACCTAGTGATTTAGTAACCATTAAATTGCTAGAGCTAGGATTGACCACATCTTAGTTAAGTGATAAAAGTAACAATTTAACTGTGTTAGAGAACATAATTGTGACCATAATTGTGTTTAATAAATCTTACATAGACCAATTATAATTAATAACTAATTTTGTGTTTTGCTTGTGTATGACCATACAAGGTAGTTCATGAATTGGTGAAAATATTAATAAATTTGGACTTGAATTGCTAATTACAATAACTTGGTAACCAACTTCATTAATCCATAAATAAGAACTAACATAGGAAAAGGGTGGATTCGAAACTAAACAAAAGTGTTTTAGTATATTGATTACAATCGTTTTTATTTGAGTACTTAAGTTTTTCCGAACTTATAAAATCAGATAAAACCCCCACTTTTTGTTGTTTTTCTTAGTTTAGCTTTTAGTAATTATTTAATTAATTAAATACCGTTTCCTGTGATCGACACCCGACTTACCCAAGCTATACTATAATCTGACTAGGTACACTGCATGTAGGTGCATAGTTAGTATAAGTTTGTTAGGTTATACATTTAAAGCTAGATAGGTATAATTTGTGCACATCAATGAAAATTAAAGATCTTTTTTGTAATAAAAATGTTGGAAAGAAACCTGAGAGAATATTCGGTCAACAATCCTGTAGGTTAACGGATGGTTGCCATATCTGATAAGGTTCTCTTTATCAATCAACAAATCATGATATGTATCGAGCTCCCAGAACTTGCAATATATTACTAAGAAGTGTTCATAAGAGAGGAACCTGTCCCAAAAGACAAATATACCCTTTACTTTATAAACATATTTCTTATTCTGATCACCAAAGAAATAGAAAAGAAAAGAGAGAGGTGTTCCCGTAACCATTGGCCTCACTAGGTGGCATGGTATTCCCATGTGGGGCCACTATTGCCAGGTAGGACCCCACCATGTGTGGGAGAGGCATAACATTTTTCCGTACTGGATAAAGAATGAAAGATAGGATTAAAAGAGAATTGAGGTGTAAATACAAGTAGTGGTTACTACATTTTGCTCCAAACTTACTAGAGGAATGCTTGTATAGTGTACACAAGAATCATTGTAACCTTGTAACTAAATAAGTAAACATGCAAGAAACATTTACTAGAAGTGCCCATGGAGCTACCTTTGTTGGAATCCGGAAGCTCAGTAGGTGAAGCAATTTGTTTCTCAAAAACCTCAAGAATATAACCACATATATTTTTCACATAAATATGGATTGATGCTCAAAAGGAACAACAAAACCACCGAAAGAGGTGCATCAAAATGAAAATACCACTCACTCTTGGAATTGTAGTAGTAGCAAGGAAGTTATCAGGTGGCTCTTCAATGGTTCTTGAATGCAACAATGCTATCAAGTGCAGGGTTTCAGACCTGTCGCGTCATGCAGTATATATATAACATATTAGTAATGACAAACACAATATATTCCAAATAATGAAGCTCTTTGAATATTGTCAAATACTATTTTACCTCAAAACCACCCCTCAAGTTCAAACAAGCAATAAGAAGTAAAGATTGAAAACAAAAAGCCACCACCTACAGAGTAAATAATAACAGTGTACAACTGTATAAAAAGAAAGAAGGACCTTGTAAAGATCATCTGTTTTAACATTTGTTCAAGCTCTGACTTCCTAATGGTTAAAGAAATGCTAGCAAAATTACTGCCTTGATGAGTGCTAACTTCTGATACTCCACTTGAGTTTTGCAGTCAAGAAATCATTGAGACAAGTACACATTATTGTTGATCTAGTAAAGAAAATAAATACTACAACTAACAACAATTTGAACAAGTCCCTCCATCTACTTTATAACAGTTATGAGACAAGTTTTTTTAAATTAGTTGTTGCCATCAACATTACAGGTTCTTAGCCACATATTAAATTAGATGAATTTAAGAGATAAATGTGAAGAGATTGGATGTGTGAACTCCACCATTACTCATCATTTTTTGTTGGTTCTTGTTAGCTTAATAATATCTCTAGCGTTTGAAAAAAAATAGTTATTGGACTTAAAAATAAAAAGTAAAATCGAAATAGTAATAATTTTCTATTACGTCTACAACAACCAAAAGTCCGACATGAAATTGCAGTTAATTTTTCCTTAACAGTTAACAGCAACAAGTATTAATAATAACGATTATTTATAAACAGCAGCGATTAAGACAATTACTTCTTATTCCATTCGTATTACCATAGCTACATAATGAATTGACCCAATCATATGCCCTCGAAAGTAAACATTTCTACATAAAAAATCAAGTCAACCATATGGTCTAGAAGACGACGGGCATGGTTGTTCCAGCAGCAGCCATAATTATCTTTCCTGTCTTCAAGAAGAGCTTCAACATGTTAATAAACACAAAAATATTAATGTACATCCACAAATCAAAACACACAAGACACAGAAAGATGAGTAAAAACACTATGTAGATGTGTGTGTGTGTGTGTTAAAGAGATATTGATTATACCTTTTCGTCTATGTGGTTTTGTCATTTCAAATTTCCCTTCTATAGAAGGAACAATGACATTTACAGTTACAACTTCTAACGAGTGAAGCAAATTTGCATGAACACACAACATCTAGGGTAACGAAAAGAGTGCAGACGGTGAGTCGTAAGGGTCTGATGCAAGAACTAGATAGTCCGGTAACCTAAATTCCACCTTGCAATGTGCTCGTCGATGATGAGACGGCCTAAACGGAAAGGTCATCGGATTTTATGGCTTAGAATTCAGATTCAAAGGATCTTAGATTTCAACGAGTTGTGTAGAGTCTTCACCTTACTTGATTCAATTAATAGAGACAGTTGACGGAGGAAACCATAGATTTCGGATGCTGGTTCTTGGGCAACGATCGACGATGAAGCTATAAAAGAAAGAGGATGACAAGACGAAGATGATCGATGGATTTGAGAGAAAGAGGGCATCGATTGATTTGGGGGAATGATTTTTCAGTACCACAAATGCCCTTAGATTAATTTCAGAACCATACCCCCGTGTTTAATTTTCCCATTTATTTACAAAAGTGCCATAAAATATCTTAACCCTTAACTTTTTTAATCCGACGATCCACTTTTAGTTCTCGGGTTCTCGGGAAACTATAAATTCTCAAATGATCATTCCTCTCTCTCTCTCTCTCTCCCTATATATATATATATATATATATATATATATGTATATATATATATATAGAGAGAGAGAGAGCTAGGTTCAAATGTTTCTAACAACTCTTGTGTTTCTAAATGCACTAATCACAATTTAGCAAATAATTAAATAATTAATTAATTCAAAAGGGTATTTCTGGGTTTTTGACACATTCAATTAATAGGATCATTTAATTAAATCCGTTCAATTAAGGAAACAAAATAATTAGGTTTGACCTAATCTCTCTCTTTTATCTCACGTCTTCACCAGAATCTGTTATTCTTCAGTCGCAATACCCTATATACCATCGATCCCCTTTGTGGAACCCTTCATCGTGTTCATCACAATTGCTGACAACATCCACCATCGTCCATTACCACTCCACGAAACAAATCAAACCTGCAAATAATAAAATATGTGGAGGAAAGGGTACAATCGAACCATTACATCCGACAACTTCATTCCCTTATTATATTGCCTCTATTCGTTCTTCCTTTGAATCAATCATCGCAAATCAAAAAAGAATCGGTTAAACATTGATGTTATCGGGATGCAATTTTTACTCAAATATTATTTTAAAATAAATCTCAAATCGGTTTTTTGTTGGTCGCATCTTCAATATTGATTCTCCTTCTACAATTAGATTGATGTAAAGTAAATGTAACGCCCGCAGATCCTGGCTAGTTAATTTAGAGGAAATAAGTGTCGAAAACGACATTTCAGCAAAAGATTATTTATAACAAATAGTATTAACCAAGTTGCAGAATATGTCTCAAGGTTTTCGTACATATAAAGAACGCCGAAATCCAAGTTATAATGAAGAAGTTATGACCCGCCGAAGTTTTACGGCAAAACCGGCACGGCACCGAGAGACGTAAATAGTGACTTTACGATGGAGGACTTTTTAGCCTTATTGATCTAAACGAAAGTCGTAGAATATGTTAAACCGAGAAAATCCATAAAGAGAACGCCTAAATCTGACTTCGTATGAGGAAGTTATGATTTTTCTAAGATTCGGCTTAGCAGTGCACGGCCCGAAACTCGAATTTTAGTTCGAGCGGTTTTTTGCTTACGCGACCTAAATGAGAGTTGAAGATCTCATTAATAGGAACTCAACGGTAAAAAGATGGACGAAAACGGAGTCCGTATGAAGGAGTTACGGATTCTTCGCGGTCATTTAACAGTCTAAACGCCTCCTACTGTTAAATTTAAGATCGGTCGAGAATTAGCTGACGTAGTCTAAACGAAAGTTGTAGATCTTGATTTTACCTACGCGTGGATATAAAGAACGTCAAAAACGGAGCTCGTATGCGAGAGTTATGATTTTTCTAAGTTTGAAGGTTGATACGCGATAGGGGTGACGTGGCACCACCAGAATTGGACACGTGGCACCACCAGAAGGTTGCCACATGCACCAAATCGGCGAGTAGGTCAGTCAGCACCCCTATAAATAGAGGTGTCGGGTTCCCTCATTTCCTCACCCCTCAACCCTCTTCTTTCTCTCTCTATACTCTCTCTCTCTAGCCTCCTTAACCCCCCTAAAAGCCTAGGTAAACCCCCTAGCACCCGAAGGAAGCCCCGAGGCTCCCGGAGTCCCGAGAAAAGAGCCTTTCGGCTCGGGAACGCTGCTCCAGCGAAACCCGGTTTTCGAGAAAACCCGCTGTAAGTGAGCTATGCCTACCCTATCTTTAATATAACTTATGTTTTAATATAGTAACGTTATTAAGAACTTATAATGAGTATTTGGGCTATTATTATGAGTTATATTGAGTGTTATTTAACGCTTATATAATAATAATAATAATAATAGCTAGACTATTAATTTTTCGCGGTTATCGTTAGACTAAACCCTAGTGGTATTTATACTAGGTTTCGTCAAGGGGTAATTGTTTTGAGAGTATCGAAGTGCTGTCCGAGTGACGAGTCACCACCTTATCAAGTGAGTGCATAGTCCCTTTCATCTTACACATAGATATGAAGTATTTTAATATAAATTACATGCTGTGTGTGCATATTGTCTGAATACTTGCTGTCTATGCCGGGTGAAAGATTTTTATACATGTTTTAAATGATTTAAACTATATATGTATTTTATATCTACAACATGTGTTGGGTAAAACATGGGTAGATGAAATAGTTGTTTTGTGATAACACGTTGGGAGACATCAATATTGTCAGTGATCCAGTCATCTAGTGGAGTATAAATGATGACCATGGGCGATAATAGACGGTCCGGTGGAACTCTAGTAAGCTCGTAACATGTAGGTGTTTTTGAACTAGGTGCTCGTTAGGTATTTTGAACTGAGTGTGTTCACTAGGTATCTTTGAACTGAGTGTGTTCACTACGTATCTTTGAACTGAGTGTGTTCACTAGGTATTTTGAACTAAGTGTGTGTTCACTAGTTACTTTTGAACTAAGTGTTTACCAGATGTTTTGGACTACGTGTTCACCAGTTGTAATCTATAAGCTTTGGTAACGATGGACTTCGTGCCGATTCCTTAGGATAATCCTTAGGAATGAATGAACGAGAAATAGATGATTCTTAGGGTAGATCCTTAAGAGTAAAGAAGATAATGGGGATGGGTAATTGGGTTTAATTGCTTGATTGTTTCAACATAATAATTATATTATTGTGGGTTGAAAGCCCTATGTACTCACCAGGTTTCCCAACCTGACCCACTCAGTTTATTTATATCACAGGTGTTGATATGAAGTCACATTATACTGAGAGATTAAAGAGATGTAGATCACTAGTGTAAATAAATGTAAGTTCTGTTTATGCTTATGTTTTTGTATTGACAATGACATCCCAAATGTTTTAAAATGAATAAAATACGTTTCTTCGAGAATGTTTTAATAACGTATTTATCGTGTTTTTTTGGGAACAAATTCCGCAACATTTTTATTAAAAGTACTCTGATTTTTATAAAGCATAAACAAAATCGGTCTTTTCTGGCCGTGAAAATGGGGATGTCATAGTAAAAACTCTTTATTCTAAATTGTTGATCAACATGAAACTCAATTGAATTATTAAAAGTATATATTTATTTTTTTGTTGACAATGCGGCCAATGTAAATTGTAAAGTACCCCTGTTACTGGTTCTATTTAATTGATGTGGAATAAAGCAAATGAAGATACTTTGAGTCAAAATTACATTGCTTCTAGAATTTCAATTGGCCCATTGAAAAAATTTTGCACTGTTTTGTAGTGTGTAAAATAAATCAAAAACCAGAAATTTGTAAACAAAGTCATAAAATGCATTATCATAAAATGATATTCTTACAGAATATTATTCTCACCTAATGTTATTCTCACATAATTAGGTGGTCAGCTTTGTTTGTTTGTCAAAAGTGTTAAATTATGTAGTATCACTGAATCGAAATCATGGAGGATTTCGATTTTTTTGTATGGTAGATTGTTCTTGATTTTCGATTTGTTGTTGATACTTGATTGTTCTTGATTTTCCATTTGTTCTTGATACTTGATTCTTCTAGAATGACATCTTAAATAATGAAACATTATATTCTTTCAGAATAATATACATTGCAAGTTTATGGATGATTGTTAATGTTGGTTTATAGAAATTATAGTTATATTCTATTTGAATGTATATCACATTCTATAAGAATTTATTGTTTTATTCTATTTAATGCACTAAAAATTTTAATATTTGAAAGTTGATTATGTTTTTTTGTTGTGAATTTAGGTTTTGAAGAAGTTGTCATTAATGTGGAAAATGAAGAAAACATGGAGAACGATAATGTATTCTAGTAGAATGTATTCTGTCAGAATTTATAAATTGTTTTTTAACCATAATATTCTTTCGGAATGGATTAGTGTTTTTGTTATATTTTGATGTTTTTTCTTTTTTAACCATTTTTAGCTTTAATCTTTAAGAATAAATGTAATCCTTAAACCATTATTAGTTATAATTTTTTTAGAATGAATTTAATAATTATTTATAATCTTATTCTTTACGGATGAATGTAAATAGTGATTATTAAAGAATAAGATTCATATTCTTTACAAAATGTTATTCTTATTAATATCTTGAATGAAACTATATTCTGCAAGAATAAAACCACAAAATATATTTACTAGTTTATGGTTGACTTTTTTATCATTTTGACATAATAAAATCGGTTATTGTTAAAAATAATATTAAAATTTAACTATAATTAATTTAAAAAATTCAGATTTTTAAAAATAAGGGAATTAATGATCCCTTAAAATTCGAAAATTCCCTTTTTTAAAATAGGTTAATTGACCAAAATACCCTTTTGCTGAAATTTGTGTGATTATATGATACATGTTACCCTATTGTAATATCATAAACACTCAGATCATGACCTTTGATTGTATTCATCCGTTGGTCCAGATCTGTGCATTCTGGCACATAATAGTTAGTAAAAACAAAATAACCTAAGCCTACGTGAGTGTGTGTGTGTGTATGTGTGTATGTATATATATACACACACACACATACGTAGGAAGTGAAGTTTCACTACAAGGTGCGTCATAATCTAATGTGTGATGTTGGACATTCCAATCGACGAAAGATAAATAGGTTGGAGTCGCACTAATGCCACATCCACCTTTTTTATCTAAGGCTTTTTTGGAAAGAATATAAAGGAGTCCATCTTTAACATGGTATACGAGCTAACGTCTAACACCTCAAAGAGTTAGAAGTTGTTTTGCAAATCCAAAAGTGAAACCTCATAGTGGCAATAAAGCCAATACTAATGACTAGCAATTAACCTCTCATTTATTGCTAGTACTCTACGATTGACCTCCCATGTAATGGGCCCTAAGGTTCGATGTTTGCTTCTTAAATGATGCAGTTTACAATTTCTTTAATGAGTAACATTTTTACGGTTAGAATGTGATTCCACTCATCCTAACTAGTTGTTTCCAAAGCTTTGATTTTCCACCTCATTTACACATGCATCATTCATTTTTTCCCTTTTCGAGCTTAACTAGTTATCTTTGTCTACTTGAGATTATAAAGATGGGTTTTTATTTTTATTATAATTTTGTTTTGTATTAAATTTAGATTTGCTTTTTAGAATTTTGGTTAAAATCATTTAATTTAAGAGTTTCCATAGAAGAGATAAGAAGGGGAGGAAAGATACAAAGAAAACGGGTTATTTATCAACAAGGAGACGAATGTTACAAGAAATAACGGACAATTTTTTTTAATAATTTAACATGTGGTTGTATAAATCGACTACCCAGGGACCAAAAAAACTACACTACATACATGTCCAATAACAAATGATGCCTTTTTATATTCTAAGAGTTTGCATTTTCTCAAATGTTTTTTAAGCCTCATTAATATTTTTATCTAGAAAACACATGGTAAAAAATCAATCTAATCATTAATTTTATCATACAAATGCTAGACCCTTTCCTTGACAAGAGTTGTGGTGAGGTGTTTGCTATCCCACACAAGAACCAATGTTTCTCGATGTATCGACACTGTGGAAGCTCGAACATGTTGTGGATCAAAAATGCATCTATGAGTATGAGATTTACATCTTGCTATTTTTACATGACTTAAGAAGTGCCGATTGTCAACCTACATTATATAAAATATAACCACCAATCCATCAAATTAAACTTCAACTGTTTTTAGTCAAGGGTTTATGCCATGATTTGTCAACCAACTTATTTGCATGTTCTTATTTTATCACTTAGCTGTTTTAATGTTAGGGAGTTTATTTGGATTAAATCTTTTTCAATGGTGTATTGTTGTAACGCTTAATAAAGAATTCAGTACAGGTGTTTTTTTAGTAATTTTCCCAATAATTTATATCCAAATAGTCAAAAGGGTAAAATTCAAAAACTTGACTGAAAATGGAACAGGTCAAACAAGTTGATGGTCAACTAAGAAATTTCTGTCCTATGAATTTTGCAAGGATTAAATTGGCACATAATTACTACTAGTGAAATGACTAGAATACCCTTGAAAGAAAATAATGTTGTGGAGGGTAACTTACCTCAGGAATGTCAAAGTCTTTGTCTCTGTCCTTTGCATCACATATATCAAGGGAGATTTTCCGGAGCATTGGCAGCTGTTTTATTAATTTTCAACATAAGATTGATTACAAGGCTAAAATGTCTGTATTATTGTATAGAAAAAAAAAAAAAAACAGTGTGATTATATACCTTGGTTACAGCTTCATGAATAAAACCTTTCTGAATCCCAGACCCCTGCAATCAAATGTTAAACTTGAGAGTTGAATACATGTGACTATTATCTTCTAGAAGTGGCTTACATTGTGGCGCAACAAGATATCTTCAAGGGCAAAACAGTCAAAAAGAGACACAACACCATTTTTGGTCACTTCTCCACATTCCTGAAAAAGATATTAACAAGAATCAGTGACAAGTAATATTTAGGTAGACTGCTTTGTATATAAATTGAGTTTTTAACCTCATGGATATATTCACAAAAAAATTAAATGAACTTAAAGAATTTAAATTTTTTAAACACTTTTTTTATGATATAATATTAGTTGCAAACCTCCAGATGGATAGAGATCAAGCCTGGCCACCCACTAGAAATAATCTTTTGTGATTCTACATACACAAAAAAACAAAAACAGGTTTGAAGAAGATGTAGTTTAAAGACAATTATACCCTTTTCATGAAACAAGCATATTCAGACTACAAACCCGAATTCAGAAGTGGGCATCCAAGCAATGAGAGCTCAATCAAGTTTGCACAATTGTGAGTCAGGTTGACCAAGTCAACATTGTTCATCCATGGTGCTACCCTTTCAAGTCTAATCTTTCTCAAATTTGGCATCCTCACTTTAAAACCCAATGAAGATATCTCACCAAGACAATGACACAGTGAAAATGATTTCAGATGTTTCAGTGATTCCAGCATATTTATTATGATATCATCTGAAATCACCTGCCATGTGTAAAAGACATAAATGCCCTCCTCATTCTAACCATTGAATATAACAATGATTATATATATATACCTGAAAATAGAGAACCACAGACTCCAGTGAAGGAGAAATTCCAGGAAGCCATTTCAGTCCTTCTTGACCTAAGGATGCACCCAATCCCACTTCTATTTCTTTAAGAGATGAAAGTGAAGGCTTTAAATTTTGAAGAGAAAAATATGAAAATCCCCACCCAACACTAATTTCCTCTAATTTGCAAACTTCAAAGAAAAGGTTTTTGGTTTCCTTATGCAACAAGTTGTTGCATCCTCTTGTTTTTAAGCATTTTAAACCAGGATTTCTGCCAATAACATGAGCCAAAACAGCACTTGAAACCTGAAATTCAGAAATGAGTTATATCTTTAATAATAAGTATCTAAACAAGATTTATCTGCAATACAGATGCATGATTCAAAGAAGTGTATTTGAAAATGAAAACTAACAAATAAAAAACAAGTAAAAGAATGAAGTTTTTTCTTAACAATGTTTATGTAAGTACCTTTGTGTTAGAAACATCAAGCACTTCTAATGAAGAACCAAGGAAATTAAAAAGGACATCATCAACCACTTCAGTATCCCTCAAGCAAAGATTCTTCAGCATGTATGCTTGAGACATAAGCTTTGAAAAACAACTCAGGTTGATGCCTGTTTAAGACACAAAGATCACATTTGTCTCAACTCCATTCCAAAAAAAATATATAATTTACTACTCAAAACCTAATTGTAGTTGACAAAAAGTGTTATGTGGGTCCACCTTTGCATCCACCAATGTGAAGCATTTGAAGATTACAACCATGGGGAATATTCCTTCCACTGTGTTTAACAGAAGGATGATGATCATAAGAAGCATTTGAAGAGCAAAGAGCCAAAACGGATTGTTGTCCAAAAGAAGTGTCACATGCCACAATGGAGTTTAGCTTCAAACATTTGGATATAAGAGAAGATATGCCAACATCACTCACTGAAGTACAACCTCTAAGGCTTATGTAACTTATTGAAACACAGATATTAGATATAGCTCGGAGGTCAAAATCTGGGAAAAAAAGTTGAGAGGATAAGTAAGCAAATTGACCAAAAGGACCCCAAAACAAATGGAACAAATTGAATTGTGGATTGTGAAAACATTGGATAGTGGTGTACACATAAGGCCTGTTTTTTTTTCTAGACTGAATAAACTATCTGAATGAGACTAAAATCTAAATGACCACTTTGTCCTTGCATATTAAAAAAATATATATAATAATTATCAATTTTAACGATATTCATAATTTTAACATGAGAAGAGTTGGGAGGAAAAAAGAAGGGTAAATAGGTAAAGCGTGGTTTCTTAACCCATTAAGCCATGTATTTTTGGCTTAACCCATTAAGTCATTATGTGAAGATTAAGTGAAAAAGAAAAAACACCTTAAGCATATATACATGAATTTCTTTTTGACTTTATATAGAAAGAACGACTTAATGATAGAGAAAGTCTAAAAAATGAGGCTTTTTCCCCTTCTTTATTTTTCCATTCATTTCCACAAGTTTGTCATCATTTTCTCAAATACCTTTTTAAATCATTTCTCCAAACAACACTTTAGAAAGAAAATAGTCAAAATACAAAATTTCAGAAAGGAACAAAACAAATGTGAAACTTGTTACTATTTAATGACTTTGTTTCTAAGACTGTGTTTGGCGCGCCACAGCTAGCTTATTTTCGAGCTTTTTTATGTTGTCGTGTTTGGTAAGTTAAAAAAGAGCTTATAAGCTAGCTTTTTGAAAAGCTACTTAGACTAGCTTTTTAGGAGCTTTTTTAAAATTTTCCAAATACACCGCTTAATTAATTGTAGAAACGCATACTCTTACATGTCCTTTTATGTAATTTTATATATTTCAGCTAGCTTTCAGCTAGTTTTACCAAACGTTGTTTTTTATCAGCTAGTTTTTCAGCTATCAGCTAGCTTTTTATTTAACAACTAGCTTTTCAGCTATCGGCTAGCTTCTCAGCTAACAGCTAGCTTTTCAGCTAGTACGCCAAACATAGCCTAAGTGTATAGACAGTGTAATACCTTCAATGTCATTTCTGCCCTCTAGTATAAGCTTTGTAATATTGGAGTGATTACTATGCCAATGTATGGAAAATGATCGGGGGATAATAGCAGGAAGAAATGAGGATAAAATTGAGACTTGGGTTGGAATTACTGGACTCACATCCACAGTTAAGTCAATATCACAAAGTAAAGGACATTTCTTCACTAACTGCATTACATCTAAAGTCTTGAAGCTTAAATGATTAGCAGCCTTAAGCTTTCTCAATGATGGAAATGAGTAGCTGATGATGTCAATGGCAACTTTAAGAGGTAGCATGGGACAATTGGAGATATCAATCTCATGAACAGCTTCAAAGGTCAAGTTTGACCATTTTGTCCATGGAAAAGCATTTATACTTTCATGATTGATGAGTGATTTTTCAAATTTTATCCTCAATTGAGGTTCCAAGTTTAGGGAAAATGGAAGCACTGACAAAAGAAGAATTGCAGGATTCATTTGTGTACAACACGAAACATCCACTCGCTGCAAAAAAGACATAGATTTGTATCAAATAAGTAGCAAATCATTTTATCTAAATGAGTTATATAATATATACACACCTGAGTCAACTCAGTCAAACGAATTCTAAGATTAAGCAACTCATTGTCTTGTAGAGCATTCATACGAGGTGTAAAAGGTTGTTTCAGAAGGGTAATAACTCCACTATAGCTTTCATTGCAACACATGGATAAGGACTCATAGGTCTTTTTCCCTAAAAAACCAATCAGATTTCATCTATTTTATAAACATAGAGATGAATGTTCACTAAATCATTGTATTTTTTAGATAACCTGAGAGATTTTGAACATACCAAAAGCAAACCACAGAGGCAAGAGACTAATACGGATCTGTAAATACACAAAAGGTGAGTGCATCAAAAGACATACATATAATAAATGGCTAAATGCAAGAAATAGCAATGTGTTTTTATTTATTTGTGTATTAAGGCGTTGTACTTTGAAAAATCAACCCCATTATAGCATTTTACTTTCAACTTTTTTTCCTATTAGTGCATTATACTTTGAGTATGTTGCTATTTCTTGAATAAAATACTTTAAGATACAGTTTACAACAATTCATTAACATCAAGTTCCAATAAATAAATGGTGATGCAAGTGGAAAAACTGGTGATATGTTTCTAAAAAAAATGTAAACAAATAAGATGTTATTCTATACCTGTTTCAAAAGGTTGATATAGCAATCTTCAGTATATTGTCCTTTGTTAGCAGAAATCCATATGAGAAGTGCATCACAAAGCTGCATTTCACTGAGGATATCAAGAACATTATTAATTAATATGTTCCTTTTACATTATGAAACAATAAAGGGGAATTCGGCTCTAAGAATGTTTTTCAAAAAATTGAAATGTTATAATACATATAAACCAACCTATCTACAGTCAAATTGGGATGCTTTGTGCTAGAAAGCAACAAATCATATGGAACATCAACAAAAGAACTACATGACATGGCCCAAATCTGCAAAAACAAATATTTTGCATTAATAAATTAATAAATATCAGTAGTTCAACATGATGCTATGAACTGATTAAGAATATGAAATCGAAACAAGAACAGAAAATCAAAGCTTCACTGAATGGATAAGCAATAATCAAAATAACAAACTATATTAAGCAAAATACTACCTAAATTACCCTCCACTAATAAGATGCTTTTCATTTACAGAATTTCCAATACTACCCTTATCTAAGATACATGACTAAAGCAGATGTGGAGGATTGGATAAGTGAATGTACGTACAAAGTTCTTTGCAATATAAGTTGTACATAGTTCAGGAAGATAGTTGTTCACTGCAATGCATAAAACTTCAGCTTATCAGGCATAAGAACAACATCTTGTGAATCAATGATTTCTATCAATATTAAATAGGAGTAAACCAATGTTGGTACCTAATTAAGTCTACAAAACATCAATAAAATCATTTCATGATTCATGCATTACGTATGTATGACAAATACATACTAAACTGAAAGAAAAACCTAAGTCTTATCATGCCCTTAATTAGTAAAGCCATGTTAGTCTACACTCCCAAATCCAAAAAGGTAATTTCTTGCTCTTTTGAATTCATAAACTTAAGTTTTGCTTTACTTGAGCCTAAGTATCTAATTTTGCAAAAGGGTTAAATGCAAGAATAGTACTATAGTATAGCATCCTACTTTCACTTCTTCATATTACAGTATTTTACTTTGGAAAATATACCAAATTATAGCAATGTCATCTAATTATGAAGCAATTCTCACAAGTTAAGGCTTATTTTATAAACTCACCGAGTTCAGACCCAAATTCCCAGATACTGAGAAGATCATTAAGTTGTAGCAAGGGAACTCCATTTACTGATATTGCCTTAGTCAGCCACATCATGCATTTTGAGATAATCGTTTCCATACCAAAATAAAGTGCACCCTGCAAAACAACAAATTATCTCTTTTACAATATACAAACTGTTTAAACTTAGGGGAAGACAAAAGAATATATGGTAGCAGAATATGGAAACTATGAGGTGAAAAAATTAATTTGATTGTTCAAAAACAATCGAATTTATACCTCAAATAGAGAAAGGAAACTTTCAGAAGTAACATCCACTGGTGAACCAAACAATGAAGCCAGGAGACTTAAAAATGTTGGCTGGTTCCACTGAACTAGGATTTCAAGGTCTAGATTGCTGATGATAAATAAAAAAAATAAGATAAATGTTATATCATGTGCATTCAAACTTCTGTTGCTATCTTAATATGCAATAATCAGTTGAGTGTTTGGTAAATCAATCAGGATCCTGGTTTTCTGATCATTTATTTAGGGTCAAAAAATCACATCTGGGTTATCAGTTAAGGAGTTTGGTTAACAAAATCAATTATTGAGGTAAATGTTAAAGTATATGAACTATCCATAACTTTTTAAGACACTTATTAATTGATAGCTTTCTTCACATCCAAGTAATCAACATTATCTTGCTACATTCCAAAAGAAGTAGCCAGATTTACTGTTGTAAGAATAATGTACACTAAAAACTAAACATCAGGAAATTTTGGAATTGGATGCTAAGAACCTACATGTCAATCTGAATTTGAAGAAAAGAATGTTAAGTTTCCAAGATGATGTAAGTACTCTTTTTCTCTGAATTGGGAGCATAACACACTTTACTGATTAGTATTCTCCACAACTTTATTAGCAATCGATTTCCAAAATTAACCGATCTATCTACAGGAGAAAAATAAAAAGAAGAAAACAAGCTAAACATAAACTCAAGCTTGTTTAGCAACAAAGCACAAGTACAATTTAGAAATGTTAATTACTTGTTAAGCTTCAGAGTAAAATCAAAGTAAGAGATAGGCGAAGAAAAACAGAATTACCCGAAGTTTCCTCCTAGAAGTCCATGGAAATAGGAAGAATGTTCAATGAGCCTGTAAAATTGAGTACATAGACGGGACAATATAAGCTCAGTAGAGTTAAATTTTCAAGAAAAAAATAAAATTTAATCAGATAAACAAAATCGAAACTAAAAATCATAGGTTTGCCTGTTTCTTTGAGCTTTAACTTTGATTGTTCTGTGTTTAAGAATTGACGGAAAGTTCCAATTATAAACATCGACGGTTGATATCATAACAGCATCTTCATCTTGATTGTGACTAAAATCATCCTGCTCGTTACGATCTATGCATGTGAGAACTACCATCACATCGTCGCTACCGTCTTCTTGAACCAGGGACGCCATGGACTGCTATTGACCTGCGATTTCTAAATGCCTCAGAAACAAGAGATTTCAATCAAATTAAATTTTGAAGTAAATTACAGTTGTAGTCCATGTGGTTATATATTATATGGATTTAGTCCAGTTCTTTTGTATGGTAACATTCATCGTCCCTATAAAATTTTTAATTCTAAATGACATTAAACCATTGACCACGTGTCCTAGCCTACATCATGTTGTGATGACGGCAATGTATTTGAGCATATGTAAAACATATACATATTATTTAGCAAACATGTGGTGAAAAATAACATTTTACAGGGTAGATGAGTAGAAAGTAGCATTTTACAAAATAAAGGGTTGGAAGTTGCCAGCGGAAATGCAACAAATTTTTATGGGTTATTGTCATTGTGGCCCAACAAACTTTCGTATATTGGTTTAAACGGTCGCCCGTGACTATTTTTTACATTTAAGGGGCACGTACTTGTGTTTTACCGTTTGAAAATGTCCTTTTACCATTTTAGCCCAACAAACTTTCGTATATTGGTTTAAATGGTCACTCGTGACTATTTTTTACATTTAAGGGGCACGTACTTGTGTTTTACCGTTTGAAAATGTCCTTTTACCATTTTAGCCGGTATTCCTGCCTAGTTACTTGTCAAGTAAGCAGGTTAATGAATACATATAACCCAGTGAGTCAACATAGACTCACTAATGAGTCGACTCAATGATAGACTTGCAGGAATAGGGTTAACCATCCACATCTCTTTGACCCTTTCTTCTTAACCTATACATACACGTTTCTTTGTTCTAATGATCTTTTTTCTTCTTCGTGTGAATATACACATGGAGTGTTTGAATCATGGCTTCATTCATGCTGAGAAAATTCATAGGTACAAAGACCATCAAGTGCAACACATGATTAAGGTTTCAATTTTGCTCATAGGGTGGAAGACCTCCGGCTAGTGTACGCTTCTACCGGATCAACTCTTCCTTCTCCAAAATCAAGATATGTTACTGTTAATTTAATGGAAATGGGTTCGATGAGCCCATTGGCGCTTGGTTCAACTCCACCGATGTCCCCTCCAACATCTCCGATGTGGCAGAACAAGGTGAATCATGTGACGTCGTTGGCGCTGCAATTTCCGGAGAGTAGGTTGAAGACGGTTCCGGCTATGGGTTTGATTTGTCGATGGCAGTTTCTCAGGTAGACATTGACGCAGGTCAATCCTCCAACAAACCTCCACCTTTTCCGAATGGGGTTCACCGGGGACGACGTGCATTGACACTGGAATGTCATCCTTTTGCTCTGATTACTTTGTAAGTGAAGGAATCGGTGAATTCGATCTTGAAACTTCATAAATCTCTATACCTTCTCCATGATTTCTCTTTCCGATTCCGAAATCTCCATGTGACATCACATTCATTTGGATTTGGGGTGTTGACTAGTGTTTGATAGTCGAGAAACACTATTTATTTGAAGTGTTTTAGGTTGAATTTCTTGATAGCCATCAGAACTCCCCTATCAGAACAGTTTACTAACCTCGTATCATCGCAAGCACCAAAGCTCAAGCTCAGATTCGTATCATCGCAAGCACCAACGACAAAAGCGAACCCCAACAGGGCGTTTCCTCTTCTTCTCATAGCCGATACTCCTCAAATTTGCCTGAACTTCACGAACCTCCACTGAAAACCGCCACACTTCCACTACAACTGTTGGGTTTAGTTCTCTCCATGGTCCAGTAATGTCGACGATTAACCCAGTTACAGTCACCACAGTCGCAAATTAGGTGGAGGGAGATAGTGAAATCTGGAGCGTGAGATGTGGAGAAGGGAACAAGAGTACCAATTCGCTCCAAGATAGGATGGCCCAAATGAAAAACTAGGGTAAACATTATCACATCTACGTAGCAATGACCTGGACTTATTTAATCTAGATGGCAATGACTTTGAATTGACAAAATGCAAGATAGGTTGGGTGTCACCGGGAGACCCTTCAAAATTTTCAAAATGGCCTTTTAAAACATAAACATACAAGTACATGCCCCTCAAATGCAAAAAAAAAGTCACGAGGGACTCTTTAAACCAATGTACTAAAGTTTGTTGGGAAACAATGACAATAACTCAATTTTTATTAAGGAAAATAGATTATAATTTATATATATTACGGTGTGTGTGTGTGTGTATGGGTGGTGGGGGGTAAACACGTAAGTTTAGAAAGTCGAGAGGGTGAAAGCTATATTTTATAAAGTTTAAAGCTGATTGAGTTAAAATGACATCATACAAGTTGAGGGATTGTAAGGGGATAAACATTAAAGTTTAGAAAGTAGGTATACGTCTAAACGTTGACCACATTGAAATTATATGGGCACATGCATACAAATAAGAACGTAATAAATTAGCTTTTTAAGTTAATGAAAGAAATTATTAAAGAAAATCTAATTATATATTATGAGGTAAAAACGAAAGTTTAAAAAAATCGAATGGATGAAAGCGACATTTTACAAAGTTCAAAGTCGATAAGATCAAAGTAATATTTTACAAAGTTGTCGTGGATGTGGTAAATACCAAAGATAAGAAAGTCTAAGGGTCAAAATAAAATGTTAAAAGTTGAGGGCTACTAAAAATCATCTTATATATACTACGGGGAAGTAAACACAAAAATTTAGAAAACAAAAAGGTAAAAATAATATTTTAGAAAGTTAAAAGTTAAAGGGTGAAAATGACATTTTATAAAGTAGAAGAGTGGAAAGTATCTTTCACGAACTAAAAGTAGGGGTGTGCAAAAAACTGCATAAACCACACAAACCGCCCACACCGCATCAAACCGCACCACATAATGCGGTTTAGAATTTCGCGGTGCGGGTTGCGGTTCGTAATTTTGTCAAACCGCACTATGCTGTGCAGTTTGCGGTTTATAATTACCAAACTGCAGTTCAAACCGCACCACGCCATGTATATATATATATATATATCAAAGTTTCCAATCACCAAATACTTGATACTGTCCAATAACTTTATTCTATATATATATATATATATATATATATATATATATATATATATATATATATATATATATATATCAAAGTTTCCAATCACCAAATACTTGATACTGTCCAATAACTTTATTCCATATCACGATGGTTAAATATGGTAATTAAAGACTTAAAAGACTATGATATCAAATTTCATAAGTCATAACAACCTAGCAAAACATCATGTGGTTTTTTTGTTTGCAATATCTATGCCTTTTAAATGGTATGCAATATAATTAATAAATTTTGAAAGTGTTTAAATGTAATTAATAACAACCAAAGTTATAAATTGAAACAACTTGTCAAACCGCATAAACCGTCCAAACCGCCTGCATAAAACCGCACCGTATAATGCGGTTTAGAGCTTTTGTGGTGTGGTTTGCGGTTTTCAAAAAACTCAAACCGCATGTACAGTGCGGTTTGCGGTTTCAACTCTAATCTGCACCAAACCGCACCGCGAACACCCCTAACTAAAAGGGTTGAAGTTGTCGGTGGAAAACCCTACCGACACTTCAAATTAGGATATGTAATGTGGCTAAATCTATGCAAAACAAATAAATAAATAAATAAAACTTTGCTTTTAGGTGTTGTTTGGTTTGCTGGAATCCTTTGGAATTAAAATGAATTGGAATCTAATTTCAACACTTTCTTATGTTTGGTTCAAGCTTATAAAAGGAATTAGATTCCTAAATTAGTATAATTTTCCTTTCATTGAGGGAGACTAAATTTCATCCGATGAGGGAATTAAAATTCTTTTTATGTGGGAATGTTGAAGATTGTCATATTGTCTTTTTTTTAACACTATATATGAACCCTTAGATCACCACTCGTACCACCCACCACCATCGCTACCACGTACTGTCACACCCTAAAACCGATAACGGCGGAATACGTTTCGGGGTGCAGGACGTCATGTACAGTATCATCACAATTGCATAATAGTAAAAACAAGGAAACATACAACCATTTCATTTACATAGTGAATTTAATTACAAGTGTGTTTTGTAATGTTTAACAATCACCCAAAAGTAAATCAAAAATAAGAGATGGGTCTTGTGTGCTCCACCTTCTCCAAAAATGTTGCGTCTGTACCTGTCTATCTTTGACCTGAAGATACAAGTTATTTTGAAAACGAATATCAGCATAAAGCTGGTGAGTTCATAAGAGTTTAGTGTGGGTTTTTGTATACAAGCAATAGTGCGAAGAATGCGCCATTTGTATTCATAAGCAGTAGAAACCTAGAAAATCCCAATTTTTCCAGTAAATACATTGTAAGTGAAAATCTGTTAAAAGTATGCATTCTTCCTTTTTGAAAATAGTTTATTGTAAAAGTATATTAGCAAATCTCCAAATAGTAATGTGATAGAATAGGTTAAGCCTGTAATCATTGATAGTGGTGAAAGCTTCCTTTAGTGATAGATACTTACTTACTTCGGGATGTAGTTTAGCGTTTAGTGTAATATTTTAGTGTAGTTATAGTGTATTCCTTGTATATTTCTACTAGTGAGGATAATAGCGGATCCCATGACCTTTCCAGTCATGCACAATATAGTGAAGTAGTGGCATCCCTGGGCCTGCACGGCGCGGACTGAAATTATCAGTCGGGATGTAATAGCGTCTGCCCCGTATAGATCTATACATGTAGTGTCGTCTTTCTGCCGGAAAACTCCGGGCGTAGTGGGTAGCGAATAGAGTATCTCGTAGCGGGTTAGTGTATTATTGTTTGTTTAGTGTTTTCTCTTCTGTTATAGTGTAGAAATCTTTTAGTATTGATCATAGTGTATTCTCTTACTAGTGTATTGTCTAGTAATAGTGAGTATTATAGTGTAGAGAGTAGTGACTTTAGCGAGTAGTAGCAGTAGCAACATTAACTATACCTATTATAGTTATCTTAGTGTGGATGGTTCTTGACAGGTTAGTGACTTTAATATTTTAGTGAAAGAGAATTATTCGTATCCCATACTAATATACAGGCTATATAACTAAGAAATCAACGATAGTCGGACAGATAACTACTACCCTAAGCCCACAATCAAACAAGAACAGGAAATAAGGCGAGATATCGGTTCTAAGTCCTCCAAGTCTTACTTATATAAATATATCAGAGTGGTTACGTTTTATAAGTAAATTGATTTATAAAAGTATTTTCCAAAAGAACATTTAAAATCTGGCTTGCTATCCAAAAATAGTTTTGAAAATGTAAAAACCTGTTTATAAGGCATAGTGATAAATCACATGTGATTTGAACTAAGGATGGTGAATCACATGTGATTAATCCTCGTAACGTGGAAAATCATTCTGTAAAACTTTCCATAAACATATATAAGTAACTTGTATCTCCCCCCTAAAACATTTAAAACATTTGAAAGGTTCATTAAAGGGGTATGAACTCACCTGAATTCGCGTAATTCGGGTGAATCGGGTAAATCGGGTGAAAGTGTCGGTTGAGCGTTTTGTTCCAAACAATGACTTGTACACCTTTTAGGACCCTAATGTCATATGAAAATATGTATTTTACAAGAAATTAATCATTTTATGCTTTCCGTTTAAGTATTGAGGCATTCTAGCATCAATTCGGGGTTTTAGGGCCTAGAAGGGGTTCCCGGGAGTGGTACAAGGCCAAGAATGATTTACGGGAGGGTCCATGAGCTCACTACCTTGGAGTTTACGGCCCAAAGGCCACTCCTTGAGAGTTTACGGCCGTAAGCCCCCTAGGCTTGGCCGTAAACTCATGTGGTCCTCCAAATTGTATGTTTAAAGCCTTATTTCACTTCCTTACTTTAATGGTATGAGTCTTGGACCAATATGGAGGGATTAAACTCTTATTTTTGTGTCATTTTGGGGAGTTTACGGCCAAGGCTTGTTCTTGGGCCGTAAACTCCATTTAATCCATCAAAATGGGTGTTTAAATGGTACAACATGTTCTCATTCACCTTAGGTAAATCCTAGAAGGCCTTAAAATGAGTTTTGGGACAATTTGGCATGAAAATTGGGGAGTTTACGGCCCAAGAATATCCTTGGCCGTAAACTCTTCATTTGGCCTCAAAATGGGAAGTTTAATGGTACAACACACATCCAAGGGCCTTAGCTAAATTCCTTACATGCATTAGAGGAGTTTTGGGACTTGTTTGACACAAAAACTTGGGTGTTTACGGCCCAAGCTTAGCCTTGGCCGTAAACTCCTCTTTTTGTCTTCAAATGATGTTGTTTGATGCATTTAAACCTTCCTTAGTGTCAAGTCTAAATTCCCAAACACCTTAGATGAGTTTTTGGGGCTTTAAACAAGGATTTGTGGGGGGTTTTGGGGTGTTTACGGCCTAAGCACAAGCTTGGGCCGTAAACTCCTTTTTAAGCTTCAATTTCTTGTGTTTTAGTGTCCAAACTCTCCTAGGTATATGCCTTAATTAGTCCATAAGCTTAAAGGAAGGGAAAATGAGGTTTTTGGCAAGTTTCTAGGGGTTTACGGCCTAAGGGGCTTCTTAGGCCGTAAACTCCTTTTTGGTCCTTGATTTCTATGATTTTGGCCCCTAAATACAGTGAAGTATGTCTAGATTAAGATAGGGAATGAGTCCTTACGTTTGGAAGCCGGAAATTCGCGGATTTGGGGTCGATTTCGGGTCTAGAGAGAGAAAGTAGTGAGAGAGAGTGAATGTGTGGTAAAAGAGTGTTCAATTGTTGTTTACACTCATTTCATATGCCTCGGGTATCGTACCCGATACACGGCTACCCGATGCTTAAAGTTTAACAGGGTTAAAACTTTTTACCCGGGTGAAGTGGTTGAAAAAGTAATATAACTCTATTAGGTTAAACGGGGTTAACACATACAAGTTATATTTACTTATGATAATATCAAGACATGCATATAACTAGATATTCGGTTATTGACGATTCCAAATATTACAGAAAATAACGTATAGTGACGCATTCCGTTAGTAAAGATGAGATTTGTAACGGAAATAGATTTGGGGTTGTCACATCATCCCCCCGTTAGGGGAATTTCGTCCCGAAATTTAGAATTCAAACAGATAGGTTATTACAATACTACTAAGCAAGGAGATGAGGGTATTTGAGTTTCATTTGATCCTCGCGCTCCCAAGTGAATTCCGGTCCTCGCTTGGCGTTCCACCGAACCTTCACAATTGGGATGCGGCTTTGTTTCGTCCGTTTTACTTCACGATCCAAAATCTCCACAGGCTCTTCCACGAAGTTGAGGCTCTCATTGATCTCGATCTCGTCGAGGGGAATCACGAGAGTCTCGTCAGACAGACATTTCTTCAAGTTTGAGACGTGGAAGGTAGGATGTATGTTATTTAGCTCTCGGGGTAAGTTTAGTTTGTAAGCTACAGGGCCGATTCTGGCGAGAATCTCAAAAGGCCCTATGTACCTTGGGTTTAACTTTCCACGTTTTCCGAAGCGTATCGTGCCTTTCCAGGGCGAGACCTTCAAAAGGACTCGATCTCCCACCTGGAATTCCAAGGGTTTTCTTCGTTTGTCGGTGTAGCTTTTCTGCCGATCCCTAGCGGCTTTTAGTCGTTCACGTATCTGCACAATCTTCTCGGTCGTCTCTCGAATGATCTCCGTACCAGTGAGGGTGCTGTCAGGAACTCGTCCTTTAGCTAACTGAGTGTCTCCCACCTCAGCCCAGCACAAAGGGGATCTGCACTTCCGGCCGTAGAGGGCTTCGAATGGAGCTGCCTTGATGCTCGTATGATAACTATTGTTGTAGGAAGACTCCACAAGAGGCAAGTGTGTATCCCACGATTTCCCGAAGTCGATCACACAAGCTCGCAGCATGTCTTCTAAGGTTTGGATCGTCCTCTCACTTTGTCCGTCAGTCTGCGGATGGTAGGCTGTACTCATGTCCAGCCTCGTTCCTAGTGCCTTTTGCAATGATTGCCAAAATCTAGAGGTGAATCTACTATCCCTGTCTGATATAATAGATATAGGGACGCCATGCAGTCGCACTATTTCTTTTATGTAAGTTCTAGTGAGCTTCTCCATCTTGTCCGTCTCCCTGATGGGTAGAAAGTGGGCAGACTTGATCAACCTGTCAACGATGACCCAAATGGTATCTAATCCACCTGCTGTTTTGGGCAGTTTGGTGATAAAGTCCATTGTGATTCGCTCCCACTTCCATTCTGGTATTTCCGGTTGTTGGAGGAGTCCTGATGGCTTTTGATATTCGACTTTGACCTTCGCGCAAGTAAGGCACTTACTTACAAAGGTAGCGATCTCCGCTTTCATGTTCGGCCACCAGTATAGCTTTTTGAGATCCAGATACATCTTATCTGAACCCGGGTGAACGGAGTAACGAGTGTTGTATGCTTCCCTCATAACCAAGTCTCTGAAACCTCCATGGCGTGGAGTCCAGATTCGGTCCATGAAGTAGTAGGCTCCGTCACCCTTAACCTCCAGATTTTTATCCATTCCGCGCAGGGATTCTCCTATCACGTTCTCGGGTTTTAAGGCTTCTAGCTGAGCCTCTTTGATCTGTGTGGATAGATGCGAATGGATAGTCATTGTCAACGACTTGGTCCTTCGACCGGAATATTCCTTTCTACTCAGGGCGTCAGCTACTATGTTGGCTTTCCCTGGATGATATCTAATTTCACAGTCGTAATCGTTAAGTAGCTCGACCCATCGACGCTGTCTCATGTTGAGTTCTTTTTGGTTTAGTATATGTTGGAGGCTTTTATGATCAGTGTACACCACGCTCTTCGTCCCATACAAGTAGTGTCTCCAGATTTTTAGTGCAAAGACGACCGCTCCTAACTCGAGGTCGTGAGTAGTGTAGTTCACTTCATGGTTCTTTAGCTGTCTCGAGGCATAGGCGATAACCTTGCCTCGTTGCATCAAGACACAACCGAGCCCCTGATTGGATGCATCACAGTATACGACGAAATCTTCTGTCCCTTCGGGAAGGGATAATACTGGTGCGGTGCATAGGGCTCGCTTCAAGGTCTGAAATGCCTTCTCCTGTTTCTCTTCCCAGTCGAATGATACACCCTTCTGAGTTAGCAGAGTGAGAGGCTTCGCAATTCGAGAGAAATTTTGGATGAATCTGCGGTAGTAGCCAGCGAGGCCTAGAAATTGACGAATTTCTGTAGGCGTCTTCGGTGCTGACCAGTTCTCAATAGCTTTAATTTTGGAGGGGTCCACGTGGATTCCGTCTTCACTGACCACGTGCCCTAAGAATTCAACTCTTCGGATCCAAAACTCGCACTTAGAGAACTTCGCATACAACTTCTCGGATCGCAACGTTTCCAGGACTAATCGTAAATGATTTCTGTGCTCTTCCTCGCTCCGGGAGTAGACAAGTATGTCATCAATAAAGACGATGACGAACTGATCTAGATATGGACGACATACCCTATTCATCAAGTCCATGAATACTGCGGGGGCGTTAGTCAGCCCAAAGGGCATCACTACGAACTCAAAATGCCCGTATCGGGTTCGGAAGGCTGTCTTCGGGACATCTTCCTCAAGCACCCGTAACTGATGATACCCGGATCTAAGATCAATCTTGGAGAAGTAACTTGCTCCTTGGAGTTGGTCGAATAGATCGTCGATACGAGGGAGAGGGTAGCGATTTTTGACCGTGAGTTTATTGAGTTCCCTATAATCGATGCACATCCGAAACGATCCATCCTTTTTCTTCACGAACAAGACCGGAGCTCCCCAAGGTGAGAAGCTCGGTCTTATAAAGCCCTTACTGAGCAGTTCGTTGAGTTGACTAGATAGCTCTTGCATTTCGGCGGACGCTAGACGGTAGGGCGACTTAGCTACGGGGATAGCTCCTGGGATTAGGTCGATTCTGAATTCAACCTGTCGTTTGGGAGGTAGGCCTGGAAGATCCTCCGGGAAGACATCAGGGAAATCGCATACTACCGGAATGTCTTTTGGATCTTTCGATTTCTGGTTAGTGTCGACAACGTGAGCAAGAAAGGCACGATATTCCTTGCGCAAGTATTTCTGAGCCTGGATACTAGAGATGATACGAAGGCTCGTACTTTGCTTATCTCTGTGTATCAATAGGGTTTCGCGATTCGGAAGGTTCAGGCGAATGGCTTTGTCGGAGCATAGGATATCGGCGTAGTGAAGACTTAACCAATCCATACCAACAATGATATCGAAATTTTTGATTGAGACTGGTATAAGATCGATTAAAAAGGGGTGATCATCTAACGTGAGAGTACAACCTATATAGATTTCATTAGAGCTTTCTGTCTTCCTATTAGCCATTTCTACGACGAATGTTTCTTTTAGTGGTTGAGGGGTTTGTTTGAGTAAGTGTTTAAAGTTTTGATTTATGAAGCTTCTTTCTGCACCACTATCGAATAAGACACAGGCATAAGAGTTGTTGAGAAGAAACGTACCCGTGACCACCGTGGGATCAGCTACTGCTTCATTGTGACCGATAGCGAGTAACCTTCCAGTTCCCCCAGCATTTGCAGCCTTCAGACAGTTCTTCTTAAAATGGCCCGCTTCACCGTAGCCATAACAAGTTGGGGTCACTCCCGTACTAGGAACCTGTGTGATAGGTTTGGGAGGGGCCTTGCAAAATCGGACAGTATGGCCCTTTCGTCCGCAGTTGGAACACTACAATTCACGGCAAGGACCGTTGTGGTGAAAAGGGCACTTGGGACACTTAGGCAAGTTTCCACTGTAAGCCTTTGGCGGGGATGGAGCAGCTGGTGTGGCTGGGGTGGTGGCAGCATGGACCGCCACAATTTGCTGGTCCTTGGAGGCGGTTTGAGTTTTCTTGCCTTTCTTCTTATCCCATCGTTTCCTTTTTCTGTCAGATGATCTGGATGGTGCAGTGGTTGTTGTGGTTGTTGTTGCTGGAGTGGAGGAGATTTCGTGGTTGATCAGACTATGGGCCAATTCCTTGGCGCTGTCGAAAGTGGTAGGGCGTGAAGCCAGAACATTTCCTCGATACGGGGGCACTAAACCCCAGATGTATCGTTCAATCTTCTTGCTTTCAGAGGGGATCATGTTGGGACACATAGCCGCCAAGTCGCAAAACCTGGCCGTATAAGCCGTTATGTCGGTCCCCTTCATCTTGAGGTTCCAGAGTTCTTCCTCAAGCTTCTGAACTTCGCCCCTAGGGCAGTACTCTCCTCTCATAAGATCTTTTAGAGTGTCCCAGCCCATGGCATTGGCTGTGACCAAGGAGAGTGCGTTGACATGGCCGTTCCACCATGACAAGGCCCTGTTAGTGAGGGTAGCAGTAGCGAATTTGATTTTGCTCTCTTCGGGACAAGAGCACATCTCGAATACAGTTTCGGTTCTTTCGAACCATTGGGACAATGCCAGGATCCCTCCGGTACCATCAAAGAAGGCAGGTTTACAATTCATGAAGTCCTTATAAGGGCATCCCTGCACTCGTTGGTGGACTTCACCAAATCTAGAATTCCCACCGCTCGCATCACCCGAGTTCATTTGGGCCATGGCTGCTGTTACAGCCGCAGTCACAGCCGTTTGGAACAACACCGGATCGAACTAAGGAGGAGGTGGTGGTGGGGGAGGGGTTTGAGTAGTTGGTCTTCCTCGGTTTGGACGCTTTCTAGGAGGCATCCTTCGCTGGAAAACCATAGAAATGATAGCAATAGTAAGAGCCTATTGCGAATATGAACAGAGTGTTTCATGGATTAAATCAACATAATCCAAGATCAGTATGAGAGTCATAGCAAGAGAGAAATCAACTGCCAATATACTGGTATTAATGATGCAACACAAGTTCATGAAAATTGACCTAGCAGTAGGTCTTACATCATACCATGGAGAAAATGTTGGCAGTTTAGAGGTTCAACTAGAGTACTTTTAAACTAGGAATGTTTACAGACAAGAGACCTACGGAACATAGAGATAAAAGGCTAGTCCTTTTAAACAAAAGGGTGAGGTAACTAGACGTCTTCTACTAGCGACGGTTGCTTGTTGGGCGAATCCTCAGATCCGCTAGTTGACGCATCACTTCTTGAAGGTGTCGCTCATGAGTCCTTTGGCGTGCTCGGAGTTCCCTAACTTCAGCTCGGGATGCAGCCAGCTGATGCTGCAGAGCCTCGTTGGTCCTCCTTGTCCTGTCCACGGCTTCTTCGAGCTGACGGATGCGAACAGTGTTGAGATTTGAGTTGGCATCCACTTCTACAACTCGACCAATAGCAGCTTGACTTTGCTCAACATTCCTGGCAATCCTTCGGATCATGATGGGTAGAACCCGATCAGCTGATCCTCCTTCGCCTATGTTGTAGAAACTTCGGTCTCCATTGTAAGGCAAGGGCTGACCCTGCTCCTCGCTCCATCGGTGAAAGGATATTGCCCACATAGGGGTGGGGCCCTGAAATGCCGGTCGGGGGTTAGGGTTCGGGGCTTCAGGAGGTTGGTTGTTGACTTCTGGCTCGGAGCTCGAGCTATCCGAGAAGCCTTCAGCATGATGATCATCCAAAGGGATCGGGTGATCGTCGTCTGACTCCTCTTCGAGCCATCCTCCATTGCCCTGATTCGGAAAGTACGGATCACCGGGTAGGTGGAAGCCAGCCATGCTATCTACGCGAGAAAGGGGGAAAAGAGGATTAATAGACGTACTATTCTAAGATACTTATAGGATGAATCATTATTAGTCGACCCAATACTTGCATAGTGCATACCGATTACACGTAACCGAAGCAAGATAGTCCTTCGAATAAACCACCCTAACTTCAGACCCCCAATCAAACAAGAACAGGGAATGAAGCAAAGGCTGCAGATTCTGAGTCTATAACGCCCCAATCACATGTAATCGTGATGTATCCACTTAGCAACTATTGTCCTACTAGTAACGACCCCTTTTTGATATCACATACGTATAATCTAGAGATACAGAATACTCCTATAGTATTCTTATGGTAGCATTATTATGATATTGTTGGTAAGTTTTAGACTTGCTGCAACATCACAACCAAACCTAGGCACATGCTAGTCACTCTCAGGAAAACGTAGTTGATCAGGCTACATCACCCTGAATGTGACTATATGTCTCTACACCCAATTGTGCTGTCCAACAATCTTAATACTTTCGTTTTGTTCTAGGATGATACTGACTTCGATGTTTTATAGTGAGGTGTGTATATATATATATATATATATATACTTAGTTAGATCTTTTAGATACTTAACAATATATATCTTTGGTCAGAGTGTTTTAGTCCCGAAGTATTTATAGTTCGTATATCTTTTATAGGTTGATATACTTGATTCACTATAAACAATGCTCTGATACCAATCTGTCACACCCCAAAGCCGATAACGGCGGAATACGTTTCGGGGTGGAGGACGTCATGTACAGTATCATCACAATTGCATAATAGTAAAAACAAGGAAACATACAACCATTTCATTTACATAGTGAATTTAATTACAAGTGTGTTTTGTAATGTTTAACAATCACCCAAAAGTAAATCAAAAATAAGAGATGGGTCTTGTGTGCTCCACCTTCTCCAAAAATGTTGCGTCTGTACCTGTCTATCTTTGACCTGAAGATACAAGTTATTTTGAAAACGAATATCAGCATAAAGCTGGTGAGTTCATAAGAGTTTAGTGTGGGTTTTTGTATACAAGCAATAGTGCGAAGAATGCGCCATTTGTATTCATAAGCAGTAGAAACCTAGAAAATCCCAATTTTTCCAGTAAATACATTGTAAGTGAAAATCTGTTAAAAGTATGCATTCTTCCTTTTTGAAAATAGTTTATTGTAAAAGTATATTAGCAAATCTCCAAATAGTAATGTGATAGAATAGGTTAAGCCTGTAATCATTGATAGTGGTGAAAGCTTCCTTTAGTGATAGATACTTACTTACTTCGGGATGTAGTTTAGCGTTTAGTGTAATATTTTAGTGTAGTTATAGTGTATTCCTTGTATATTTCTACTAGTGAGGATAATAGCGGATCCCATGACCTTTCCAGTCATGCACAATATAGTGAAGTAGTGGCATCCCTGGGCCTGCACGGCGCGGACTGAAATTATCAGTCGGGATGTAATAGCGTCTGCCCCGTATAGATCTATACATGTAGTGTCGTCTTTCTGCCGGAAAACTCCGGGCGTAGTGGGTAGCGAATAGAGTATCTCGTAGCGGGTTAGTGTATTATTGTTTGTTTAGTGTTTTCTCTTCTGTTATAGTGTAGAAATCTTTTAGTATTGATCATAGTGTATTCTCTTACTAGTGTATTGTCTAGTAATAGTGAGTATTATAGTGTAGAGAGTAGTGACTTTAGCGAGTAGTAGCAGTAGCAACATTAACTATACCTATTATAGTTATCTTAGTGTGGATGGTTCTTGACAGGTTAGTGACTTTAATATTTTAGTGAAAGAGAATTATTCGTATCCCATACTAATATACAGGCTATATAACTAAGAAATCAACGATAGTCGGACAGATAACTACTACCCTAAGCCCACAATCAAACAAGAACAGGAAATAAGGCGAGATATCGGTTCTAAGTCCTCCAAGTCTTACTTATATAAATATATCAGAGTGGTTACGTTTTATAAGTAAATTGATTTATAAAAGTATTTTCCAAAAGAACATTTAAAATCTGGCTTGCTATCCAAAAATAGTTTTGAAAATGTAAAAACCTGTTTATAAGGCATAGTGATAAATCACATGTGATTTGAACTAAGGATGGTGAATCACATGTGATTAATCCTCGTAACGTGGAAAATCATTCTGTAAAACTTTCCATAAACATATATAAGTAACTTGTATCTCCCCCCTAAAACATTTAAAACATTTGAAAGGTTCATTAAAGGGGTATGAACTCACCTGAATTCGCGTAATTCGGGTGAATCGGGTAAATCGGGTGAAAGTGTCGGTTGAGCGTTTTGTTCCAAACAATGACTTGTACACCTTTTAGGACCCTAATGTCATATGAAAATATGTATTTTACAAGAAATTAATCATTTTATGCTTTCCGTTTAAGTATTGAGGCATTCTAGCATCAATTCGGGGTTTTAGGGCCTAGAAGGGGTTCCCGGGAGTGGTACAAGGCCAAGAATGATTTACGGGAGGGTCCATGAGCTCACTACCTTGGAGTTTACGGCCCAAAGGCCACTCCTTGAGAGTTTACGGCCGTAAGCCCCCTAGGCTTGGCCGTAAACTCATGTGGTCCTCCAAATTGTATGTTTAAAGCCTTATTTCACTTCCTTACTTTAATGGTATGAGTCTTGGACCAATATGGAGGGATTAAACTCTTATTTTTGTGTCATTTTGGGGAGTTTACGGCCAAGGCTTGTTCTTGGGCCGTAAACTCCATTTAATCCATCAAAATGGGTGTTTAAATGGTACAACATGTTCTCATTCACCTTAGGTAAATCCTAGAAGGCCTTAAAATGAGTTTTGGGACAATTTGGCATGAAAATTGGGGAGTTTACGGCCCAAGAATATCCTTGGCCGTAAACTCTTCATTTGGCCTCAAAATGGGAAGTTTAATGGTACAACACACATCCAAGGGCCTTAGCTAAATTCCTTACATGCATTAGAGGAGTTTTGGGACTTGTTTGACACAAAAACTTGGGTGTTTACGGCCCAAGCTTAGCCTTGGCCGTAAACTCCTCTTTTTGTCTTCAAATGATGTTGTTTGATGCATTTAAACCTTCCTTAGTGTCAAGTCTAAATTCCCAAACACCTTAGATGAGTTTTTGGGGCTTTAAACAAGGATTTGTGGGGGGGTTTTGGGGTGTTTACGGCCTAAGCACAAGCTTGGGCCGTAAACTCCTTTTTAAGCTTCAATTTCTTGTGTTTTAGTGTCCAAACTCTCCTAGGTATATGCCTTAATTAGTCCATAAGCTTAAAGGAAGGGAAAATGAGGTTTTTGGCAAGTTTCTAGGGGTTTACGGCCTAAGGGGCTTCTTAGGCCGTAAACTCCTTTTTGGTCCTTGATTTCTATGATTTTGGCCCCTAAATACAGTGAAGTATGTCTAGATTAAGATAGGGAATGAGTCCTTACGTTTGGAAGCCGGAAATTCGCGGATTTGGGGTCGATTTCGGGTATAGAGAGAGAAAGTAGTGAGAGAGAGTGAATGTGTGGTAAAAGAGTGTTCAATTGTTGTTTACAATCATTTCATATGCCTCGGGTATCGTACCCGATACACGGCTACCCGATGCTTAAAGTTTAACAGGGTTAAAACTTTTTACCCGGGTGAAGTGGTTGAAAAAGTAATATAACTCTATTAGGTTAAACGGGGTTAACACATACAAGTTATATTTACTTATGATAATATCAAGACATGCATATAACTAGATATTCGGTTATTGACGATTCCAAATATTACAGAAAATAACGTATAGTGACGCATTCCGTTAGTGAAGATGAGATTTGTAACAGGAATAGATTTGGGGTTGTCACACGTACCATCGTTTCCCCCACCACCACCACTACCACTACCACCCACGACCTCATTGTCACCACATGTCACATCCGATCGGCGGCAGAAACGTCGGAGTTGCGACATTATCGTTGGATCACAATCAACAAGCATATATTAAACAATACAATCACTTAAGGAAATATATTACAAACTTAGATGTCTTGAAATAAAATTACATTGTTCAAACTTTTAAAAATACGATATTATTTGAGGCATTTCAACAAAACATAATATAGGACGACATAAGGTCGAATCAGAAAAATCATCACAAAAGTGAGGAAATACAATTCCTAAAGGGTCGGTGACACACTTATAGCATTAATTACCTAAGAATACAGACATTTAAAAAATACGTAAACAAAATTTGTTGGTGGGTTCCACAGGTTTTGACACCATGTGTTTTATTAAAAATGAAGTTTTATAAAACACGAAGCGATTTTACAAAAAATTGTTTCTTTTTATAAAGTTTTAAATATAACAATAATAATATCAAGTGTTGACCCGATTTAAATGTAATTATACTTAAAATCCCATTCAAATGTAGATGTTAGATCACTTATGATGCATAAGTCAATTTCAACATGATTTTGTGGCGTGAATTATGAAGTGTTTATTTTATTTAAATAAACATTGTCACTAAATTTGTAAGCGTATAATTTATACTACATATAATTTGTATATTGTCTTGTCCCGCAAGATAGGGCTAGATTAAAGAATAATAGGTTAATTGATTGTCAAAGCCATAAATAAATGTTATTAATGGAGGATTATTTAGGGAAAATAATCTAAATGAAAGTCATAATAGTTGTAAAACCGAGAGCATACATATAGAGAACGTCCAAATCTTACCTCATATGAGAAAGTTATGATTTTTCGAAGTCTCAACGCAACAGTGCGTGACATGGAAGCCGAAATAGAAATCGGTCAATTTTTAAGAAAAACAATGTAAACGAGAGTTGAAGATCTCGTCATTACCTATGTGTCGATAAAACACAGTCGAGAACGGATATCGTGTGCAAAAGTTATGATTTTTATACAGACTTTAACAATCTAAGCATGTTAAAAATATAGCTTTAAAAATAAAGTGATAATTAGTCGACAGAATCTAAATTAAAGTTGTAGATCTTGTTGATAGCTATGGGTGGATATAAAGAACATCGAAAATGGAGTTAGTATAAACAAGATACGGTTTTTTAAATTCCGGGTGCGCCTAAGCACATGCGGCGCACGATGCGCAATGACAAGCAGACGTGGCCCACAAGGTTTTTACTACATGTCAATGTTTGACTGAAGCCACGTCACCAACCCCGACAAGATGTGTGGTGAACATCTATGGTGTGCGGCGTACACCCCTACTATAAATAGGTTGCAATGCCTCATTTGTTCCTCACACCTCTCCAAACCTCCACTCTAATTCTATGAGTTATAGTTTTGGAATTTCTTAGTGTGTGTGTGTATTTTAGCGAAGCTCTGGAATCCCTACGAGCCCGATAAGTGGAAGCTCCCGAGTCGGGATGCTGCCAATTCAATTTCCAGACTTCTGTCAGGAAAATCTCTATAAGTTAAGCTACACTTGTATTTCTTTCAATGTAGCTTATATGTATATTCATAGTCATTATTATGAATCTATAAATGAGATTTGTCAGTAATTCCATGGCATAATACTTATTTATCTCCTTATCGGAGTGATGTCTAGGCTGGACTTAATGAGGTGTTTAAAGAGGGATTTCCAAACAGTAAGCTTTGTACAACAAACGAACCATACATCCGATATGATCCTACCTGGTTGTTCCTTATTTGATAGATTTTGATGTAGACATTGAAATCAGTGAGGAATCTGGACTATGATTAGTCGTCAGGAATATTAGAAAAAAACTTAGTGACATTCATACCTAGGTCACGTCAATGGAAAAGTCAAGGTGTTTGGCGGAGCGCTACCAAATTTTCCATTCATCCACTTTAACAAGTGAACGCATAGTCAATTTCATGAACATGATTTTAATACAAAAATTAATTAAAGTATTAAATATCTATTAGAAAATTATATATGAGTTATATGTTTATTGTCTGGTTTATATGTTAGAAATGTATTTGAGGACTCACGATATGCAAACCATATATATATATATATATATATATATATATATATATATATATAATACCTTATAAAGTATATTTAGTCAAATGTTGAATTTTAAGTCATACAAACGTTATTATGTTATGTACAATCATTTTATGCATTACCAAATCATGAATCTTAGTTTGGTCAATATCTGAAAAAGTCAAGATAAGAATGATGATGGTTTATTGACTAAGTCCTATATAATCGGTTGCTTTCCCTTTCTCTCAGCTGATATAAATACCAAAGCTTCCCATCAAGTGAATTAGTCAAAGTTAAACAACATTCCCTCAATTTTAGCCAATTGAATCGGTCAAAACCAATTGAATCTATTAGATCCATTTTATATAGCATCTCATACCCTGATTACCAGCCGTTATACCACCTAATCACCGCCACCATCGATGCTCACCACCGTCGTGGTGCTACCTTGCCACTGTCACAACTATTTTTCCGTTAACCACCACAAAAACCATCGTTTCTTTTTCCTCACCACCATCGAACAACCACCGATCACTCACCTCGATTGTTTCTAGCATACATCAAAGTTTTTAGTGTTTCGATGAAGTTGGTGCCTAACATTCCTACATCGCATTCCGAACTTGCTCTGAATCGTCCCCATCTCATATATTTGATGACCAATTGGTTGTGGTCCAATCCATAATTTCTCCAACCCTAGGAAGGTTCCAGAATCCTTTTCTTGCTTAACTATTGAACAATTACAACTTAGGTCATTTCACTTTTAATTAATCTACTTAATTCCAATTAATTTCTGATTAGTTATTAATTAAATAATACTATTTCTAATTAATATATTAATCTCATAATATATCAATAATTTTTTATTGCTATTTATTAATCTTATAATAAACCAATAAATCAACCTCTCTCTCTAAAAGTCATTATGTCAATTACAAGTTTTGAAGGCAACCCAAAAGGACTTTGTTTTCAATTCAAGTATATACCAATTTAATTATTGGCTTAGACACCTAATCCAACAATAACATAGAATATAAACGATAAGCCCCTTAGCTCACATGTCAGTTCCAATTACACAAAATGTCAAGTGATACTAAAATCACCAACACTTCTCATGAGATGTTCATCAATTTATTTACTATTTTCTTTATTAGCATTCATTATAACTTATTAGCCACAAATATATATATTGGTTTTTGAATAATAACATATCATATTGGTTTTTGAATAAAAAATAAATCTCATATTTCAAAATAAAAACCAAACCTCATGTTTACCTGTAGTCATACAATTGCATCCTTTTTCTTTCAATCCTCTCTCATTTCACCATGAATACCCATCACTTGACATGAAATGCAAGTTAATTTACTAAACTTAAGAAAATCTACTAAAAATATGAATTGCAAAAGCAAAAAATACCCGATCTTCCAAATACAAAACATGATTTTTGAAATGCAAGTAAATTTGCTTGGTAAGTCTTAATGGGAAATATGATTCCTTCTATTCATCTCTCTCATAGCTTATCTATCTCTTTCTTTATGTTACATACTTTGTCAAATTAAGGGCGATAAATAGCATCTTTTGACCGGCTATTGGTGGATTTGATTCACTAACTTCACCAACCTTTTATTGTGGTTGACCAGGAAAGACGGAATATTCAGTAAGCATCAAATATAATTTACTTTTTTTTTTTCAATAAGCATCAATAAATGAGGATTGACCGTCGTTTGCAATAATAGTAGAAGAAAGAACAGAGGTCAAAGGCCAAGATTAAAAACCGAAAAAATATTTAAACTTCCTGTATTTACAATACCTCTAGGACGCCAAAGAAAATGAACCGGTTATGTGCAGAGATATTGGAATAAAATTCAAAATCTACTCATAAATCCTTATGAACAAAATGAAATCAACTTCACAAAAATCTCAAACAAACCTGAAAAGTTGCTAAAAATCCTTTCATTTTTAGGAGAAATCTCTCCAATAGCTGCAAATGCTAAAACAAAATGTAAATAATAACAAATTATAGATCGATAGCTCAATATATACATGTAGACGTGGAACGAACACATAAACCTACACTAACCTACTCAAGTCAGGCGAGCAATGTTCTAAATAACCTGAGGCGTGGCTTGGCGGAAATGTCAAAATTAAGCCATGGCAAGCCTTGGGAGCCATAGCGTTTTTCAAGGCGTGACTATTTTATATACATTAAAAGAGATAAATTATATAAGTATTGAATTTTATAAAACATATCAAGTTTTTAGAAGTGTTATATTAATCTTTAATATAAAAAAGTTAACGAAAACTCAATTATTTTAGGCCCGATAAAAAAAAACAAAAACAAAACAAAAAGAACCCACGCCTTGAAAAAAAAAACTCGTGTCATAACGCGCTAAGGCGCGCATTAACACGTTGTTTGGGCACCACACTTAATAAACTGCCTTGGACGTTTTTGTAACAACTATTCCACGCCTCGTGCCATGGCATGCCTTGAGGCGCGCCATTTTAAAACCATGGAAGCGACCAAGCATACAAACATGTAGACACAAGTAGAGACAATATCGACAAACTGAAAAACCAAAACATTATATTGAACCACAATAAAAAAAAACCCCTTAAAAACCACATGAGAAGACCAACAAGGAAGAACGGAACGCACACGATGAATTCAAAACCCTAAAGGGATGTGCCGAGATCTGGGGGAAGCGGAATTCAAATTTTAAAACTTAAATCAATATGGAGTGGTATTAGAGGAGAAAAATGGATATAACACCGAGTGGGGGAGGGTTGACTTTATGCCATCTCCTAAAGAAATAGGAATGGATAGACGTAATAAACTCAAAAATTTTGCTGATTAAATACATGATTTGTAGCCCTAAATATAGGAATTAATGGATAGACGTAGAAGAAATTTTGAGCGGGAAAACCATAAGTGAGGGTGTAAAAAACGGCCATGCGGCAGAAGCATGGTATAGAAAGATGTCATGTGACTTAAATAATATTTTTTTTAATCAAAGAAGAAGACATGTCAATACCTGAGTAAGATTCCAGACAAACGCTCCAGAATAGTCAATTTTTGTTTGTTTTTGTATAATATGCTTTTGTGTTATTTTTTTGTTTTTTGTTTTTGTATAATATTTGTTTTTATAAAATCTATATTGCAAAAGTAATAGTACATGGAATCTTAAAATCTAAAAAAGTAATAAATACATAAACTTAAATTTGTTTTAAATAATAGTACAATGTTCAAATGAACTTTATCCTCGTACCCTAAAAATTTTCTATCAATCTTTTGCGATATGAAATGACATATGTATCGCTTTCACCCTCTATCAAATACGATTTCCCCGTGATTAACATCTCTATGAACCAACACAAAAACACCCCAAAATCCTCTCTATTGTAACTTTTTGTGGTAGGTCTGGGGTCTTTTCAAGGGTCATTTAGAAACTCTGAATTGGCCGTAATATCAATTGGTTTGGTAACCTAATAGTTGATACCCTCTAGGAGTGTGTGGATGCGGGCTCGTATAGTTATAAACCAAGACTGATTTTCTGAACAATAGCCGCTCCCCCAGTCACTATCATATATAGTCATTTTGAATGTCTTCAAATCCAAAGCATACAAAACTAGTGAGCACGCGATATATAGTGAGCACGCGATATATTGATAGGGATGTAAAGCTACATAAAAGGTTGGAGTTAATTAATCATCAAATAATATTATATTATACATTACGATTACATAGTGTGACAACCCGAAAATTTTCATTTTTACAATCCCTAAAGTCAAACACTTCAATTTAAAAGTCAATTACATTTATGATAATTGTTAGCTAATTTAAAGTTTGTTTGATTGTTTTTATTATTTATTCTTCAAACGAACGAATGAAAGGAAGTACCGTCACGGGTCTTGGAGTTGCAAAACCACACATACCACCCTAATAAGGAGTTCACGGCCAAACTTTTAGAGTTTGGGCCGTAAACTCCCATGTGGCCGTGAACTCATGCCTTAGGAATGAGTTTACTCCCAAACTCTTCACTTATCACTTCCACCCTCAAGAACACTCCCCATTCTCTCTCAACTATCATCCCGTTCTTCACCTGATCTCCCGAAAACGTAAGTGTTTCTCGACTTGATTTGTTGTTATAACCTAACATCTAGTAGTTATACATCATTTCATCCATTCATTCTTTCTTTTCAACTAGATCGTCAAGTGTTCTTCAAAACACCAAGAACACACACTCGTGTTCTTGGACCTTAAACACCCAATCAAGCTTCTATCTTGTAAGTACACTTGCCCTAGCTTCTTGTGTGCTTAATATGAACTTGATAACACTTGAAAATCATCAAGAATCATAAGAACAAAGGAGTTTACAGCCAAGGATGTTCTTTGGCCGTAAACCCTTCTTAAGGTGGTTAAATGGACCCTAGTCCCTTCCTAAGCCTTGGATGCCAACCTTGATCCTTCCTAGAAGTGTATAAGACCTTAAAAAACAATCAAAACAAGTCCCCATAAGAGATTACAGTCGTAAACACATAAGGATATGTTCCTTAGGCCGTAAACTCTACAAAGAAGTCTTATTGTGCCCCTAATGCTTTCCTAAGGCTAGGACTTGATCATTGGATGCCCAATAATGACTTATAAGACCTAAAACACAAATTGGCACTTAGTACCATGAGTTTACAGCCATAAACTCATGGGGAAATGGTCATGGGCCGTAAACTCCATAAGGATTGGTCCTTGGGTCATAAACTCCAATGCCATGCCATACAACCCTTAGATGCAACCCGTTGGTACCTATAGCACTTGAATCAAAGTGTTTCCATGTCCTAGGGTGTCTTAACTTGATTAATTAGTTGTTAAATGACTAATTAGATACATATATGTTTATTATATGTTAACTAGGACCTTTGTGTGTGTTCAAGTCTTCACTTGACACCCAACACCTTGTCCAACACTTTCGTACAAACCACTCACTATAGGAGAGTCCATACCCCTTAATTAACCTTTTAAATGTTTATAAATGCTTTATGGGGGGAATACAAGTTGAATCATGCTGGTTATTATATCAATCACATGTGATTAATAACTAGCATACAAATGGATTTACTACATTGTTAGCTGTTTACTCAGTATACTACTTCTAAATGACTTACCAAAACATTTTTACATGTTAAACTCTTTATCAAACTGTCTTACATACTTTATGTTTCCTTTCAAACTCTGTTACAAATGGGTTTCAAACAAAAGTTTTTCTTATACTTAAAACTGTCTTATCAAACAAACTACTTTCAAATCGTTTTATAAACTGACATCAAGTCATCACTTCTTAGTTATTAAACTTTTCAAAGGTTTTACAAAACTTCTTTTATACTTTTATATTGTCAAATGCATGCCTATATATGTATAGTTATATAAGTAATGTTTACAGGACTTAAGACGGCTGGCTCGCTTTAATTCCTTTTCCTCGTTGGGATGTGGTCTTAGGGTATCGGTTATTCGTCTGAATGTCGTCTAAATATTAGTTATATATCATGTATCCATATATAGACATAAAAGTTCCATCAGTTAGTTCAGTACCTTTGGGTAGCAAAGGTATACCTTCGATTATACACGTACATTACTAGTAACTATAATAGGTATAGTTAGGAGATACTACTTACTATTCCAAGTACAAGGAATCACACAAGAGTCAGTTCATTCATGAGTCTATACTAATACATTACATACTATAGGAAGAGATACAATTACAGAAATACGAATACATTACATACTATATGAAGAGATACTAATACATAAAATTACAAGACATACTATTATAGGGTTACAATTACATAGATACTAGTAAAGCGATACAATTACATACTATATGATGAGATACTATTACATATTATATGAGTAGATACTATTATATAAGTACGAGACTAACCATTCTACACCCAGCTGTTAGCTACAGAGGGAAAATGCACATCGACGAATGTCTACGGTTAATACTATTCGGCAAGTTACTCTGTCGTGTTTATCCTAGTACCAAAGGATAATACTTAAATGATTATATTATTTTCCTTCTCACCTTTACTTTGTGACACCTTCACATGAACGACGAGGTAGAATATATTTGATATAGATAGACTATTTTCCTTATTACCTTTATATTGTGACACATACACATAAACGATGAGGTAGACGATAGTTTTATAATAATAATAGTTATACGAGGGAAAAACCGTCACATTTACAGTGATGCACACTTTCAAAATAGTTGGGTCTTGGTAGAAGACTACTTTTTATACTAGTAGGAAATATGAGATTTTCTAGGATTTCAAACATTTACAATTACTCACAAACATGTTCATTGATACAAACTTTTCTTCAAACATTTACAAGTTTTTCTTTACAGTTTTACAAGTCAAAGACACATAAATACTTATGAATTCACCAGCTTTATTGCTTATACTGTCTTTCAACATAACTTATATTCTCAGGTCATAAATAGACAGGTACGACGACCAAGTTTTTTGAAGACGGAGCAGTCAAGACTCGTCTTTTATTTTGATTATTCATTATGTTGTTTTATACAATGAAATAACACACTTGTATTCACAATTATACTATTAATGCAATGGATGATGCTGTTGCTTGTTTACTACTTTACATTGTTGTGATACATTACATGACGTCCTCCGCCTCAGAACGTTTCCGCCGTTCTAGATTTTGGGGTGTGACAGATTGGTATCAGAGCATTGTTTATAGTGTATTGAGTATATCAACCCATAAAAGATATACTAACTATAAATACAATGGGATTAAAAATACTCTGACCAAGAGTTAATACTTTTAAATAATAAAATATTTAACTAAGTATACATACCTACATTCATACTAAAATTTGTGTCACAATGACAAGAACAAAAGTATTACGATTGTTGAATATCACAAGTAAACTCGGGGATGTATGGTCAGTCCTGGGAGTGGCATAGCCTGATCAACTATGCTGGTCCGAGGAGTGATTAGCACATGCCCAAGAATGGTTGTGATATGACAACAATTCTAAAAACTTACCAACACTACTATAATGAGAACTCTAGAACCGAACATAAGTCTAAAATACTATAGGAGTATTTTGTGTTACTATAATTACTTACTTGAGAACTAAAAAGGATCTTCATTACTAAGTAAATAGTTGCTAAGTGGATACACTAAGGTTATATGTAACTAGGATGTCATAGAATTAGAATCTGTAAATTTTTGCTTTACCCCTGTTCCTTGTGAATTTGAAGTTAAGGTCACTTATTCGAAGGCCTATCCTGTTTTGATTACATATAACTAGTATGCACTTTACAAATAGAGGTGTAACTAATGAAGATTATTTAATAATTATCTAGTTAGTTTGTCTAATAACTATTTCCTTACCCCAATTCTACCGTAGATAACATGGCTGGACTCCATCCCCATGGCAATCCGTACCTTCCGAACGAAGGCAATGTTGGATAGTTTGGAGAAGAACCCGAGAATGATCATCCAATCCCTTTGAATGATCACCATGCTGAAGACCTTCTGGATGATGATAACTCCGAACCCGAGGTTGAGAACCTACCCCCGGTAACTCCCATTCCAAATCCTAACCCTCGTTCGGCTTTTCATGGCCCGACGCCTCCTTGGGTAGAATGCTTGGAAACATGGAGCGAAGAGCAAGATCAACCTATGCCATTTAATGGAGACCGAAGCTTCTACAACGTAAACGAAGGGAGCTCAACAGACAGAGTTCTACCAATCCTAGTCCGAAGAGTTGCCCGAAATGAAATTCAGGGCAGGACGGATCTCCATCGTATCGAAGAGATTAACGCCAATGCAAGAATGCATACCATCCGCACCAATCGTCTTGAAAACACTCATGAGAGATCTGAGAGAGACCATGAGACCCTGCTGCAAGCACTAGCTGAAACACGAGCTGAAGTCATAGAACTCTGAGTATGCCAGAGGCTGTACGAAAGATACCTGCTTAATATGGAACGTCAACTAGCTGAACTAAGGGTTCACCATAGGGGTAACCGCCGCCAGTAAGAGATGCTTTATGTAACGCCCGTAGATCTGGGCTAGCCAATTTAGAGATAATAGGGGTCGAAAATGGCTTTTCGACAAAAGATTATTTAGAATAAATAATCTTAACCAAGTTTTAAAATATGTCTCAAGGGTTCCGTACATATAAAGAGCGCTGAAAGCCGAGTTATAACGAAGAAGTTCTTACCCGTCGAAGTTTAGCGACGGAACCGACACGGCACCGGGAAGACGTAAATAGTGAATTTATGATAGAGCGACTTTTAGCCTTAGTAATCTAAATGACATTCGTAGAATATGTTAACCTGAGAGCGTCCATAAAAAGAACACCAAAATCTGACTTCGTATGAGGAAGTTATGATTTTTCGAAGTTTCGGCTTAGCGGTGTACAACCCGAAGTTCGAGTATTAGATCGAGCGGTTTTTAGCCGACACAACCCAAACGAGAATCGAATATCTCGTTATTATTAGTGTAACGATAAAAAGACAGACGAAAATGGACATCGAATAAAGAAGTTATGAGATTTTAACGGACCAATCCTGTCCCGGCCTGTTAAAAATATAACTTTAAAAATAAAGTCAAAATTAGCCGACGGAATCTAAACGAAAGTTGTAGAGTACGTCTCCACCTACGCGTGGATATAAATAACATCAAAAACGGAGTTCGTATGAACGAGTTACAAATTATAATAGCATATATACGTATTAAAATAAAGTATAAATCATATATACGTACACATATATATATATACATATGTATATATCATTAGAAAGGTATCGACGATGCGGTCATTATAAGACTAATGTTGAGTTCTTTCGGCATTAGTTTAGTGCAAATATCGTTAAATCTATTTAAAATAGTATTATAAAGGGGTGTTTAGTTGTTTATATAACTATAAGGTCATTAAGTAATTATGGATGGTAGTTTTTGTAAATTCAATTACTATAAATAAGAGGCTTGGGCTCTCATATTTCTTGCACCATTCTCTTGATTCAAGAGTCTTTCTCTCCTTATCCCCCGAGCATTTCGGTCCCTCGTGATTCGACTTCTCTTTCTGTAGTTTTAGTATAGTAAGGTGAGCGTTGAAGCGCTGCACGAATCTTTCTTAGAAAGATTCAGCGACGAAGTTCTGCCCCTGCAGAGCCCGACTCCTAGCTAAAATCCCCTTGTAAGTAAGTTATGCTTACCCTATTTTAAATATAGTTTATTTTTAAAACTAGTATTGTTATTATAAATTTATAATAAATATTTGAGCTATTATTATGACTTATATAAGTGTCGTTATAATATCTTTTTAACTACTTACGGTACGGGGAATCTGGTTTAAAGGGTCGTATAGGGTTGTTGGATTTCGGAAGTGCTATACACCAAAATGGTCCTGCCCTCCGGTGTTTTATGTCTGGCCCCTATTTGTAAATAGTGGTTGGAAAGTATTGTTTAAACGCTTATATAATAATAATAAGACTAATAATTAGTCACGGTAAATATTATACTAAAATCTAGTGGTGATAATACTAGGTTTCGTCGAAGGAAATTATTTTAAAGTAAACGAAGCGCTGTCCGAGTACCGAGTCACCACCTTCTCAGGTGAGCGCATAGTTACTTTCATCTTACACATAGATATGACGTATTTTATATAAACTACGTGCTATGTGTGCATATTATCTGAATACTTGCTGTCTATGCTGGATGAACGTTTTTTTTTATACATGTTTTAAATGATTTGAACTCTATACATATTTTAAATATACAAGTATGTTGGGTATGAGATGGGTAGATGAATGATGAGAGATAAAAGATGATGTGAGTAAACATTGGCAACTATAGACTTAGTGCCTAACAAATAACATCGACAACTATGGACTTAGTGCCTATTGGACAAACACTGGTAGCTATGGACTTAGTACCTGTTAGGAATTGGTAGCTATGGACTTAGTACCTATTAGATAAACACTGGTAGCTATGGATTTAGTACCCAGAAGCTATGGATTAGTGCTTTATGAACGAGCATTGGCAGTTATGGATTTAGTGCCAGTCCTATAACTCTGGAAGCAAAGGACTTCAGAATGAACGAATGCAGGATAGATGACTCTTATGATAGATCCTTAAGAGTAAAGAAGATAATGGGGATGGGTAATTGGGTCGATTGTTTGATTGTTTAAACATAATAATTATATTATTGTGGGTTGAAAACCCTATGTACTCACCAGGTTTACCAACCTGACCCACTCAGTTTATTTATATTACAGGTGTTGAGATGAACTCACATTACACTGAGAGATTAAAGAGATGTAGATCACTAGTGTAAATAAATGTAAGTTCTGTTTATGCTTATGTTTCTGTATTGACGATGACATCCCAAACGTTTTAAAATGAATAAAATACGTTTCTTCGAAAATGTTTTAATAACGTATTTATCGTGTTTTTCTGGGAACAAATTCCGCAACATTTTTATGAAAAGAAGTACTCTGAGTTTTACAAAGCATAAACAAAATTGGTCTTTTCTGGCCGTGAAAATGGGGATGTCACAGTTGGTATCAGAGCATTAGTTTAAGCGAACTAGGAATCTGTAGGAAATTTCTAGACTTAAACTTAGAATGCTAAGCGATGATTGTGAGATGAGTCTGTTATAATTTAGACACGAGCACTAGTTTATTTTAGGAAAGATGCCTAAAATGTTTTATGTGCTAAATGATTTATGTTATAGCTATAAAGATGCCTTATATGCTGTTATTTTTTCGGATCTATGGTCTGTTGCCGACCGGATCTGGAAACCTTATGTGTTCAGGATTCTAAGCGTATGATTACGATATTAGAACTAGCATGTAACGTTTCAGATTAATAAGGAGATTTATACGTCTATCGTAAATAAGATCTTTCCTATCTTAAATTCTCGTCTCGGTACACCGAACGTCTGCTTGGGTGTACAAAACAAGAAGAAGATGATAACCTGAGCCTAAGAATGTGATGGGTCATACATCGGTCGTTACGCCTACACCCAAACCTATCACGATGGCAGAAGTTCAGGAAGTGATGCGAACCATGATAGAATGGGAAAATAGAGGAAATGAGATGGCTTATGATATTGAATGATACATATCGGAAGATATCATAAGAGAGGTATCTTGCCTTTAGAATACGTCTGATAAAATAGTAGTACGTCTATAGAAGTATGGTACATCTGAATGTACACATTTGATTGGCGGGATGATAGAACGATAAGTGTAATTCCTAAAATTTTCCTATCATCTGGAATGTCCATCACCAACCGAGTTGAAGCAGAATTGATGATTGAAGATATGCATGGAAGAAGTCCTAGTAGAATCTAGGGAAATTTTTATGATTATTTGGACACACTCGTATGTGTTAAATTGTTTTGTGATTTTAGGACTTGAGGACTACGAGACAATACTTGGGACAAGTATGAGTCGCTGTGAAAGGTAGTAGATGCATATAATACCGGAAGCACAGGACTCACGCTTGGATCGAGGAAATTCACAAGGTTACCAAGAAGCTAGTAATTGATTCTGTTTTGTTCATGTATGTCGTTACCATCGTTTCGGTAATGACTAAGAATATGATTGTTATTCCGACCCTAATGGTCATATCAATTTGAGTCCGACTACGATGAGTATGTTACGTGGTTCAGAGAACCAAGTTCGATGTAACATCTGACTTAATCCATAGGATTGAAGTAAAAGATAATCGAAGTGATCGGTAGAGGTATCGTGACGGTTGCTTGTAGCTAGAAATGCTACCTTCTTTGTTTTAAAATTGACTTAAGCCATACGTCTGAAAATGGGGATGTCACACTTTACTTTCCTTCTTTGTTTTAAAAGAATCGTGTTCCTATCTATGTTATGTGTAGCACTTTTCTATGTGACTACCTTGTACTGTAAGCACTTTTGGTTAGACCTTTCTACTGTCAAAGACTTTTCTACTCCGAATATGATGTAAGACCTACTACAAGGTTAATTTTCCCAAACTTATTACATCATGAATATCGTTATGGATAGTCGGCTAACTTCTGTGTCACTCTTTGTTCAAATACTTTCATCATACTATCGTTGGATTCTATTGGAAACCCACTCTAGTCAAGTTATTGGACTAGAGTAATTTAACTCCGGAATCATTTCCAAGTCTCTTTCAAAGGTTGGATCATGTTATCCACCAACCAATAATACCCCGGTTTAGACGACAAACGTCTGGAGACCATTCTATGAACTTACTTCTACTCTGTACTAGGACTACATCATAGGGATGTAGGTCAAACCCTTGAGAACATACTTCTACTCTTTACATGAACGATCGAAATACATCTAGGTTCAACCAAAAATCTCTCACGAATTCATTTTCTTTCCGTGTAACAGAATCATGTCACCGAAGAAAAGTAATCAACCCATCAATTAACCAAACACCAACTCTTCAAATTGATGCAACTACCTTTCAAGCTGCAGTCTCAGTTGCCGTGACAGCTGTTCTGACTCACCTTAACGCTAACAATGCAAATGTTAGCGGGATTGTTAGCAATAATTCCAATCAAAGTAACGATCAAGTACCTCAATGAGTAACAAACTACCACGACACCCCGAATCTCAAGCCCAAGAATAACAAACGAAAATTTTGGGATAGAGTTAAAGGCAAATCACCCCAAGGGGCAAGCAAAAGACAACAACCTGTGGCAGCCTTCGCGGCCACGACATATGTACCTCCTACTACCATCCCTTCTAGTATCCCCGTTATCCATAACCCAACCAGACAGTAAGCTGGCAATCTCCCAAAGTGCAACAAATGTAACTATCACCATCATGGACCTTGTCGGGAAATGCAGTGCTTAAACTGCAATGAAAAGGGACACACTGTCCATTACTGCAAGACTCGGATCCAACACATTACTTCAACCACCAATGTCGAAATTTCTCGGATATTCCATCTATGTGGCGTAATGGGACACTCCAAGAGGGACTGCCCAACAGAGAAAAATGACGGTGGAACAGGAGGAGCTTGACCTCGGAATGGAAAAAGGCAACGAAGGACCCTACAATAATATAGGTTCACTTCCAATCGTCAGTATTAAGTATGATTTTAAACATGTTTAAAAACTAGTGCAACTTGAGTCTTATCTTTTGCGAGATCCCGTCAGTTAAGGGACCCTCGTGCTGCGTATACTTGCCTTTTGTAGTATACCTTGTGCGCAGCAGTATTCCTGTAGTTACTCTAAAGTACTGTAACTCTATTAAAAGTTACACTGTTGTGTTTTTTCTGTAACGCCTTTATGATCAAATCTAATGCCTTTATTTCTAATTGAGTCCGATATTATCATACAACTTGGTTCCATTCGATCCTCACAATACCAGTTTCGTGCGTACATCTCTTTCTCTGAAATCGCCTTTCTAACGAAACCGTCATTCCAAAACTTCGAAGTACTCATGCATAGAGTACCTCATGTTTCTTATCCTTCCAAAAGAAACCTCAGCAAACCTTCCCGAAGTACCACTCGTACAGTACGTCAAGTTCAACCCAAAGACCCATACGGTTGATCTATCGCTGAAGAATGTATACACAAGGGTGGTATATAATCAAGGTTTTACAGGTTTAGAATTGACGATTCCACTTTAACTTCTTTTCCTCGTGGGATGTGAGCTTAAATAAGAATCATTTATTCGACTACCTTTTCAATCTTAGTTATATACAACTCGTATACGAGACTGTGATTGATGAATCATGTATGACTTCTAATATGAACTTTAGGACGGAGACTGCCCCAGACTACGAGTAATCGCATCGACATGCGAACAAACTTAGAACCCAATACTACTCCTGTAACCAGATCGCCTTACAGTCTAACACCTATGGAGATACAAGAGCCGTCCGGACATATTAACAACTACTCAACAATGGAATTAAAAGACCAAGCTCCTCACCCTGGAGAGCTTCGATCTTATTCTTCAAGAAGGTAGACGGATTGTTTCGTAAGTGCATCAACTATCGGAGACCTCGACAAGATTTCCATTAGAAATCATTACCCTCTACCCCGCATAGATAAGTCGGTTGACCAACCGCAAGGAATGATTTACCTTTCAGAAATAGACCTGAGATCCAAATATCACCAGTTACGAGTGTTAGTGAAGGATGTCCCAAGGACAATCTTCCAAACTCGATGTGGACGCTATGAGTCCGTAGTGATATCCCTCTGATAAGACCAATACACCTGTAGTATTCATGAACTTAATGAATAAGGTACACCATCCTTACTGGGATCAGTTCGTCATTCTCCTTATAAATGACCTACTTATCTACTCATGAAGTAAGAAAGAGCAAAGAAGCATTCACAAATCCAACTTACCCCGCGAACTCAGTAACGTACATTTTACCCTCCATGTCTCAAACTTGAAAAAGTACCTTTCCTTCAGGACTCTTGTAATCCCACTCGCCGAGATCGAGTTCAACGAGAGCCTCACCTTCGAGAATGAACTGTAGTGACCGTAGACCGAAAGAACAGGCGAACGAAGCAAAGCCGCTTCCCATTAGTGAAGGTTCGCTGGAATGCCAACCGAGGACCTGAATTCACTTGGGAGCGCGAGAATCAATCGAATAGGAAGTATCCCCACCTATTTACTCGATTATTCATACCTACTCCTTTACCTAAATTCTAATTTCGGGACGAAATTCCCTTTAACGGGGGGATGATGTGACAACCCGAAATATTCATTTGTACAATCCCTAAATTCAAACACTTCAATTAAAAGTCAATTACATTTCTAATAATTGTTAGCTAATTTAAAGTCCGTTTGAGTTTTTTTATTATTTATTCTTCAAACGAACGAATGAAAGGAAGTACCGTCTCAGGTCTTGGAGTTGCAAAACCACACATACCACCCTAATAAGGATTTCACGGACAAAATTTTAGAGTTTGGGCCGTAAACTCCCATGTGGTCGTGAACTCATGCCTTAGGAATGAGTTTACTCCCCAAACCCTTCACTTCTCACTTCCACCCTCAAGAACACTCCCCATTCTCTCTCAACTATCATCCCGTTCTTCACCCGTTCTCCCGAAAACGTAAGTGTTTCTCGACTTGATTTTTTGTTATAACCTAACATCTAGTAGTTATACATCATTTCATTCATTCATTCTTTCTTTTTAACTAGATCTTCAAGTGTTCTTCAAAACACCAAGAACACACACTAGTGTTCTTGGACCTTAAACACCCAATTAAGCTTCTATCTTGTAAGTACACTTGCCCTAGCTTCTTGTGTGCTTAATATGAACTTGATAACACTTGAAAATCATCAAGAATCATAATAACAAAGGAGTTTATGACCAAGGATGTTCTTCGGCCGTAAACCCTTCTTAAGGTGGTTAAATGGACCCTAGTCCCTTCCTAAGCCTTGGATGCCAACCTTGATCCTTCCTAGAAGTGTCTAAGACCTTAAAAACAATCAAAACAAGTCCCCATAAGAGTTTACAGCCGTAAACACATAAGGATATGGTCCTTAGGCCGTAAACTCTACAAAGAAGTCTTATTGTGCCCCTAATGCTATCCTAAGGCTTGGACTTGATCATTGGATGCCCAATCATGACTTATAACACCTATAAAACACAAATTGGCACTTAGTACCATGAATTTACGGACATAAACTCATGGGGAAATGGTCATGGGCCATAAACTCCATAAGGAGTGGTCCTTGGGCCATAAACTCCAATGCCATGCCATACAACCCTTAGATGCAACCCGTTGGTACCTATAACACTTGAATCAAAGTGTTTCCATGTCCTAGGGTGTCTTAACTTGATTAATTACTTGTTAAATGACTAATTAGATACATATATGTTTATTATATGTTAACTAGGACCTTTGTGTGTGTGTTCAAGTCTTCACTTGACACCTAGCACTGTGACAACCCGAAACTTGTCCCGTTTCCGCTATGGGATTCCGTTAATAAAAATTCAAATTTGTTAACTTTTCCGTCAAACTCTTTGGTTTATTAAAATAATCTAGTTATATTTAATTAAATTATTTACGAGTCGGAATCAAAAATCGCGTGGAAAACCGAAAATCTCGAGAAAACAACATTTTTGGTCTAAAATGGGATTACGACCGTAAACCCCGTTTACGGTCTGTGATGAGTGGACCCCATTTTCACCCTATAAATATGATGCCTACGACTTCATTGGGACATTTCTGGCCACATTCTCTCCTCCTCTCTCTAAGAAACTCAAACCATAAACACTCAAAATCGCATTTAAACACCGGTAAACGTCGAAAAACACCGTTTAGAGCCCTTGGAACGTCTGGAATCACTTATCCCATGGAAATCATCATCCAAACACCATTTTCTGAGTTTACGGTCCAACCCTCAAAGACCGTAAACTCAGTTCTTGAGTTTATGGCCGTAAACTCGGCAATCTTCAGAAACCGTAAACTCGGCAATCTTCAGAAACCGTAAACTCGTGTTCAAAGACCGTAAACACCTTTTTGGGTGGTACTTTTGGCTGAAAACTCATTTCTTCAATTCAAGCAAGTCTCGGTAACCTTCCTCAACCAAAATTCAAGTGTTTTCTGACAATTTATTTATCGAAATCGCTAAGTTAGATACATATACGTATTTATTTGATAATAGGATTTCGTTAGTGTCACGTGCAACAAACCGGACATCTTCATTTCAGTCAACAACCCCACGCAACAACTGTGAGTTCATACCCCTACATTTTTCCGTATTTTTAAGGTTTTCAGGGGGGGGGGGGAATAAAAGCTAAACATAAATGTTTTTTTATTATAAGCTAAACATAAATGTTTTCAGGAATATACATAAAACTTATGCAAATTTCATACTTTATTTCCCTTTTGTACTATGTTGAGCATAAGGGACGTTTTCACTAAAATTACATAGTTTTTACGGATACGCTATTCACTACGTTATACATGCAAACTATAATCGGTATAGTTTGGGATTTCTCTAAAAACTTATCAAGCATAGAAACTTCTCTACTAAACATATGCACTGGAACAGAAACCGTTTACAGTTTATATCACTGTTTTATCATGATTTTCATAACTGTAACTTATCATGATACGCGGTTTACATTCAGATTCTCACTACGGTAGAACGCTAATCCATTACATGTACACTAGATTGTACGATACTGTGAGGCGCTACTTCACCACTATACCCTTAGGTGTACATGGATAAATCCTACAACTGTATAATCAAAGTCTCCTAGAGGGAGAGTGTGAGGTTTGTGAATAGATCTATTCGGGACTAACAATCCCACATCTGGACTGCTAGCTACAGTTAGGTGGGCACACCTGAGATGTACAAATGCCATTTAACATCAACGCTTGAAGAACGTTAGAAAGGTCACTAGTCATATCAAGCATGGTTATACGACTCACATTATGTATAAGTCACCGATAGTTTACCAACCTGGTTTTCTTTAGTAGTTTTATTTATACCAAATAGAACTAAACACACTATGCATACTGGCCGAGCTAGTGTTTTCAAAACCGAATCATTTATGCTACGGTTTTACATATTAAATACGCATATTTCATGATTAGCTTTAGCTAGTCACATGAGGTAGTATTTTTCGCATATCACTACGGTATTTTCAGAAACGAACACTCATGGTTGTATATGAAATCGATAACGCTACGTTTTTCATTAAAGAAAATATCGGATTTTCTAGAGATTTCACAAACATTTCAGTTGGTTCATCAACAAGTTTTCATTACAAATTACTGCTTATGAACTCACCAGCTTTATGCTGATATTTTTCAAACTGCTTGTATTCTCAGGAAATCAGTAGACATAAGCTTGCTGGATTTTTCGAGGAACCAAAGCATTTAGAGTTTTTAAGTTTTTATTTTTCAAAACTAATGAATGTAGTTCAAATTGAGTTTCAAACAGATGTAAACGTTTTCATTCAAATATTCACTGTAATGGTTGTGTTGCTATGATTGCTGTTATTCATTGGTTGTGATGCTATACATGACGTCCTCCGCCCCGGAATGTTTCCGCCAACAGTTTCGGGGTGTGACAGATTGGTATCAGAGCCCATGTTTATAGCGAACTAGTATACCGAACCTTATGTGGTATACAACTATAAACACTAAGGGGCCTAAGTGCTCTACACTAAAAGTATACTTTCAAAATATAAGTATTTTTATATGAAGTATACGATCATGCATACATAACAGGATTCGTGTCGCTAATAGAGCAGAACAAAAGTATTTGGATGTTGGAACGCTATGGTTAAACCTAGGCAGTTATGTAATCATGTCTAGGGTGAATATAGCCTGATCAACTATATTCAGTCGAGACGTAACCAACATGTGTTTGGGAGTGTCTGTGGTGCTACAACAGGTCTAAAACTTACCAAAATCATCTCACATGAAATAATATAGGAGTATTTTTGCTAGAGCCAAACTTGGTACGCAGATTCACTCTAAGTATTGCTACCTCTCTTTCCTTAAGCGATAACTTACTTGTGTTAGTAACCTTTCTATGAATATCGTTTGGTAGAATACTTTCACTATAAGGATGAGATATATTTTGTTCTTTTATATATCTCGAGGACTTACCATCCTCTTCTTCCTGATTGTTTCTAGAACAAGATGCCTCCTTAACCAAGACCCATCAGAAGGAACAATGACACCCCGCCGCCACCACCACCTCCTTAGTTCGACCCAATCATGTTCCAGGCAGCAGTTACCGCCGCCGTGACTGCAACAATGGCACAAGTGAACGCTGGAGGAGCTGGAGGTGGAACCGACCCCTAGAGACAAGATGGAAGTCAGAGACATCAAAAAGAGTGTTCCTACAAGGACTTCATGACTGCAAAACCCAAGTCCTTCGATGGAAATCGAGGTGTCATCGCCCTGACTCGATGGTTTGAGAAGATCGAATCCATCTTCGAAATTTGCGTCTGTTCTGAAGCCAACAAGGTGAAGTTTGCCGCCTGCACCTTCACTGACAGAGCCTTGACCTGGTGGAATGGTCGAGTCAAAACCCTAACCCTGCCAGTGGCTAATGCCATGGGTTGGGAAAGGCTTAAGGAGCTCATGCTAGCGGAGTACTGCCCGAGGGGCGAAGTGCAAAAGTTAGAGCATGAACTCTGGAACTTGAAGATGAAGGGTTCCAACATCACTGCCTACACTGCTAGATTCTGTGATCTAGCGCTTCTCAGTTCGAGAATGGTCACCCCAGAAAGCAAGAAAATCGAGAGGTACATCTGGGGACTGACGCAACCCACCAAAGGAAATGTCTTGGATGCTAGGCCGACCACATTTGAAAGCGCCAAGGATTTGGCACAGACTCTGATCGATCATGGAATCGATCTGGATGAAGTGACAACTATCCCTGAACCCCAAGAGGATAGCGGTGGGAAGAAGAATAAGTCTGGCAACAAGCGAAAGGGTTAGTCTTCGCAGGAGCCCTCCAAGAAACAACAAATAGTAGCAGTTCATGCTGCTACTGCTCCTCCTGTTGCTCCCACTGCTGTTCCAACCACCCAATCTCCTACCGGTGGTTATGCTGGAAAACTACCTTTGTGCACCAAATGCAACTTCCATCATCACGGGCTCTGCCGTGAATTGATCTGCAACAACTGTGGGAAGAAGGGACACATAATTCGATATTGCAAGACACCGGATCAACCAACCAACCAGGCTCTGGGAGTGGGCGCTGGTCAAACTTGTTATGGATGTGGAGAGGCTGGGCACTTCAGGAGAAACTGCCCCAAGGCAGCAACTGGTGGCAATACAGGAAGGGTTTTGGTGATGGGACAGGAAGAAGCAGTTGCTGATCCTACCATTGTTACGGGTACGTTCCTCCTTGACAACTCTTATGCATGCATTCTCTTTGATTCTGGTGCGGAGAGGAGTTTTGTTAGTCATTCATTCAAACATCTAATCAAATGTAAATCCCAACCTCTAACCGAAACATTTACCGTCGAAATGGCTAACAGAAAGAAGGAGAGCACTAACGACATATTCATAGGCTGCACTCTTACTCTAGACAATTATTCGTTTCCCATCGATATTATGCCTGTGTCCATCAAGAGTTTCAAAGTCATTATTGGCATGGACTGGTTAAGCTCCAATCATGCTGATATTCTTTGCTTCAAGAAGGTTGTCTGTCTCAATCTTCCTTCTGGCAAAACCCTTATGATTTATGGTGATAAGCTCAGTTCGAACCTCTGTATCATTTCGTTCATCAAAGCTCAGAAGTATCTGCGGAAGGAGTATCATGCATTCTTAGCCCATGTTGTCAACGAAACGCAAAAAGTTAAAGACCTCGAGAGCATCCCCGAAGTCTGCAACTTTCCTGATGTCTTCCCTGAAGATCTCCCAGGAATCCCTCCCGAACGCCAAGTCGAGTTCCGTATCAACTTGATCCCCGGAGCTACTCCTGTAGCTAAATCTCCATACCGTCTAACGCCAGCGGAGATGCAAGAATTATCTAGTCAGCTCAATGAGTTGATCATCAAAGGATTAATAAGGCCGAGTTCCTCACCCTGGGGAGCTCCGATCTTATTTGTGAAAAAGAAGGATGGATCCTTTCAGATGTGCATTGACTACCAAGAGCTGAATAAGCTGACCATCAAGAACCGATATCCTTTACCCAGAATCGACGATCTCTTCGACCAACTTCAGGGAGCCAGCTATTTCTCAAAGATCGATCTAAGATCAGGGTACCATCAGTTGCGAGTTCACAAGAATGATGTGCCCAAGACAGCATTCCGAACTCGCTATGGACACTACGAGTTTGTAGTAATGCCCTTTGGTCTGACCAACACACCAAAAACATTCATGGACCTGATGAATCGGGTGTGCCGCCCTTTCTTAGACAAGTTTGTGATTGTGTTCATTGACGACATACTTGTCTATTCGCGGAGTGAGGACAACCATAAACAACACTTAAGACAAGTGTTAGAAACATTAAGGGCAGAAAAGTTGTACGCGAAATTTTCAAAGTGTGAATTCTGGATCAGGAAGGTGAATTTCCTTGGGCACGTGGTTCGCAAGGAAGGAATACATGTTGACCCATCCAAGATCAAAGCGATTGAGAATTGGTCTGCACCGAAGATACCTGCAGAAATCCGGCAATTCTTGGGTCTCATGGGCTATTATCGCAGATTCATCCAGAACTTCTCTAGAATCGCTAAGCCTTTAACTACCCTAACTCAGAAGGGTGTAACCTTCAGTTGGGGAGCCAAGCAAGACCATGTGTTTTAAACATTAAATCAGGCCCTACGCAGCGCACCTATCTTGTCCCTGCCCGAAGGGAGAGAAGACTTCGTGGTCTACTGTGATGCATCCAATCAGGGCCTAGGATGTGTTCTCATGCAAAAAGGAAAGGTGATCGCCTATGCCTCAAGACAGTTGAAGACACATGAAGTCAATTACACCACTCACGATTTGGAGTTGGGAGCAGTGGTTTTTGCGTTAAAGATCTAGAGACATTATCTTTACGGAACCAAGTGCACTATCTTCACCGACCATAAGAGCTTGCAGCACATCTTTAATCAGAAGGAGTTAAACATGAGACAACGACGATGGGTCAAGTTACTCAGTGATTACGAGTGCGAAATTCGCTACCATCCCGGTAAGTCCAACGTGGTAGCAGACTCCCTCAGTCGAAAGGAGTATTCAGGGCGTAAGGTGAAGGCACTAACAATGACCATCCATTCCCATCTGTCCGCGCAAATCAAAGAGGCTCAGCGGGAAGCCTTAAAACCCGAGAACATGACGGATGAAGCTTTGCGAGGAATGGACAAGAACTTAGAGGTCAAAGGAGACGGAGTGTACAATTTCATGAACTGAATCTGGACCCCAAAGTTCGGTGGTTGCAGAGAGGTTGTCATGATTGAGGCGCACAAGACTAAATACTCCATTAACCCAGGTTCGGATAAGATGTATCTGGATCTCAAACAACTCTATTGGTGGCCAAATATGAAAGCAGAGATTGCTACCTTCGTGGGCAAGTGCCTGACTTGCGCCAAGGTGAAGGTTGAATATCAAAAACCCTCAGGTTTACTTCAATAGCCAGAAATACCTGAGTGGAAGTGGGAAAGGATAACCATGGATTTTATCACCAAGTTACCCAGGTCTCCGAGTGGGCACGATGTCATCTGGGTAATTGTTGATCGGTTGACGAAGTCCGCCCACTTCCTGCCAATCAAAGAAAGCTTCAAGATGGAGAGACTCACACGGATTTACCTTCAAGAGATAGTTCGCCTTCATGGTGTACCTGCATCCATTATCTCCGATCGAGACAGCAGGTTCACATCAAGGTTCTGGCAGTCTTTACAGAAGGCTCTTGGAACTAAGTTGGATATGAGCACGGCTTATCATCCGCAAACTGATGGACAGAGTGAGAGAACAATTCAGACCTTGGAAGATATGTTGAGAGCCTTCGTCATTGACTTCGGCGCGTCATGGGACACTCATCTTCCTTTGGTTGAATTTTCCTACAACAACAGTTACCATACCAGCATCAAGGTTGCGCCGTTTGAAGCCCTCTATGGCCGCAAGTGCAGATCCCCTTTGTGTTGGGCTGAGGTGGGCGACACGCAGCTAGCCAGGGGTCAAATCCCCGACAATACTCTCACTAGTCCTGAAATCATTCGAGAGACAACGGAGAAGATTGTACAAATCCGGGAACGAATGAAAGCTTCACGAGACAGGGAAAAGAGCTACGCTGATAAGAGACGAAAACCCTTGGAGTTCTAGGTTGGTGACTGCGTCCTTCTGAAGGTCTCACCCTGAAAAGGCATGATACACTTTGGAAAGCGTGGAAAGCTAAACCCAAGGTACATCGGACCATTCGAGATCCTTGTTAGGATCGGTCCCTGTAACAACGCAAATTTTCAAACAAAATTTTCATTTTCAAAATAAAGTATTTTCATTCAAAACAAGGCATAAATAATTTAAGTGTCATGTCAAATACAAATTGTCTAAATCCCAAGATCATGAAAAAACATCCTTCAGTGTGTACAGATCACGCCGGCGCCTTCCCACGGTCCTCGCTAGTACCTGAAACACATACATAACAACTGTAAGCATAAATGCTTAGTGAGTTCCCCAAAATACTACTTACGCACATACGCCTTTCCAGGCCCTGACCTTTCGGTCCATGTGTCTCAGGGGACTTCCGTCCCTGCTGGGTAAACCTTCCGGTCCTACCCACGCCGACCTTCCGGTCCATAACACAACGCCTTCCGGCCCATAACATAATCGCCTTCCGGCCCATAATATAATCGCCTTCCGGCCCATAACATACATAACACGTATAACAACTAACTTACCACATATAGCATACATATCACATATCATACCAGACCTTCCGGTCACACAGTCAAACCCTTCCGGGTACAGTATAGTGAGAAGACTCACCTCGTGAATACTGAAAGCTAGCAAATCCTGAAATCACTCGTGCACAATCCATCGAGCTACAACTTCCCTATAACATCACATATCTCTCATTAACACTTATATCTTCTAAGTGTGACTATCCCTAAGAAGTCAGACTTAGGTCAACTCTGGTCAACGGTCAACGGTCAACGGTCAACGGTCAACTCGACCGGACTCGGCGAGTGCCATGGTGACTCGGCGAGTCTAGACGTCCTCCAACTCTCTGAGATTCCCTATCTACTCGTCGAGTATCCTCCTTGACCTGACGAGTTACTCCTGGAAGAATCGCGGGGCCACCCCGACTCAACTCGCCGAGTCTGAAGAACAACTCGATGAGTCCCAGTTAATCTTCAAGCTACTCGCCGAGTCTGTTCGTCGAACTCGGCGAGTCCATGCCATGCAACTGCTCAAACTGCATCATAAGGTCAGAACTGCTCCGACCATTCCTAGGTCTGGCCTTCCTAGGCTGATCCATCACGTAAAGTCCTCATTTCAATGCTCATGATACACCCTATGATTCATAATTTACATTTTGACCTAAGGCATAAGGATTCCAATCCAAAACCTTCATCAATTCCCGAAATGCACAGACATGGGACATTCTGGACCTCCAAAGGTCCCAATACAGGGTTACAATCGATTAGGGGACTAGGGTAACATTCAATCTATTCACAAAAGGGTTCCATAAACCCTAATTCCATAATCACATCAACATAGCAGAGTATACTCGAATTCTTACCTAGATGATGTATTCTCTGTGTCCCCAATCCTCAGAATGTGACTCCCTTGCTGTTCCTTTAGCCAATCCCTTCTCTTCCTTGCACAACAACTCTTCTATAATCAACAATGGCCTATAATCCTTGCTCCAGATGCACACAATCGATTTAGGGTTCTTCTCAGAAGGCTAAAGTGAACAATGACGGCCAATAAGTCCCTTTTATACGTCCCAAACCTGAACGGTTAGGGTTTTCACTAAACAGCGTAGACTCGCCGAGTCCATATCTGGACTCGTCGAGTCCAGTCGCGAACCCGCGACCAAGTCTGCGATCCTACTCGGCGAGTCTAGGCTCCAACTCGCCGAGTCCCCTCTTAAATCACCTCAAAAACATAATTTAACAATACCTGAGATTCCGGGCTGTTACAGTCCCGCAGCATACAAACTCCTGCTACCGCGAGAACTTAGCAACATTCATCCTGTTTTCCATGTATCGAACCTAAAGAAGTGTCTGTTCGATGAGACACTTGTGACTCCTCTTGATGAAATTGAAATCAACGAGAACCTAACCTTCGTGGAAGAACCGGTCGAAATCATGGACAGAGAGATCAAACGAACGAAACAAAGTCGCATCCCGATAGTGAAGGTTTGCTGGAATGCCAAGCGGGGGCCTGAATTCACTTGGGAGCGCGAAGATCAGATGAAACAGAAGTATCCGCATCTCTTTCCTAATCCATGATTTGTATTCTAGGTTCGAATTTCGGGACGAAATTCCCTCTAACGGGGGGATGATGTGACAACCCGAAACTTGTCCCGTTTCCGTTATGCGATTCCGTTAATAAAAATTCAAATTTGTTAACTTTTCCGTCAAACTCTTTGGTTTATTAAAATAATCTAGTTATATTTAATTAAATTATTTACGAGTCGGAATCAAAAATCGCTCGGAAACCCGAAAATCTCGAGAAAACAACATTTTTGGTCTAAAATGGGATTACGGCCGTAAACTCGTTTACGACCGTAAACTAGTTTACGACCATAAACCCTGTTTACGGTCTGTGACGAGTGGACCCCATTTTCACCCTATAAATATGATGCCTCTGACTTCATTGGGACGTTTCTGGCCACATTCTCTCCTCCTTTCTCTAAGAAACTCAAACCGTAAACACTCAAAATCGCATTTAAACTCCGGGAAACGTCGAAAAACACCGTTTGGAGCCCTTGGAACGTCTGGAATCACTTATCCCATCGAAATCAGCATCCAAACACCATTTTCCAAGTTTACGGTCCAACCTTCAAAGACCGTAAACTCAGTTCTTGATTTTACGGCCGTAAACTCGGCAATCTTCAGAAACCGTAAACTCGACAATCTTCAGAAACTGTAAACTCGTGTTCAAAGACCGTAAACACCTTTTTGGGTGGTACTTTTGGCTGAAAACTCATTTCTTCAATTCAAGCAAGTCTCGGTAACCTTCCTCAACCGAAATTCAAGTGTTTTCTGACACTTTATTTATCGAAATCGCTAATTTAGATACATATACGTATTTATTTGATAATATGATTTCGTTAGTGTCATGTGCAACAAATCGGGCATCTTCATTTCAGTCAACAACCCCATTCAACAACTGTGAGTTCATACCCCTACATTTTCCGTATTTTTAAAATTTTCAGGGGGGGAATAAAAGCTAAACGTAAATGTTTTTCTTATAAGCTAAACGTAAATGTTTTCAGGAATATACATAAAACTTATGCAAATTTCATACTTTATTTCCCTTTTGTACTATGTTGAGCATAAGGGACGTTTTCACTAAAATTGCATAGTTTTTACGGAACGCTATTCACTATGTTATACATGCAAACTATAATGAGTATAATTTGAGATTTCTCTAAAAACTTATCAAGCATAGAAACTTCTCTACTAAACATATGCGCTGGAATAGAAACCGTTTACACTTTATATCACTGTTTTATCATGATTTTCATAGCTGTAACTTATCACTATATGCGGTCTACATTCGTATTCTCACTATAGTAGAACGCTACTGCATTACATGTAAACTAGATTGTACGATATTGTGAGGCGCTACTTCACTACTGTACCCTTAGGTGTACATGGATAAATCCTACAACTGTATAACCAGAGTCTCCTGGAGGGAGAGCGTGAGGTTTGTGAATAGATCTATTCAGGACTGACAATCCCACATCTGGACTGCTAGCTATAGTTAGGTGGGCACGCATGAGATGTACAAATGTCATTTAACATCAATGCTTGAAAAACGTTGGAAAGGTCACTAGTCATATCAAGCATGGTTATATGACTCACATTATGTATAACTCACCGATAGTTACCAACCTGGTTTTCTTCAGTAGTTTTATTTATACCAAATAGAACTAAACACACTATGCATACTGGCCGAACCAGGGTTTTCAAAACCGAATCATTTATGCTACGGTTTTACATATTAACTACGTATATTTCATAATTAGCTTTAGCTAGTCACACGAGGTAGTATTTTTCGCATATCACTACGGTATTTTCAGAAACGAACATTCATGGTTGTATACGAAATTGATAACGCTACGTTTTTCATTAAAGAAAATATTGGATTTTATGGAGATTTCACAAACATTTCAGCTCGTTCATCAACAAGATTTCATTACAAATTATTGCTTATGAACTCACCAGCTTTATGCTGATATTTTTCAAACTGCTTGTATTCTCAGGAAATCAGTAGACAGGAACTTGCTGGATTTTTCGAGGAACCGAAGCATTTAGAGTTTTTAAGTTTTTATTTTGCAAAACTAATGAATGTAGTTCAAATTGAGTTTCAAACAGATGTAAACGTTTTCATTCAAATATTCACTTTAATGGTTGTGTTGCTATGATTGTTGTTATTCATTGGTTGTGATGCTATACATGACGTCCTCTGCCTCGGAATGTTTCCGCCAACGGTTTCGGGGTGTGACAAGCACCTTGTCCAACACTTCCGTACAAACCACTCACTACAGGTGAGTTCATACCCCTTAATTAACCTTTTAAATGTTTATAAATTCTTTATGGGGGGGATACAAGTTGAATCATGCTGGTTATTATATCAATCACATGTGATTAATAACTAGCATACAAATGGATTTGCTACATTGTTAGCTGTTTACTCAGTATACTACTTCTAAATGACTTACCAAAACGTTTTTACATGTTAAACTCTTTATCAAACTGTCATACATACTGTATGTTTCCTTTCAAACTCTGTTACAAATGTGTTTCAAGTAAAGGTTTTTCTTATATTTAAAACTGTCTTATCAAACAAACTACTTTCAAATCGTTTTATAAACTGACATCAAGTCATCACTTCTTAGTTATTAAACTTTTCAAAGGTTTTACAAAACTTCTTTTATACTTTTATATTGTCAAATGCATGCCTATATATGTATAGTTATATAAGTAATGTTTACAGGAATTAGGACGGCTAGATCGCTTTAATTCCTTTTCCTCGTTAGGATGTGGTCTTAGGGTATCGGTTATTCGTCTGAATGTCTTCTAAATATTAGTTATATATCATGTATCCATATATAGACATAAAAGTTCCATCAGTTAGTTCAGTACCTTTGGGTAACAAAGTTATACCTTCGATTATACACGTACATTACTAGTAACTATAATAGGTATAGTTAGGAGATACTACTTACTATTCCAAGTACAAGGAATCACACAAGAGTCAGTTCATTCATGAGTCTATACTAATACATTACATACTATAGGAAGAGATACAATTACAGAAATACGAATACATTACATACTATATGAAGAGATACTAATACATAAAATTACAAGACATACTATTACAGGGTTACAATTACATAGATACTAGTAAAGCGATACAATTACATACTATATGATGAGATACTATTACATATTATATGAGTAGATACTATTATATAAGTACGAGACTAACCATTCTACACCCAGCTGTTAGCTACAGAGGGAAAATGCACATCGACGAATGTCTACGGTTAATACTATTCGGCAAGTTACTCTGTCGTGTTTATCCTAGTACCAAAGGATAATACTTAAATGATTATATTATTTTCCTTCTCACCTTTACTTTGTGACACCTTCACATGAACGACGAGGTAGAATATATTTGATATAGATAGACTATTTTCCTTATTACCTTTATATTGTGACACATACACATAAACGATGAGGTAGACGATAGTTTTATAATAATAATAGTTATACGAGGGAAAAAACCGTCACATTTACAATGATGCACACTTTCAAAACAGTTTGGTCTTGGTAGAAGACTACTTTTTATACTAGTAGGAAATATGAGATTTTCTAGGATTTTCAAACGTTTACAATTACTTACAAACATGTTCACTGATACAAACTTTTCTTCAAACATTTACAAGTCTTTATTTATAGTTTACAAGTCAAAGACACATAAATACTTATGAATTCACAAGCTTTATTGCTGATACTCGCTTTCAAAATAACTTGTATTCTTATGTCACAAATAGATAGGTACGACGACCAAGTTTTGTGAAGACGGAGCAGTCAAGACTCGTCTTTTATTTTGATTATTCATTATGTGGTTTTATACAATGAAAGAACACACTTGTATTCAAAATTATACTATTAATGCGATGGATGATGTTGTTGCTTGTTTACTACTTTACATTGTTGTGATACATTACATGACGTCCTCCACCCCAGAACGTTTCCGCCGTTCTCGGTTTTGGGGTGTGACACATAGGTAATGTAATCGAAACACAATTATACCGTAAGACACTCAGACGAAGTTGGGTAAACAAATCTGTCAACCATTTCAGTCCAGTCAAATGCATTAGTGTTGAAAGTTAACGACATAACCATCCACCGGATATCATCCCATCTACGCTCTATCAACAATGAGATCCACATCATGATGTGCTTGAAATAAAAATTTTTACAGTAAAGTGAGTATAGTTATTAGAAGTGTAGTACGTAATGATCACATAATTATATAACTTACATCACATTCCAACCAGCTCGTGTGAGTGTTCCCGTATAAGCATGCCCAAAACGTGTATGGTAGGTTCTGAAAGATTGTCCAATGGTGCTGGCTATTGGCATGCATTACCTTTCCTTTTCATCTGTATCCATGGGGACTTATACCATATGGACATAAATTTTTGGCGCATAGAATGCATAAGAGGTGTTGGAGGCATTTTGTATTCTTCCCACAAAATCATTGTTATATCTAAAGATTGAATATATGTAGATTGTTGCTTAGGGCCGCCATTCGACGGTTCTTCAGGGTACCTGACCCATAATCATGGTCTCATAAGTCATTGTAATATGTGGTACCACATCATCTATGATATGTGTTTGTATACTTCAATGTATTTAATTATATACAATGTAAAAACAAGTATACCATAAAGTTAAATAAAAAAATGTATAGAAGTGACATAATTAACAAAGTACCTCCACCCCCTTTACAGTACCAACATCATCTACAACAACCTTATTATTATGTTTTAGAAGCATGAGTACTACAGGTTCAAGTTCTAGAAAACGCATCTCATGTTCTCTCAACGTCTCCCAACATTCATAGACCTCATTTTGCAACTCATAAATAATTTGGTCTGTATCAGTTGATGATATAGTGGGTGGCGATGGAGGTGGTGGTGGGTCATATGTATTTGAACCTTTTGCAACATATATATGTGCCTTCTTTTGACGAGGCTCATGGGTAGGCGAGTGTTGGGGTGATGGTGTTACAGAAGGTGTCTTGGAAACATCTGTGGTAGGTAAATCAGGGCGATCAATCCATGCCAAGCTAATTGTCCACCATTCGTCACGACTCTCATCTTCTGTAGGCTCCAACTTCTGTATAAATCTATTATCCTACTAACAAAATTATAAATAAACATAAATTATACATATAGAAGATGGTTGCACTTAACCACACTTAAAGGTTTCAGTTTCAACCATGCAACAACCCGAGGGATCACATTGGGTACCAAACAAACTTCTCATAGGAAAACTCTCAAGAATCAATATCTAAAAGAGTCATGTATTAGAATATTATCAAACAAAAAATTTTAAATTGTTAATCATATATTTACCTTAAAAGCGTATAAAAATCCGTTTAAGGTGTACATTATTTTTGAGGTTGTTAAGCTTTTAGTTCAATTGGATGTATAAGGTTCTCAACCTTATTGAATACATTAAATAACTATGAGTACAATTAATCCCAAATTATCTTTCCCCATGGATATTTGCGACATAATAAAGTTCGCAATTAAATTTTTAAAAAATTGTAATGCCCGGTTCCTAGTAGGTATTTTAAACAAGAATCCTCATTTTTGCAAAGGGACTCGATAAGCTGAGGTCCCAAACTCGTCGAGTAGAAATGAGAATTAGACGCGGGTAGAAGAGTCTACTCGACGATTCGAAAGCCCTGACTCGACGAGTAGACCTGTCTGGATGAAACCCTAAATTCTAGGGTTTACACCCTATTTAAACACATTAACCAGCCTCCCATGTAGCCCCCATCGTCTTCCTTAGTCAAGAACGCCTTAACTTGTGTCCCTTGAGCTTTGATAAGCGTGGGAGTCATTTTTTAGAGTGTTTGTGTGATCTTGAAGCTAGAGGAAGAAGAAGAAGGAGCTAGAAGGTTCAAGGAAGCAATAGATCCAGGGTTCAAGCTCCATTTCCAGTCCCTTTAAGGTATAAGTTGCTTCCTTGACTTCCTTATTGCTCGATCTCTCCATGTTGAGTTTAGGGCCATCTTTTAGCAATTTTGTGAACCTTTTTGGAGTATGGAGTGTGATCTGAAGTTGTAATTTCAAATCCATATCCCTTTCAGGCCCTTTAGCCATAAAGTTTATGAATTTATCATGCTTTAGCCCTTCCCTTTGGCCTAGACTTCATTTTAGACTTGGAGATGGTGTTAACACCTTGCTTGCATGTAAAGTTTATAACTTTACGTGTAATATCGACCCTAGGAGGTCAGATCTATGTTTTAGATGCGTTAAGCCCTATTGAGATCGGTTGTATGGATTTGGACATTGAAGGACTCGACGAGTTGCTCATACGACTTGGCGAATTGGGTCGTAGTTTCACCAATCTTTTCTAATATTGAGCAACTTGTTGAGTTTTGGAGATGACTCAGCAAGTTGGGCTCGTTTATGGACTTGAAGATCATGGAACTCGACGAGTTCAAGGATGAGCTCGGCAAGTTAAGAGCAACTATCGCATCTGAGATGAAGATGAACTCGACGAGTTCAAATGGAAAGTCTCGATTCTGTTATAAGGGGAAACTCGACGAGTTAGATCGCAGGTTCGAAGTTCTTTGAATTATAGGACTCGACGAGTTGAAGGACCAACTCGGCGAGTTGAGTCAACCAAAATGTTGACTTGGACCTTATTGGTTTTGGGCTTAGTTATGGGTCTTGTTGGGCCAGGGGTAAAATGGTCATTTTACCCCAAGATTGGATTATGGATCATGGTTTAGAACTTAGTTGCTAATTGGGTATTGTGATGAAAATTGTAGTTTGGGAAGCCGTCAGGGCAGCAGCTAGGACGTTCGGGCAGCGAGCTTCAATATTCGAGGTGAGTTACCTTCCAGTAAAAGTTGGTCTAAGGCACCAAGGCCGGCCCACTAGTAAGAGTTATAGTAGAGATAATTGTCTTCGTATTTTGGGATCATATTTTTTTTGTTCCGGAATTCCTATTTTCGATGTGTAATATTCTAATATAAATAATTAAAATAGTTTTGGGTTGGTCATAATGCATTATCAACATGTATTGCTACCCCATAATGTGTTATGTTCATTCCGGAGATGTTCTTCGCGTTCCAGATTAAGTTTCTAAAGACAAAAATCTTAAAAGTAAACTACTAACTATAAGGGTAAAGAACTTACTCGTAAAACAATCAGGTCATCATGATCGTCTTCCACATCTTAAGTCTCAGAATACATGTCGGAATGCCGGAGAGCATGTATCAGAATTCGTTTGTAAATTGAGATCTCGAATGTATTAGAGTATAATTCGAAAAATGAATTTCAAAATCGCAATCCGGAATAAACAATGGTGACCTGAAATTGACATTTTAGACGGTCTTTAATGGTCCGTCCAACTTGCTATTGAGTTTGAAATGCACTCCGTAATGAACCATTTCAGATACAATGGTCATTTTAAAAAAAATAATAATTTTAAAATATTATCTAAAATAAAATACCCAAAAAATTTTGTTAAATTATTCAATTTTCCAAATGTTTATTCCAAAGAAATTAAATAAATAACCAAAATCTTGCATACCTTCCACCAATTGGCAACTTTAATGCAAAGAGAAAACGTGGTGGTGCCAGTCATGACAGTCCTGGAGAAGTGGCATCATATCCAGCAGCCACGTCACCACTTCCGCCACGTCTCCCCTCCGGCGACCCCCTTTAAATTCCTCTGCAAATCCACTTCTTTTCACATTTCCAATTCAATAACCACCATGCCTGGCATCACGATCGGAGACTCTCTCCCGAACCTCCAAGTCGACACCACTCATGGCAAAATCAACCTCCATGACTACGTCGGCGACTCCTTCACCATCATCTTCTCTCACCCAGGTACGATTCAATATCGCCATAACTGTGCACAATATCGAAACTAAAAGTAGATACAAATGTTCTGAAATCGAAACTCCATAACTACAGGTGACTTCACTCCTGTTTGCACGACGGAGCTGGGAATGATGGCTGCATACGCGGATAAGTTTGCTGAAAGGGGAGTGAAGTTATTGGGGTTATCGTGTGATGATGTTGCGTCTCACAAGGAGTGGATCAAAGATATCGAAGCTTATAATGTATATTCTTCTATGTTTATGGTTATACCGTGTAGTTAACTAATGAAGTAGGATGATTGTTATTGTTGCAGAAAGGGAAGAAGGTGACATATCCGATCGCTGCTGATCCAACCAGAGATATAATCAAGCAGCTGAACATGGTGGATCCCGATGAGAAAGATGACGCTGGGCACAACCTCCCTTCTCGAGCCCTGCACATCGTGGGTCCTGACAAGAAGGTTGGATTATAATATAAACTGCTATATTTGATCTTCATGATTCATGATTCATAATGATTTTCTTCATTGATGGTGTTAGATTAAGTTGAGTTTCCTGTATCCGTCGAGCACTGGGAGGAACATGGATGAGGTCGTGAGGGCGTTGGACTCGTTGCTGAAGGCTTCTAAGCATAAGATAGCAACGCCGGCGAACTGGAAGGAGGGGGAAGCGGTGGTGATAGCTCCGAGTGTGTCTAACGATGAAGCTAGAAAGCTGTTTCCTAATGGTTTCAAGACTGCTGATCTTCCATCGAAGAAGGAATATTTGCGTTTTACTAATGTTTGACTTGGGTTTATCTATCTGTGTACGTATATCGATGATAAATTTTGGTATGTGCATGATGGAATGACCTTTATATATGAAGGTAGATTCGAATAATAGTATCATTTTGGCTTATGTTTTATGTAAATTTACGTGTCTATATTGGCGTGATTTTTGGTGTGTTAATCTTTTGTTTCCTTTTCTCTTGCCTGTATATTCTAGGCAAGTCTTTGCATTATGTTTTTACCACATTTTAGCAGGCAGAATTTATGCTCTAGCATTCTTTAGATTTCATCACCTATATGTATATATGTATCATTGGCTTATTGAGAAAAGTCAGATTATTCCCATTTCATTACTCTCATAATACCAAATTGATTCTCTCAAAGCTTTCCTCTGATGATAAAGCTTCCGCCAGTTCATTTCTTTCTCCACATGCTCTTCCAAGCAATGACAATCCGGGTAAATTGATAACCCATACACAATTGAAGGGCCCTAATTTTGAAGAATGGGCAAAGGTAATTAGGGTTTTGTTGGGTGCGTAGAAGAAGATGGGTTTTATTAATGGTGCAATCAAGCAACCCGCTGACAATTCAGAAGAGATTGAAGATTGATGGACAGTTAACTCCATGATAGTCTCGTGGATATTTAACACGATCGAACCAACTTGAGATTCGCAATTTCTTACAGGGAAACCTTTAAAGAATTGTGGGATGATATACACACTACAAGAAAGGTTGGCATTACCGGCGACGTAGGGCAATAGCTGCTAAAGGCGTCACCGCTAATACCTAGATTCAGCGATCCGGTTCAAATTACCCATTCCGTCTGATTTCTTTTCGATCCAACGGTTGTGGAGGAAAGCGAAAACGCGGAAAACTTTCCCTCCAAGTGTCGCCACTATTGCCCTAGTGTTGCCGCTATTGTGTGTCGCCGCTAATGTCCTTGCAAATAACCCAGTTCCAGTTAGCCTTTTTGTGACATCTCTTCTGCCTCCTCTATTCATTCCTCTCGTTTCTTTCTTTCTTTCTCTCGTTTTTTCTCTCTTTTTTGCAACTTGGTGGACTAGGAAGCAAAAAATTGGTACCCTCCTTTCCCAAAAACTGCCACAAGACTCCAAAACCGGCGACACTAGGAAATCAACCAACGAACCCAAGCTACTTCTGAAGCAAGCGATCTAACACTCGCTGATATAAAAAAACTGTTTTGATAGAATATTGGGTGTTTGACGCGGACATATCAGAAGCATTGGACGTAAACCCCCTACCGTCGTGTCCATGTACGATCAGGAATAACCAGTGACACTAGGAAATCAACCAACGAACCCAAGCTACTTCTGAAGCAAGCGGTCTAACACTCGCTGATATAAAAAAACTATTTTGATAGAATATTGGGTGTTCGACGCGGACATATCAGAAGCATTGGACGTAAACCCCCTACCGTCGTGTCCATGTACGATCAGGAACAACCCAGTGACACAAGAACAACCACAATCACAGGTAATTATTAGTTTAAGTTGAAAAGTATAATGATATAATGGAAAATACAATGCTATAATTGAAAGTAGAGTGGTATAATGATATATTGGTTATGATTTGATATGTTGATATTTTGTATTTCGGTAATTTTTTGAGAGTACAATGCTATAATTGAAAGTAGAATGGTATAATGACATAATAATATGTTGGTTATAGTTTGATATGTTCATATTTTATAGTTTGGTAATTTTTTGAAAATATAATGCTATAATGAAAAGTAGAATGTTATAATGATATGTTGGTTATGGTTTGATATGTTGATATTTTGTAGTTTGGTAATTTTTTTAAAGTACAATGTTATAATGGAAAGTAGATGTATGTTTAAGTGTATTTGATATGTTGATATTTTGTAGAATGGTATGGTTTTTGGAAATTATAATGTTATTATGATATGTTGGTAATATATTTTGTTTTCATTGTAGTTGGAAATGCTGCAAACAATACTACAGGACCCGACCTGTTCTGTAGCATTAGAAAAGTGGTTTCGCTCATTACTGCCACCAAATAATGAAGGAAATGATGAGGACGAATAGTTACTTTAGGATTTTATGAAAATGTTTTGTAATTTGGAAGAATGTTTTAATTAGGTGGTATGGATTAATATTTTGGATTTAGTTGTATATGGATTAATATTTTGGATTAGGTGGTATGGATTAATATTTTGGATTTGGTTGTGTATGGATTAATATTTTGGATTGTTTGTGTATGGATTAATATTTATATAAAAAGTTATCAGATTTTATAAATATTATATTGTTTTTTATAAATTTAATGTTAAATAAGCAAAAAAAACAAAAACAAAAACAAAAACAAAAAAGTTTTTGCGGCGACATCAGAGTATTAGTGGCGGCACACTATTAGCGCCGACGGTGGACTATTAGCGGTGACAGGTGCAATGGCGGCGACGGGTAACCTTTAGCGGCGACTATATGTGTATTAGCGACGAAGCATTACCGACGACGCATCTGCAGCGACATGTCGTCGCTAAAGGTATTAGCGGCGACCACCCCCACCATTAGCGACAACAGGCGTTGCCGCTATTACCCAGACTTCTTGTAGTGACATCAAAGGTGCTAGGTATGCAATGGACCTTGATTTTTTTCAAATATGCAAAAGAACGATATCAGGTTGAAATGGGACATGTGTTCGGGTTCGAGAAATCATGGGAGTTGTAATGGGACATGTGTTTGGGTTCGAGAAATCATGGGAGTTGTTACGAGTGGATCCAAGGCGGAACATATTGATGTTATAACATTGTTATAACATGAAAATCATATCCTTGACGTTATAACATCATTGCTTATGTGGCATGTGAGGTGATATCAAGCTTATGTAGCATGTGAGGTAATCAAATTTGTGTTATATCTAGTGGCCCACACCCAATTTTCTAAGAAAAAAAAACAAACTTTTTTTGTTTTACACCAAGAAGAGAAGGTAGAAAACATATGAGAAACTTTTGTTTGTATTTCAAAAGTTGTATCTCCTTTATTTTATTCACATCATATAAAGGCTATATATAGCCTTTCACACATCATCATATAGGAAGAGAAAGAAAAGAATAAAACACTACTCTAACATCCTCTTTCCGAGTTCAATTTAAGAGAAAAGAAAACACGTGAATGGAAGTGAGAATAAAGTAAAATAAATTAGTGTTTCCGAGCTTCACTAAATAAATGAAGCAATGGGAAGTGAAAGAAAATGGATGGATCATTTCCCTTCTAGTTTTCCTTCCGATTTGGAAGAATTTGGAGAGAAAGAACAAAATATTTAATTTTCTTTCACTTTCTCCAACTCGGGAACATAAAAAGATTTTTTTTTCTTTTCCTTTCTTGCTTTTCTCTCTTTAGCTTCTTTTCTATTATTTGCTAAAACTCGTAAACTAGGTAAAATAAAAAAAACATGTAAATGGGTCTTTCTAACGTGTATATTCTTGTGACTAATCAGTTAAACCCTTCTATCTAATTTCTTTATTCGATAGCAAATAAAACAATACAAAAAAACTTAACCTTTACCTATACCCATAATCCATATTAACCCACTTATGTGAAGATTACCTAGTATTCACATCCTTAATGTTGATCGTAGTCTATTTACTCAAAGTATAGCGACTCATCATCATTTTGGATCAAATTAGCTTCTTCTTCCTTTGTTTCTTTCTTAGGACATTTAGCTGCATAATGTCCATATTCTTGAAAATTATAGCATTTAATATGTCGCTTATCTCGATAAGTACATTGCTCCCTTCGATCTTCATAGCTTCGGATCCGACTGTCTCGACCTCTACCACGACCACTTCCTTAACCCCAATTTCTTCCTTGCCCATATTGATCTTGATTGAAGTTACCACGCTTACTTCTTTTTTGATAGTAAAAGCTTGTTTTGATTTTGATCGTTACCAAATTCATCAAAAGCTTTAATTCTCTCTTCATATGCCTTCAACCTCCTCATAAATTCCTCAAGTGACATACTCTCTATCTCCGAGCATAGCTCGAATGCTCAATAGATACAACAAGCTGCAAGAATTTCTTAGGAACCGAATTTAGCAACTTTCTTAGCACTATCTCATCTTACAAGCTAGACCCAAGACTCTTGAGGTTTGTAGCAATCTCACTAAATTTTCCCAAACACTCATCAATCGTGTCACCCTCTTTCATCTTCAACATTTCTAGCTAGGTTCTAAGTCTTGCCGTTTGAACTCTTTTGGCTCCCATATATTGCACACGCAACGCTTCCTACACGTCTTTTGCATCCTTATGCTTAGCCCCTTAGAGTAATATATCTTCAGGTAGAGTTTGAAACACAAATGCTCTTGCCATTAGATTTTTATTTTCCTCGACCGCTCTTCCCGTTTGCGGATCAACTGTTTCCCATAAACTGTATGCTTGTAGCATCGATTCATAATAATCAACCAACTCATATAGTTTGTAGCTATTAACATGGGGCATTGCAACACGATACTTTGATTGCTCACGGGTACAACCTGACTTGATCCACTGGGATTTGTTGTCAGCATTGTCCCTAACTTGACCCTTTCCTTTCCTATAATATCAACCAAGACAGATCACACATATCTCAGTTATTTCTAATTTTTTTTTCTCATTTTCACTAGCTTCTCCACACAAGTTCCTTGTCTTCTTGGTTCACCCAGAACTTAGATTCAACACACAACCCTTTCTTTCAACTCAAACAGATTAGTCTTCAAAAAAAAACTCAATCACACATCACACAGATACCGATTTAGTCACACATATTTTTAGTTTTTGAACTCGTCTCACACAGAGCTTCGACCTATATGCCTTTTGCATCCTTATGCTTAGACACTTAAAACAATATAGCTTTAGGTAGAGTTTGGAACACAAATTATATTGCCATTAGAATTTTTCTTTGCGTCGACCGCTCTTCTTGTTTCCATACCAATCGCTTCCTACAAACCATATGCTTGTCGCTGTTAACTTGGGGGCATTGCAACAAGATACTTTGATTGCTCATGGGTACAACTTGACTTGATCCACCATGATTTGTTGATGGCATCGTCCCTGACTTGATCTTTTCCTCTCCTACAGTATCAACCAAGACAGATCACAAAAATCTAAGTTATTTCTGTTTTTTTTTTCTTTTTTCACTTTGACTAGCTTCTCCATACATGTTAGCTTTACCACACAACTTCCTTGTCTTCTTGGTTCATCCAGAACATGGATTCAGCACACAACCCTTTCTTTCAACTCAAACAGATCAGTTTTCAAAAAAAAACCCAATCACACATCACACATATACCAATTTAATCACACATATTTTTAGTTTTTGAACTCGGCTCACACAGAGCTTCGGTTTTCACTGAACTCTATGGTTCACATAGAACCTCTTAAGACAATCCCACGACCTTAAGGCTCTGATACTAAATGTTGGTTAAGCCCCTCTTCAATCTGTGAACAAATAAGAAACAAAGAAACAAACTTTACTGTTGTACACGAGAGAAGAGAAGGAAGAAAATAGATGATAAACTTTTTTTTGTATTCAAAAGCTTCTTCTCCTTTATTGTATTCATATCACATAAAGGCTATATATAGCCTTCCATACATCATCACGTGGGAAGAAAAAGAAAAGAATAAAATACTACTCTAAGCTAAAGAACATGTAAAATGTTTGAACTATTCCAACATGTGTCTTTCTAACATGCCTATTCTTGTGACTACTCAGTCAAACCCCTCTATCTAATTTCTTTATTTAATAGTAAATAAAGAAATACCAAAAAACTTCCATGGGAGTACACGGTGCCAGTACGTCGGACACCTACTCTAGAGGCAGCTATCTGGGCTGCCAAGTCTGTGGAGGATATAATTAAGGGAAGAGCTGCCAGCAAGGTTAAGGTTGGTGAGAAGAGGGGTCTGCAAAGCCCAACAATAAGAAAATCAAGTCTGGTTAAAGAAAGTTACGAGGAGGAAATGAATCGAAGTGGTGCGAGAACTGCAAGAAGAAGCACTTCGGGAAATGTAGCGAGGAAGTGACTTGCTACAAGTGTAGGAAGACGGGGCATTATGCCAACGAGTGCACCGCCAGCAAAATGGTGTGCTACGAGTGCCGTGAGGAAGGGCACATTGCAAAGGATTGCCCGAAGAAGAAAGAGGCAGTAAGGCCCAACATTCCACCAAAGCCGAATGTGAGAGCCTTCCAGATGACGCTTGAGGCTGCGAAGGAGGCAGCAGATGTCGCATCAGGTACCTTTCTTGTAAATGGATTGCCTTCCACTATACTGTTTGATTCAGGAGCATACTAGTCCTTTATATCGCACAAATTTGGTAGGAAACTAGCATTACCTGTAGAAAAACTTGATAATGCCCTAGTTGTGGAAGTTGCCAGTGGCAAGTTCGTACCTGTTAGTGATCGTATTAAGAACATCGTCATCGACTTAAACGGAAATGAATTCCACGAAGAGCTGTTACCCTTAGAGTTGAACGGCTTCGACATTGTTTTGGGAATGGCTTGGCTTAGCGCCAACGATGCCGAGATATTATGTCGAACAAAGATAGTAACAGTAAACCCACCTGGAAAAGAGTCATTTATGGTGTACGGGGACAAACGCAGAGTAAATTCTAGAATCATCTCCCTGATGAAATCCAAAAAATGTTTATCCAAAGGATGTACATCATATTTGGCATTTGTGATCGATGCTAAGAAGGAAAAGAAGCAGGTGCAGAATATACCGGTCGTGTGTGATTATCCGGAAGTCTTTCCTGAAGATCTTCCCGGATTACCGCCTGATAGACAAGTGGAGTTTCGAATAGACTTGTTACCAGGAATGACACCAATAGCAAAAGCACCGTACCGACTAGCACTGATGGAAATGAAGGAGCTCATGATGTAACTTCAGGAGTTGCCGAACAACGGTTTTATCAGACCTAGTTCATCACCCTAGAGAGCTCCAGTGTTATTCTTGAAGAATAAAGATGGAAGTATGAGAATGCGCATAGCCTACCGATACCTGAACAAGGCCACGGTGAAGAACAAGTATCCATTTCCAAGGAGTGATGACCTATTCGATCACCTTCAAGGTTCGAGCTATTTCTCAAAGATCGATCTTAGGTCAGGATATCATCAGCTGAAGGTAAGAGAGCAGGATATTGAGAAAATTGTGTTCGGAATGAGATATGGACACTACAAGTTCTTGGTTATGTCGTTTGGAATAACCAATGCTCCAGCAGCGTTCATGGATTTGATGAAAAGGGTTCGTAAACCATTCCTCGATAAATATGTGATAGTGTTCATAGATGACATTCTGATTTACTCGAAGAGCCAGGAGGAGCATGGAAAGCATCTACAAGAAGTGTTAGAAGTATTGAAGAAGGAGAAGTTGTATGCAAAGTTCTCCAAATGTGATTTTTAGATCCGAGAAGTCCAATTCTTGGGTCATGTGGTTAACCAAGAAGGGATAATGGTTGACCCAACAAAGATCGAAGCTGTGATGAAGTGGGAATGACCAATTAACGGTAAAACGACTTGTTATTATACATATATAATTATTATTAACTTATAATATTATAAAGTATAAGGGTTGATTTTTAACTTTTAAAATTCTAGGGGTTGGAACTAAAGTTTTTAAAGTGACTTTACATGTTCCAAAACTTGAGGGCAAGTTTTGTAACTTTCAAAACTTTTCATCTTTCATAACTTATGAGTTAATGGTTTAATAAAATGAGAGATTTTTCATTTTATGTAACCTATGTGTTTCTTTAATGGACTTTAAAAGGATGACTTTTGGTAATCCATAACTTGAGGACAAATTATGGATTCCATTAAAACACATAATGATCAAGAATTAAACTAACAAGCAAGTTACAAATAATTCTTATGTTCTTCTAAACTCATAAGTTCATGAACATGCATATCAACAATTGCATGAATCATAAAATAACCATATAAAACTTGAAATTTTGATAACAGCCATTGAAAATGGATTAGCATAGCCATCACACCATCTAAAAAGTTTTATAATATCAAAACAGTTTAGGGTAATGTTTCTAGTCCATTTCCAGCAGCAAAACTCAAAAATCTGCATTCTGGGACTCCTACGCATCGAGTGCACGAACCTACTCAACGAGTAGGATGAATTTTCTCATGGACTCGTTGAGTCCCCCCATGGACTCGGCGAGTTCATGCTGCAGAGTGCAGAAAAACTGAGTTTTTTCACAATTTTGCATCAAGTATTGTAACACCCCTAATCCAGCAACACCAAGAAAGGAAAGGAAAACCCTTAGTCAAAGGGGTCAACTCGTCGAGTCCAAGGAGGAACTCGACAGTCGGAGTGAGTTCTATGTCGCATATTAAGTGGATAACTCGGCGAGTCAGGTCTGGGTTCGGAAACCCTAATTTCGAGACTTGGTGCCCTATTTAAGCATCCTATTATCCTCTTTAGGGTTTCATTTACAGCCTCTCTAGTCCAGAATTGAAACCCTAGCCACCCAACTTCATTTCTTGAGATTTTGTGAAGATTAAGGTCCATTTGGAGTGCATCTTGAAGGTTTGGGAGAAAGGAGCAATGAAGGAAGTGTAGATCCAACCTCTACCTCGGTTTAGCAGCTGGTAGAAGGTAACAAGTCAATACCTTGAGCATTCATTAGATAGATCCCCTTCTTAGCTTAGATTTTGTCACATTGGGCCGTTTCTAAGGCCAATCTGAACATTTAGCCTTTGAGGACGAAAAGGACTTCAAATCTAGGCAATTCTGAGCTTTAGGGGCTCTGAGTGGGTAGCTTTACCCAGCTATGGCTTCATTCCATGATGTAGACATTCATTTTAGCTTGGATTAAGTGTTTTAACTTCATAGCACCATGCATGCACGTAAAGTTAGCAACTTTATGTGTAATGCTATCCTTAGGAGCCCAGATCTACGAGTTAGAAGAAATTGAATGGACTGTATTCGATAGAATGGATATGTCACAAAGTGGACTCGGCGAGTCGGTTCATGGACTCGGCTGAGTCGGGTCACAAACCCTAATCTCTTCTGGTTATGAGTCAGATCAGTGAGTGGGTGGTGACTCAGTGGGTTGGATAGGGCTAGGACTCAGAGATTGAAGGACTCGACGAGTCATTGGATGACTCGGCGAGTCGAGTCGCGAGTTGTAGGGTTTGTGGAGGTTATGAACTCGACGAGTCATGAGGCTGACTCGACGAGTAGGGTCAACCTAGAAGGTTGACTTTGACCAGGACTTTGACCTTGAGAAAGACTTTGAACAAAGTTGACTTAGTTTGACTTCTGGAGGACAATTTAGGGCTAAGTGTTATTTTGGTATTGGTAGCTCGGGGAGCTAGAGGAGAAGCAGTTCGGAGAATTGTTGAACAACAACCAGAGGTCTCAGCCAGTCTTCAGTTGTGTAAGGTGAGTCTCCTCACTGTGTGAATGGGTCTAAGGCCACAATGTCGGCCCATGTAGTTATAAGTAGGAAGACACGGGGGTTAGCCCTAGGCACTGTATGCTAGTATGTAATTCCGGACCAAGGTCCGATGCGGGGCAGGTACCCGAGGAATGTTTGCATGTTAGATTATACTTGTTGTCTTTGTGATACTTGTATGTGCCTGGTAGGGAGGTGAGTGTGGGCGAGGTCCCGTATCTCATCCTTAGTAGAGTATGGACAGGGTTCCATATCTCATTAGTAGCAGAGCAGGGGCAAGGCCCGAGATAGGAAATGAGTGAGTGTGGGCGGGGGCCCGTATCTCACTAACAACAGGAGCATGGACGGGGTTTCATGACTCACCAGTATCAGGACAGAGGCGAGGCCCAAGATAGGAGAGGCCTTAGTACAGGAATATAGTAGACTAAGTTAGCTTATGTGTTATGAATTATTTATATGCTTGTATATGTTTAGCGGGCGGGGCCTAAGAGAAACAGATCTATATACCGAGCGGGGCTCGAAGCCAGGAGGGGCCTGGGGTCGGGCGGGGCCCGATGTAGCGGGTGAGGCCCAGTGCTTGTAGTATGTAATTATGTATGGTATGTGGTAGGTTGGGGAACTCACTAAGCTTCGTGCTTACAATTTTCAGTTTTGGTTTCAGGTACTTCCGGTAGCGGAAGGAAGAGCTCGGGGTAATCGCATGTCACACACCATTGTTTATTCAGCCTGGGATGTTTTACTCAGATAAGATGAATATGTTTTGAATTAATAATCTGATTTGATGTTACGACTTACGTTTATGGTTTGAAAGCTATGGTTTGATGACGATATGAAAATGAAATTTTTAGACCTGATTTTTGGGACGTTACAAGTTTCAAACAAACAAGCCTAGGAGTTGATACCACTGAAGGGTTTTGAGCATTCTAACACTCCTAAGGTTTACATGCAACCCTAGAAACTTTGGATCTATGTTTTACTATGATACATGCAAAATTGATTTTCCAAGGTTCTTAACCTATCTAGCATACCATGGGGAACTTTTAAACATAAATGCTAGAAGAAGAACATACCTTTTGTAGTTTGGATTCCTTGAGAACCTTGTGAGCCTAGCACCTCATGTGTGATGCCTCAAATGTCTCACACAACACTACAACTCTTGGAATAGACTTGAGAGAAGTTCACTAACACCTCAAAATCGGATAGCCCTCTTGTTCTTCACTTAGTGGCCGTTTTTTCTTGCCTTGGAGCTTCTTATATAGTTGTGGCACAAGTAGGGTTACACCATGTAAACCCTAATTGTCATGGCTTTTCATATTCCATGACCCATGGGTTTGTAACCTCCATGGATTATCCATGGAACACCTTATGGGTTTTAACCCAATCCATACAAACCATGGATCATTAGCCCATTTGTCACACCCCGAAACCGAAGGCGAAAACGTTCTGGGGCGGAGGACGTCATGAAGTATCGCAACCAATATACATAGTAAGCATAGTAAACACAAAACTTTACATTACATAGATTCATTACATTTGTTTGAAATCAAAGTGTTACAAGTGTTATACATATATATCATATGAACAAAAGCTAAGACGGGTCTTCTATATGCTCCGACTTCCAAAAGATCGCGGGGTACCTATTTAATATGGACCTGAGAATACAAGCAGTTTAAAAATCAGCATAAAGCTGGTGAGTTTATAAGCGGTTGTTTTTCTGAAAATGAATAAGTTTCCTTTGGTTTTCTGAAAAAGTTATGAATCCAAGAAAGTCCTATATTTTCTTATAAGTAAAGTTTAGTTATCCATTAGTTACACGGTCTAGTTAAGAACAGTTTAGTTATTCCAGGAAAAACCCTTAGTTTCCTAAAAGTTTGTGTTTGGTTATCGAATTCAAATGTAATGTACAAGTATCTACCATACTTAAAAATGTTTGTGTGAAGTTTCCTGAAAGCCTAGTTATCCTTGAAATGTATGTTAGTTTTAACACGTATATAAAACTATTGTGAGGAAAGTAAACTAATTCTTAAGGTTATTAGCTTACTAAATTCATTATTACCACCAAGTAAATCTACGTTATCTAAATTGCGAGTTCCATAACCATACGATAGACTAAATATGGCAATAAGTAGTCCATCATCAATTTATGACTTTCGTCACCCTTGAGCCTTTCGGTTTGGCTGTAGCTAGCATCCAGGTGCGGAGTAGTCAGCCCTGTATAGATCTGTACACTCAAGTCACGCTCTCCCTCCAGGAGATTCTGGTTACGGGGGCGGTCCTCTACTTGCATATCTCTGTGGAGTGTTACAGAGGACATGTATCCAATTATTAAGATTAACGAATTTACAAGTAATAATGCGGAAAATCCTGTTTTAGATTCTAATTACAAATAGCGCTCCTCCACTCGCGTATCTCTGTGGAGTGTTACAGAGGACAAATAAAAAGTACTAAACTAATGCCTTTAACAATAATAAAGTGAAAAATCATGTGAGAAACATATATTATAACAATATATAATAAGATTTGAAAACTAACTCTGCAAGTCAAACTGTTGGTTAATACGGCTTTGATTGTTAAAAGCATGTGAAATATGAAACATTTCAAATGAAATAATAAGTTTAAGTACAAGATATACTTGTACTTATGCTTGTATTCTCCCCTGAAAACATTGAAAAACACAGAAAAGGTGTAGTGGTATGAACTCACCAGACGGGAAACGTGTCGGTTTGGATACTACGCGTCAGTTCGGGACTTTAAAACGTGCGAGGTTCCTATGTAATATGAAGGGATACACATTTGTATCTAATTAGACCCTGAACCACTAATCAAATATGAATAAACACTTCGAGGCGCGAAAACACTTCATTGCAGGTGTTTGGAGTGACCCGGGTGGCATCTAAGGGTGTGTATGGCTTGGATATGGAGTTTACTCTTCAAGACTAAAATCCTAAGGGAGTTTATGGCCCTAATGACCATATCCCCATGAGTTTACGGCCGTAAACTCATGGGTGGTGTTCTTGGATGTTAATTGGCCTTATAACATTTGAGGGGTGATGCTAGGTTTGGTTCTAGGGCATTGGAAAGGAAATTAAATCAACACATGGACCATTTGAGGAGTTTACGACAGTAAACTAGGAGTTTATGGCCGTAAGCTCCCTCATACCCATTCCTTTGGTGTTTTGGTGGTCCTAGGTCAATCACATGTGATTCTAAGTCATTATACAAGCCTTGGGATGAATTTAGGGCATAATTTGACTAAGATATAGGAGTTTACGGCCCAGGAACCTATCCTTGGAGGATTTACGGCTTTAAGCTGCTATGGGGGTGGTTTTCATCAAGTTTAAGGCCCCTAACTCGATTGTGGTTACTTCTAGGCTTTATTCCAAGGCTTAGGAGGTGTTTAAGGGGCATCTTAACACCTTAGAAGGTGTTTACGGCCTAAGAATTGGTGTTAACGGCCCAAGCATGTTCTTTGGCAGTAAACTCAAGGTTACTCCTCAAATGTTAAGGTTTAGGTGTTCTAAGTCCAGTATGGTAAGCCCCTAAGTCGTATCTAATCTCCAAATGTGGTTTGGAAGGGTTTTAAGGCTCAAAATCCCCATTTGTATGAGTTTGCGGCCCAAGGGTGTTCCAGGGCCATGAACACATGTCTTTGGTCCTATTTCATGATTTAACCACGAATTTGTAAGCTAAACTTGTTAATCTATGAGTTAGGAAGGATTACATACCAATTTGGGGCTTGAAATGGGTGATTTTGGGTCCAAGATTGAGTTTCTAGTGAGAGAGTAGAGAGAGAGAGAGAGGAAAAGGCTTCTAATGAGGTCCTTTGAACTTTATATATGGTTCGAGTTTGGGACACGGTGGAATTCTACCCATACTGATGTTAAGCGAGGCTTTTTGTCGCACCTGATTTAATTGTCGTAACTCGACGTGGTCTAAACTAAAAAATTTCCAATTACTAATTTGGGATGTTTTCATGTGTCTTTAACGGGTTTGGATACTTACGAGGTCATAATAAAAGTCTTAAATTAATTGACTTAATCCAAAAATGAAATCAGAACAATTCACAAAAGACGAGTTTTTATGGACAGAATGGGTTACGGCGATGGAATAAACTTCGGGTTGTCACATTATCCCCCCGTTAGAGGGAATTTCGTCCCGAAATTCAAACTTTAGATACAATTCATGGATTCGGAAAGAAATACGGATACTTCTACTTTGTCGGATTTTCGCGCTCTCAAGTGAACTTGGGTCCTCGTATGACATTCCAGCGAACCTTCACTTATCGGGATACGGCTTTATTTCACATGTTTAAATCTTTCGATCTATGATTTCGATTGGTTCTCTCATGAGGTTCAGACTTTCTTTGATTTCGGTCACATTGAAGGGATTACTAGGGTTCCATCGGATAGGCACTACTTAATATTAGAGGCGTGGAAGACGGGGTGAATGTTGCTAAGTTCTGAAGGTAATCGGAGTTTGTAGGCAATGGAATCGATCCTAACGAGGATTTCGAAAGGTCCTACGTTCCTCGGGTTAAGTTATACACGCTTTTCCAAAGCGTATTATGCCCATTCCGGGGTGAGACCTAAGAATTTACAGAATTCTTTGAGTGTCTTCGGTGCCGACTAATTCTCTATCGCCTGGGTCTTGGACTGGTCCACGTGTATGCCTTCCCTGTAACCGCCGAAGTTCAGGTACAACCGATTATCCCTTCATCTTTATTTATTTGTCATTTTGGGCCTTTGTGTTGGGCGAGTACGTTGGGCGTACAAGGAGTACTCTGTGCGTACTCACGCGCCTCATTTAAACACGTCATCGTCGGGTACGCTGGGCGTACCCAAGGTTACGCCAGGCGTAATTGGTCCAGACCCAAAACCCTAATTTGAGTTGTTGGCTATAAAAGGAATGAGATGGCTTGGTTCCTCAGCCACCATCCTTCAGAAAGAAACCCTAAGAGAGTTGTTCCTTCGTTCATAGCTTGTTTGTGAGTGTTCTAACCTTTGAGGTGTCATTTCAAGGTAGCAAAAGGAAAGAGGAGTCCATTGTGGAGGCTAGAAGTTGGTGTGCAAGTGTAGATCCGTGAAAAGCAAAGGTTGGAGCTTCTTCCTAAGGTAAAAAGTTCAGATCTTGCCTTGTAGTTCTTATGGTATGCTTCATGGACCAATTTCTAGGGTTTTGGTCCCAAAGATGGAGACTTTATGAGCAAGTAGTCTCCATTGGCTTAGATCTACCATATTCCAGGTCCATTTGAGTTGTATGTTCATAAAAATGTGATCTTGGACGTATATATTTAGCCATGCATGAGATCTAGATCTTTGGAGGTGAAAAGGAAGGTATTAGAGGGTGTAGGAGCCTTTACAGCCATGCCAAGGCTTAAAGGTTCCGACTTTATGGATTAGGAGGCGTAAAGAGAGCCAGATCTGGAAGTTGAAGGAGTGTCTTAACCATTTAAGACAAGAAATATGGTATGGCTGAATCTGGGATTTACGTTGGGCGTAACTCCCAGTACGCGCAGCGTAAGGGGTTGCGACCCCCGATTGTGACTCATTGATGTACGCCCCGCGTACAGAAGCTGGTACGCCCCGCGTACTGTGGTCAGTTGACTTTCGTTGACTTTTAGGGTTTGGTCAACATGAGTCAAGGAAGGGTAAAATGGTCTTTTACCCCTATGTGGGTTAATGATAAGGGTGTAGCCTAGTATTGAAAGTCTATATTAATTAGAATGATATTTCGTTATGATTAGGCGGGGTTGAGTCTTCGTTTCGAGATTCGGAGATAGCGAGCACGTGAGTTTCTAGACTTCCTGCGAGGTGAGTCTTCTCACTATACTGTACCCGGAAGGGTATTTATGTGTGACCGAGAGGTCGGATATGTTATGAGTTGTATGCATTGAATGTGCTATGTATGCTATGCTTGATATGGGCCGGAAGGCATTATGTTATGGGCCGGAAGGCATTTTATGTTAGGGACCGGAAGGTCGACGAGGGTGATGAGTTATAAAATAACTCTTTGATCGATTAGATCTTTGTAACAGGTAAGTAATGAACGTAAAGATAGTAAAAACGAAACACAAGTATGAATCAGAATGTGTCGAATGATTAGATTACTCGATCCTCAGCAGAGCTCGACTAAGAGCTTCCACTGTAGAGGATTCTAGGGTTACAAAATAAGAATGATGAATATGCTGAACAATACTTCTCTAATCATTTCTTAATTATCTTTTTGTTCTAGGATGCATGCAAGCATCTATTTATACTAAACCCTACAAAACTCACGGATGGACAGGCCCATTCCGGAGATATATATTAGACTAGCTAACGAGCCCAATAGACACAACACTATACTGAACCTAACAATCTCCCCCTTTGCGTCAATTTGGAGCGAGACTATCGTTTCTTCTTGCTTGGGCCAGTAGCAGGAACCTTCTTTGTTGTATCAAACAGATGTGAGATAAGTGCAAGGATAGTCTGTCTGAAGCGAATGTACCATTGAATCATATCATCAAAGTACTTGATATCATCCGCTGTGTTCTGCTTGCATCGATGGATGATCCCTAAAACGTGTTCCAAATAGGCAGTGGTGTAGAGATGTTTGTCTGCCAAGGCAAAAAGACATTTCTGTCCTTCGTTCCTGGTAAACATAACGGAGTTTCTCTTTGGGTCAATCTTCCCCATATGTTTCATGTTGAGATCACTGGCAGAGCCAACAGGAGATATGGTAGGCTTCTTCTTGGATACGCTCGGTATCTCCTAATCCATCAGAGCAACTTCCATGACATAGCATACAAGCATCCTCTTAAAGTGGTCGATGATCGGACCATATTCTGCTTCGTTTGTAAGAAGGATGTTGTGCAAGATAATCCAATCATGGGGATTAAGGTTGGGAAGATCTGCAAGTGAGATGGCATGTTCGGTCTTGGCAGATCCCCGTAGTACCTTGAACCGAACGTTGGTGAAGTTGCCTTCCCTGAACGGCTTTAGGACCCGAACATTGACGATTTTCTGAGCACTCCAAGTTTGGTATTGTGGTTCAGCTGCCCTCAGATAAAATTCGACTAAGTCCCGATCAACCTGTGGATGAGGATGGGGGAACTCAGCAATGTTGGCAAAGGCATGAAAAACAAACGCCTTTCGGGTCAGTGGCATGTCGAACTGAGAGTCGATAGTGTTAGAACGATCTAAAGAGATCACAGGTTCTAGCCACAAGATACTTGGTGTTTCGATGGATTCATTAATCAGCTTCTCAAGAGTCCACGGAGGAAAAAGAGTTTTCCTGCTTTCGAGAAGGCCGTGGGCTTCTTTCTGTCTTCTTTCGGCTTCTTCAGCCTCTCGAGCCACACGAGCACTGATGTCAGCCTCTTTATCTCGACCTTGTCGCTTCAGAAGGTCGGCAATTGTCTCCTTATCATCTTCATCGCTCTCCTCAGCAATCTTCTTGCCCTTGTCTTTTACACCGGAACCGGAGGCTTGGCCTACTGGAGGAGGTTCGGTTGTGTGTGTTGCTGTTGAAGTAGGAGGCGGTTGAGACATATTCACTTTCTCTCCCCCCTTGTTTCGGAATGGACACGAAATCAAGGAGCCCCTCAATTTTGCTCAGTAGAGAGAGGGCGGGAGCAAGCTTCTCTGCAAGGTCACGCCTCACAGAATAATTGAGGATCGGGTCATGTGCTTCAAGGATGTTTGAGATAGCTGAGTGGACATCCGAAGCACACGATTTAACCACCTCTCTTTTAGATCGAAGAGACTCAATCTCCTGTTGAGAGTTGGAGAGTTGAATACTCTTGACCTTCAGAGCGGTAGTCTTCCTTGCGAGAGCATCCATGAGAGAGTTCTCAGCAGCTAAGTCTTCTTGATGCTTGGAGAGACGCTCCTCAATGGTTGTTCTGAAAGCTGAGTTGTCGTCAGAAATTGTTTGACGAAGTGAAGCGAACGACTTCAGCTCTGATGCGACTAAGTTAGCCAGCTGGTTGACAATGGGTTCCAGCTTTGTCGAGGTGGCTTCAGCGGTTTCCTGTAAAGATTTCAACAAGGAAGAAGCATCAGTGAATAGTTTATCGACTTTTTCGGTCGCTGCCTCACAAGCTTTGGTGGAGGCGTCAATGGCTGCAGTGGCGGAATCAAGGGAAACTTGAGCTTTGGAAAAGGCTTCAACAATTTTCTGAATGGCAGCTTCAGAGATGGAGGACTGAGATGAAGAAGATGAGGCAATGAGCGAATCAATTTTATCATGTAGCTCCTTGAGATGCCTCTTAGTGACAGGAGCATCGTCATCATCGTCACTTTGAACTTGAAACGGACTGTAATAGACCGAGTCAAAGGTCATGTCCTCCCCGCCAAGGAGTGGTTCTTCACCCTTTGATGCATGAGCAGGAGAAGATGGTGGTGGTGAAGCTGGAGGTTCGGTAGTAGTAGTAGGTTTGGGTTGGGTGGTGTGTTCGGTTTTTGGTGTGGGTTCGGGTGCTGAGGTGGATTTGGGTGCGTCAGTATGAACCCCCGTATCAGATACGTTGGTTCTTACATCTGCAGTGGTGGTGGTGGTTGCTTCGGTAAATATAGGTGGTGGTACTGGGATGGAGGTGGAAGGTATTTGAGTGGTGGAGGTTATGGGGGGGATGGAAAAAGGAATTGTAACTGGTGGAGAGGAAATAGGAGAAGTGGCAATATGAATCTCTGGTGTAGGCGAACGTGGTGGAGTGTTACCACGTTGAGATCCATCAGAATCAGAACCCTCTTCCTCAGATTTGCTTGAGGATGAAGCGATGATTAGCTTTCGCTTTGGTTGAGTTTTTCGCTTCTTCATAGGAGGAGATTGGGCGGCTCTGGTGGTTTTCCTCTTCTTGGGAGATGGTCCGTTTGCTCCCTTTGCAACCTGCTTTCCCTTATCAGCCTTCTTTCCTCTGGGGGCAGGCTTGTCAGCATCATGAATCGATTTGAGCATTTCCGGAGTAAGGTCTCTCGGACCAGATCGTTGGAACTCCTTGTACGTTTTAATGATCCGGCTGTCAGCAGGAACATCATCATACATTGTTTCAGGGATAGACCCGTTGAAGGGAAATTTTGATGCGTCAGAAACAATGATCTTCGTGGTATGGAAAGTACCAATCGAAAACATTGGAGCACCAGCGGCAATGGGGATGTCGTACTTGTCCATCACCCATTTAGTGACAAGAGACCAGAACCGAGCATATGAAATCTCTGAATGTCGAGAAGTGGAAGAAAGACTCTGAATGAGTTGTTGCCATAGGACCGACCCGTAGTCCATGTTGATACCATTGTAGATCTCGTACATGATTGATAGGAACAGACGACTTGCCCCGTCGGATCCAGCACTTCTTTCAGACAAGCCCTTGAAAAGCACAGTAAACATCCCATTCCACTGAGGGGGCAGGCACGATTTCTTGAATTTCATGACCGTGGTGAGCACCTCAGTGCACCCCATGTTGTAGAACATGTTGAACAGATGACCCATCGGAATGGTTTCAGGATTAACCCTCGACAAATCAGGTTCAAACCCTAACAGCGTACAAAACCTTTGCTTGGAAATCGATGCCTTGTGCTCGAAGACATCGAAGAAAATCCTGTCGACGACCTTGTTGTAGTGAGCTGTGGCAAAAATCTGTGACAGGAACTCCATGGGAACAGCTTCAGCCCTGGTAAGAGCAGGAGCGATTGGCGAGTATTTCAGGCATTCAATGATGGGAAACATGAAAGCGTCGTATGCCTGAGGAGTGAGATCAATGATCAAACTCTGCTGGGGACAAATAGGCAAGATGTGAGAAGTTGTGTGAACTGATGAAGAATCCACCATTGTTGTGATGAAGATGGGAGAGATGATGAACAATAGAGGTTGGAGGATTTTCTTGCTCTCTGGAAATATAGGTGCAGTAAAGAGGTAAACGGTGGTTTACATTGCCTTTTATACTGTGAGTAAAAGAGAGAGAAGAATCTTTCCCAAATCTTCGATTGAAAAACGAAGAGTTTTTTGGAGGCGATTGACGCGTGACAGTTGGTGTTGCCGATGATTACGCAGGAGAGAGAGTGTCAGTCCCTAATTACACGGCTTCCCATCAGGCGCTGTTTAGAGATGAAACGGTTCCAATTCGCACGATTTGCCTTCTTGCGCCATTTGAAATCAAATCGATTGGACTCCCGCCTGAGTCATCATTTTTGTCATCTTATCCCTTTAGAGTTTAACGACATCTTTAAATAAAATCGCCCACGTGGATCAATATCAACCACAACCTTTTTATAACAACCAATCCAATTAAAATATCTTGAAATTAATGAAACCAGAATTTTGGAAAATCAAAAAGATTTTCGTGCTGAGTGTGTAAAAGAAAAAGAAATAAAGCAACACTTTTGAGGGATTATGTGATGTCAATAAAGACACGAAACAATGGATCCCGCGCACGAATCTCTTCCTTCAAAGTCAAGAGAGACCTTAAAGTGTTTGTGTGGTTTCCCGTTAAATAACGATCAGACACTTATTAAGAAGTGTTGAAAGGCTTCTTTTAATTAGGCTTATGAGGGTGGCTTTCGCTTCGATTCATAATTCATGATCTTGATATAAGATAGAAATCGAACGAAGTACTTGTGAGACCAATGTAGTCTGTTGAACAAGTAGGTTGGAGATAATTTAAGTGGCAAGGTAAACTAATGTATGCGAAATCTCAAAAAAAAATTAAGACTGGATCCCAAGGGAAGAAATGTTATTGAATTTAACAATTTCATAGGAATCACTCAAAAGAAAAATAGAGATTTCATGTTGTACCCCCATGGATAAGTCCGTCAATTCATTAGTGAAAGCTAGAGCAAGTTAATTGTTCACCGTCAATGCATAGTAGGTATTGAATTGTGGGTTTCACTTAGCACGTAGTGACACGAAGCAAAGATCATGAACACAGAAATTGTGTAACCATAAACCTTAGTGGTAATGTCTGAGAGTCTCAAGGGTTACGTTTGTAAAACGAATGAGATGGAGAAAAAGTAATGTAGATGATGTAAAGAGACCAAAGTACCTCTGCTGTGAAAAATAAGGACTAAGCAGAAAACTCTTATCTCATGTGAGAAGAGAGTTAGGTAGCTCATGATTAGAATAAATATGAGAGCCTAATTGGGAAGACAAGGTTTGTTTGTACCAAGTCAGTAAGGCTTTTATTCAAAATCAGGTGAGGCTTTGGACACATACAGCAACATGCTTCTAGGGACACTTAGCTAGTGAAATGATTTACCCACAAAGAGACATACAAAAAGATAAGAGCCAAAATTAAAATAAAATAAAGAAAGAGAAAAATAAATAATAATAATAATAATAAATGATTTTTGGAGTTTTTGAAAAAAAAATAAAAAAATATTTTTGGAATTTTGATAAAAAGGAAAATAAGACATAAAAAATGAATAAAAAAATGTTGGAACCGAACCTGAGCGTTCGGTCTATTTCGGATGAGAAAATTTTGGAACCGAACCCGAGCGTTCGGTCTATTTCGGGTGAGAAAATTTTTGGAACCGAACCCGAACGTTCGGTCTATTTCGGTTGCCAAAAAATAAGTTTGAAAAAGAAAAGAATTTTGACAATAAGATAAATGAATTTGGAAAAATAATACAAAAGATTTACAACCAAAGAAACTACCTTTGAGTGATAAGCGAAGATCAGATGATACAACCGAACCCGAGCGTTCGGTTCATTTCGGTACACCAGAACAAGACCCGAACCCGAGCGTTCAGTCTATTTCGCTTCTTACTTTTGATCGTGAGAGGTAATTTTTGGTACTGACTCCGATTCCATCATTCCTAGCCCTTGTAGAATTTTGTTAAAAGAAGCTTCAGGAAGAGCTTTGGTGAAGATGTCAGCCAGTTGATCAGTGGTTCGAACAAAATGAATTTCGACGTTCCCATCTTCCACATGATCCTTAATGAAGTGATACCTCAGTGCTATATGCTTAGTCTTGGAGTGTTGCACTAGGTTATGACAGATCCTAATTGCACTCTCGGAGTCGCAATATAGTGGGATCTTTTTCATATTGAGTCCATAGTCTCGGAGCTGGCTTTGGATCCAAATCACTTGAGATGTACAGGAGGCAGCTGCGATGTATTCTGCTTCAGCTGTAGACAGAGATACACAAGTCTGTTTCTTTGATTGCCAGCTAACCAACTTCCCGTCAAGGAATTGGCAGCCTCCAGTGGTGCTTTTCCTGTCTAGTCCACAACCTCCAAGGTCTGCATCTGAGTAGGCTTGAACGAAGAAACCTGAGTTTGATGGATACCATAAACCGAGAGAGGTAGTTCATTTTAGATACCAGAGTATGTTCTTCACTGCAAGCATATGAGGTTCACAAGGATTCGCTTGAAATCTAGCACAGTAACAAACAAAAAACATTATATCAGGCCTGCTAGCAGTAAGGTACATTAAAGAACCGATCATCTGGCGATATAGCGTAATATCGACTGCTAGCTTATCCAAGGATGGAGTGAGCTTGGTGCCGAACGCCATTGGAACTTTAACCTTTGAGTCTCCCATTATGCCGAATTTAGCAAGGAGAGTCTTGGTATAGGCTTCCTGGTTAATAAAGATGCCTTCGGGTCCATGTCTAATATTTAAACCAAGGAAAAAGTTAATCGGACCCATTGAGCTCATTTCAAATTTAGTCTCCATCAGCTTTCTGAATTCAGTTGTTAAGCTAGGATTCGTTGAGCCAAAGATGATATCATCGACATAGATTTGAACAATCATAAGGTGGTTACCTTCCTTCTTACGAAAGAAGGTTGGGTCAACCGAACCTTGTTTGAATTTGGACATCTTTAAAAACTTGGTTAGCGTTTCATACCAGGCCCTAGGTGCTTGTTTCAGACCATAAACCGCTTTATCCAGAATATAGCAGTGATTGGGGAACTTTTCATTGACGAATCCCGGAGGTTGCTCCACGTACACCATTTCTTCAAGTTCTCCATTTAGAAATACGCACTTTACGTCCATTTGGTAGACCTCAAAGTTCTTGTGTGCAACATAGGCAAGAAATATTCGAACAGATTCCAGCCTAGCTACAGGAGCAAAAGTTTCCTCATAATCGATTCCTTCCTCTTGGCAGTATCCTTTCACCACTAGACGAGCTTTGTTTCTTATCACATTGCCTTCCTTGTCCATTTTATTTCTGAAGACCCATTTGAGACCAACAACCGAGGCATCTTTAGGAGTTGGAATGAGGCGCCAAACCTTATTTCTTTCGAACTCATTAAGTTCGTCTTGCATAGCTTGAACCCAATCTGAGTGATCAAAAGCAGTGTTTACTGTCTTTGGTTCAACTTTTGAGACGAAAGAGTTAAACATGCAGAACTCTACTTTTGAGAACAGAGATGTTTGCTTTGCCTTCAGTTGAGATCGGGTCAAGACCTTTTTAGAGACATTACCCACAACCTGTGAAACAGGATGATCTCTGGTCCATTTGACAAGAGGAGGGTAATTTGGATCATAGGATGGATCCAATTCAGCATTTACCATTTATTCTAATTCAGATTGACTATCATCGTCGTAAAACATATCGGCATTCTCCCCCTCGACTGATGAGCTTTCAGGTGTATCTTGACTTTCCGGTGCTACAGGACTTTCGGGTGCAGTCGAGCTTTCGGGAGCTACAGTATCTTCAGGTGCAGTGGAGCTTTTGGGTGCAGCTGGAGAAGAGTTTTCCCCCTCAACTTGTGAGCTCGGTTGTTTTGAAGAAGATGGATTCTCCCCATCAACTGAAGCACCGTGCTGAGGAAGTTCATTTGGAACTGATTCTCCTTCACCCATTCATTTGGCGGCGTCTTCGACGATTTGCTTAAGATGGTCAACTTTGTTGTCTGCTGCATTGGCTTCTGAGAGAGAGGCCTTCTTCGGTTCATCGAATAACTCCATAAACTGCTCAAACAAATTTGCAATCGAGGCCGTGACTTGGCCTGTTTGAGAGAAAATTTCTCCAACTGTTTCTTCAGTGGCCTTCAGCTTCTTGACGTAGCTGTCATCGAAAGTCACATAATACGTTTCTTCAATCTTCCTCGAACGCTTGTTTAAAACCCTGTATGCTTTTGAAGTAAGAGAGTATCCCAGAAAAATCCCTTCATCGGCTTTAACGTCGAACTTGTTACGATGTTCTTTAGAATTGAAGATAAAGCATCGTGAGCCGAATACATGGAAGAATTTAACGTTCGGCTTCCTGTTGTTGATGATCTCATAAGGAGTAAGAGTGAAACGCTTATTGAGATAGGACCTGTTCTGCGTAAAACATGTTGCAGCAATAGCATCAGCCCAGCAATATAGAGGTAGAGAAGCGAAACTTAACATGGTTCGGGCCGCCTCACACAAAGATCGGTTTCATCTTTCGACAATTCCGTTTTGTTGAGGGGTGTAGGGGGCTGAGAAGTTGTGACTGGTTCCTTTTTCTGCCAAAAAGTCTTCAAATTCTTTATTCTTGAACTCCAGCCCATTGTCGCTTCTGATGTTGTGAACGACTTTCCTCAGTTTCACTTCAATCTGCTTGATAAACATCTTTAGCTTGAGAGTTGCCTCAGATTTGTGCTTCAGAAAGAACACCCATGTAAAACGTGAAAAGTCATCAACAATAACAAGAATATACTTGCTACCGCCAATGCTTTCGATAGATGACGGACCACACAAATCAATGTGAATTAACTCAAGTGGTTCAATGACTTTAGTGTTTATAATGGATGGGTGACTTTGACGACTCTGTTTCCCCAATTCACACGCAACACACAAATGTTCTCGATCAAACTTGAGCAATGGAAGACCCCGAACATGACCTTCGGTGACAAGTTTATTGATATCCTTGAAGTTGAGATGGGAGAGCCTTCGGTGCCACAACCAACTTTCGTCAGAATGTGCTTTGGATAACAGACAAATAACTGGATTCCCTTTGATAGGTTTGAGATTGATAGGAAACATTTCGCCTTTGCGTTCTGATTTGAGAATCACTCTTTTTGTTTTCTTCTCTATTATTTCCGAACCCTCATCGTCAAATGAAACTTTAAGACCGGTACCTCCAACAAGCTGAGATACACTGATGAGGTTATGCTATAGTCCTTCAACATATGCAACCTTTCTAATCGTGAAGTCTCCATTTGTAATTATCCCATAACCTTTTATCGTGCCATATGAGTTGTTCCAGAACTTGACATTCCCGCCATTTGGAAGAGGTCGATATTCCCTCAGCTCTTCCTTCCTTCCTGACATGTGACGTGAGCAGCCACTGTCAATATACCATTCTTCGTCGAACTGCTCGTCACTGATAACCTGCAAAAATCAAGCAGATTTAGGAACCCAAAGTTTCTTGGGTCCACGTGAGCCTTTCACAGGAACAGGAATAGTAAGAGAAATGTCAACAAGATATGTTCTTTTTATTAAAGTTGTTCCATCCTTCTTCTTAATAGTGAAAACTTTGATTTTGTTAGGATTTGTTACAGTCGGTTTGGATTCAGGTTCAGGCGTTTGGGCCTTTGAATGCTTTTGATCATTCTTGACTGAGGAAACCTTCGATTTTCCTTTCAAATCTGTTAAAGATTTTAGATTTTGAGTTTGAAAAGAATTGGATTTAGAATGGGGTTGAGAGGAATTAGAATGAGAGAATTTAGACTGAGAAGTTTTCTTGACTTGAGGTTCTAAGTGACCCTTTAGTTTTTGGTCATTAGTGGGACCGAACCTTGAACCTTGGTAGCTTTTGCTCTCGGAACCGAACCTATGCTTTCGGTAGCTGGTGTTCTCTGAACCGAACCTTTCCCTTCGGTTGTTGTTCCTTTCAGAACCCAACCTGTCCTTTCAGTTGTTATTACTTTCTTGCGGCCTGACAGCATCTTTCTCTGACTTTGAATTTTTGTCATGATAAGAGAAATGGTCGTTTTGAGATCGCCAAAACTGTTTTCGCTCTGAGAGATTCTTTTTGTATCTTAGATTCCTTTGCTGCTTTTGATCCTTCACTTGCTTTGGCCGTCGGTGGATGTTGGCTTTTTGCTTTTGCTTCCTGTCAGCCGGTTCACTTTTAACAGATGATGTGTCGCTTGCAGGAGTGACTTCTTCTACATGAACTTCTTTTGTACCACTAGTACTTGGCACATCGAAGTTGTCAGGCTTGTTTAGTGGCTCTGGCACATATCTGCCTTTGGTTTTCCAAGACGTTTGCTCTGACAGACCAACGGTTTCGTCAGCATTATCTATAGGAGCAGACCAGAAAAACTCATCACAGCCATCTACATTATCTTCGTTTACTATGGCGGTGAGTTCGGCTGTCTGATGTTCGGTTACTCCTGTGACCTTATACACCTGATTTGGTGTTGTTCTCACCTTTTGGTACACAACGGCCTTTTCTTCAAGAACCAGGGACTTATTTTGGGACAAACGAGCAAACTCCACAGAATTTTCAGAAATAAGATTTTTGTGGTTTTCGGGTTCGCTCTTGACAAACTCAGAACAGTGAACTTCATCCTCTATAGAAATTACGCTCATATCATCATCCTCATTAAGCTCAGACGCGTTTTCAACATCAATTTTATTTTCTGAGCTCAAGTTGGCATTCAATGAGTCAAATTTTTGTATGGTTTCGGTCCTTAGTTTCAGTTTATCGTTTTCATCCAAAAGGTTTTTCAGCATGTCCTTATGGTCCTTGGACTTTATAAAAGATTCGATTTTGTCCAGACCATATATATAAGTCGGATTCACATCATCAGACGAAACTACACTTTCGCAATTATATGCTTCAGCATCGATTTCATCCTCCTTAAACTCAAGGAAGGGAAAAATCATGTGATGAATTTGCTGCCCTATTTCACAGTTCAGATGAAGTTGAGTGATGTTAGCATAAAGACGTTTAGCAATTAAACAAAAAACATTTCTCTGTTTCAGAAGTTTTAAATTGTCTCTTTGTAAATAAATGTTTTCGTCCTTAGATTTAATCAGCTCCAACTCCTTCAGCTCTATTCACATCCTCCGTTCCTCACTCTTGGATGACACCCTGCTTATTTGGTCAGTTACGTTAGAATTGGTGACCCGTGTTTGAGTTAAACTGCTATCTAGATTTGAGATTCTTGAATTTAAGCTTTTTAATTCTTTTTCATATGAATTTTGTGAGACTTTTAATGAAATAAAAACGGATTGTACCTTCTTGATCAATTCATCAAGCTCATTGATCTGCACACTGAGAGGTTTTGCTGTGAAGCATAAGTCCTCTCGCTCCTTGGTGTCCTCTTTCCCACCGTTTGTATTGTATCCCCTCATTTGAGATACATCTGTCACCATCAAACACTTCCCACCACTTTCATCACTTCTTGCCACATACGCCTTTCCATGAGATGGCTTCCTGACTTCATCATCCTCCGAGTCGGTTGACCAGACCTGCACGCCACCGAACTCATCATCCGTTGCCGAACCCTGCACAATTAAAGCATTCATCGAAGGGTTAGTAGCAGCTTTCTTTCTCTTGATCTCTTCCAGCTTTTTCATCAACACAGCCTCTTCATCTTTTTCCTCATCCTTCTCTGCCATTTTCTTTAGGACACAGTCTTTGGCATAGTGGTTCTTTCCTCCACAGTAGTAGCAGTTCACACCAGAATCTCCTTCAACCTTCACCTCTTTCTTTGGTTCTTCTGTCTTCGGTTCCTCCTTAACCTTTTCAGAACTGTAGCTCCCCTACCAATTTCGGTTCTTATTGGTAGGGAACCTTTTCTTAATGAACCTCTTTGGATTCAACACCATCATTGCATAGTCTTCATAAGCAAGATCATAGTCTTATAAGTTAAGATCTTCATCTTCTACCACACTTTTGCTTTTAGACAGGAGTGCTAAGGACCCCAAACTTGAGACCACATTTTTCTCTTGCAAAACAATCTTTTCTTGGGATTTCAGAATCCCCACCAGCTTTGCCAATGAATAAGATTTAAATTGCTCATGAGCTTTAACAGTGGATACAACCGCTCTCCACTCGGATCTAAGGCCATTCAAAAAGGTTACTTTTTGTTCAATCAGCTTCCTTTCTATATCGTGTTTGATCATCTTGCTAAGAAGATGATTGAAGCGATCAAACGTCTGAGTAACAGTTTCATCAGAATTCTGTTTAAATTCACCAAACTCAGACAAAAGCAAGGTCTGAATAGAATGCTCCAAATCTTCATCTGTGGAATATAGCTCTCGCAGCCTATCCCAGATTTCTTTAGCAGTGCTGCATGAACTCACCAACCTGAATGTATCTGATTGAAGAGCGAATCGAATCAGTCTCAATGCTTTAATGTTGCACTGAAACTTTTCCTTTTCGTCTTGAGCAACATCCTTTACGTCCTTTAACAGATCATTATACTCTTTCTGAGTTTTAATGATTTTTGATGTTCCAGAGTGAGCAAATGGTCCAGATACGATTGCTTCCCAAATGAGGTATCCATTGTCTTCAGATCCGATGACATAATCTTCAAAATGATGCGCCCAGACTTCGTAATCCTGGGTGTAAAGAATAGGAATCTTTGTCGTTGATCCAATGTTGTTTGAGATGTTGATGGGATTAGATTGTGACTCGTCCATGCTTGATCGTTTAACCTGTTTGAAAGATCTGACTTGTAATATGTAATATTAGGGCAAAACAAATAAATGCTGAGTTACATCAATTATGGAATGACGGCTCAATAAATATTAGTTAATGCGGAATAACCCTAATCGCAAACTCTTTCACAGAAAAGATGTGTATGAATTACACAGCCTCCTGCTCTGATACCAATTGATGAGTTATAAAATAACTCTTTGATCGATTAGATCTTTGTAACAGGTAAGTAATGAACGTAAAGATAGTAAAAACGAAACCCAAGTATGAATCAGAATGTGTCGAATGATTAGATTACTCGATCCTCAGTAGAGCTCGACTAAGAACTTCCACTGTGGAGGATTCTAGGGTTACAAAATAAGAACGATGAATATGCTGAACAATACTTCTCTAATCGTTTCTTATCTTTTTGTTCTAGGATGCATGCAAGAATCTATTTATAGTAAACCTTACAAAACTCACGGATGGACAGGCCCATACTGGAGATATATATTAGACTAGCTAACGAGCCCAATAGACGCAACACTATACTGAACCTAACAGAGGGTAGGACCGGAAGGTTTACCGGGTCGGGACGAAAGTCCCCTGAGACACATGGACCGGAAGGTCATGGCCTGGAAAGGCGTATGTGCGTAAGTAGTATTGTGGGGAACTCACTAAGCATTTATGCTTACAGTTGTTGTGTTATGTGTTTCAGGTACTTGCGAGGACCGTGGGAAGGCGCCGGTGTGATCTGTACACACTGATGGAGGATTTATGATCTTGGGATTTATATGATTTGTATTATGATATGATACATTGGATATTTATGACTTGTTTTGGATGAAAACGTGTTTTTGAGAAATGAAATTTTTTTTTTGAAAATTTACGTTGTTACAAGTTGGTATCAGAGCCTTGGTTTGAGGGATTCGGGTGCACCTTCGGGCGTAACTAAACTCAAACCGAGGATTTGAGAAAAAATTTCAAAAATAAAAGCATAAAATTTTATAAGGGATTTTGTGATAACCGGGGATGAAGCAGTGTGTGCGGTCAGCCAACGCCCGAACGGTAAAATTCCAAAAATACCCTTACAGTATGTGTTATGAGATATGTTATGATATGTTATGCGTGCTAGAGTAGACTAGGTATTCATATTAGGACTAGAGTGGCCTGATTTGTGATGCCTTAGTCTAGGGGAAACCTGCTGCTATGAGATGCTTTGAGAGCGAGTAGGTAGCCAGTGCATAGCAAGAATAGAGTACTCGTGATCCGGGGTCCAAGGAGGAGGACTTGGGGTGAATGCTGATGCAGTGTAGTCAGTAGTATAGGGCCCGTACTACTGAAGACACTGGATCAGTGGGCAGTCCAAGTAAGAATCCTTTGGGTATCGGAGGTCGAGTAGGGTTGCGTTATCGAGTGCGAGTATGCTCGATTGGGTCTCTGATATTTGTTTATGTTGTAAATTCAGAGGCATCATGGTTGGGACACGCCACAGACCTAGGACGAGCGGTGTGAGTGACGAGGAGCTTCGTCAGATGATCCACGATGAGGTGGCTGCGGTAATCCGGGCCGAGATTCCGGAGATCTTTAGGTCTATCAAGACCATGCTGTTGGAGACTTTTGATGAGCGGTACACTGCGGTGACTGAGGCTGCGTCCATTGCAGCTACATCAGCTGTGGCTGCTGCCAGACCTCAGGGAGGTGACTCGTTGTTGTTCCGGGAGTTCAGCAACACGAAGCCACCCGAGTTTGATGGGATGCAGGACCCGATCGCTGCAATGCGATGGATTGCTGACATTGAGAGATGCTTCTACACATGTTCATGTCCGGAGCATCTGAGGGTGCGGTTCGCTTTGAACCAGCTCCGCCTGGGAGCGAAGGATTGGTGGAAGTTCGTGACGGCGAACTTCACTCTTGAGGAGATTTCAGCGGTGACTTGGGAGAAATTCACCACCATGTTCAGAGATGAGTATGTACCCCCGGTGGAGAGGGAACGACTGGTTCAGGAGTTCTTGACCCTCAAGCAGGGTAATGATTCAGTTGCTGTGGTCACCCGGAAGTTTCATGAGAGGGCAATGTTCTGCCCTGAGCAGGTGTCCACTGAGCAGGCACGGATGAGCCGATATTTGGGTATACTGAGGAGGGACATTCGATAGTTCGTATCGAACTCGACATATCGGATAATTGCTGAGCTCCAGGCAAATGCCCGGAAGAGGGAGATCGAGTTGGAGACTCAGGCCCGGGAGGAGGCCGAGTCTCAGCGGGTGGATTAGCGGCCGGCTCAATCCCAGCCGGCAGCCAAGCGGACCAAGTCCGCTGATTCGAGGACAGGAGGTCTGAAGGGCCGCACTTGCGGAAAGTGCGGCAAGGGTCATTAGGGGCCTGTCGATCAGGTGCTTGCTACAAATGTGGCAAGGAGGGGCACATCGCTAGGGATTGCCCCAAGGGATTTATGGTTTGCTTCCATTGCAACCAGACCAGCCATCGGAAGGCTGAGTGTCCTCAGCTTATCCAGGGATCTACGCCTGCTGCTAGGGCTACTGAGACTTGACCGGTGAAGGCCGAGGCCCCGAGGGCTCGTGGGAGAGCTTTTCAGTTGACTGCGGAGGAGGTCCGCGCGGCGCCCGATGTCGTGGCTGGTATGTATTCTTTCGTGTATTTATTTTTTTATGCTGAGATGTTGTGCTTATTTTATGATATGCGTAGGTACTTTTCTTGTGAATTATGTACTTGCCTTGGTATTATTTGACTCGGGTGTGAGTCGGTCTTTTGTATCTCTGTCTTTTAGTCAGCACCTCGGTATTGATCGAGAGGTGATGAGTCGACCCCTAAGGGTTTCCATAGCTGATGAGAAAGCGGTATATGCCACCGACGTGATTCGAGGATGTGTGCTTGAGATTTTTGGTGTCAATTTCCCTATAGACCTAGTTCCTATCGCTATGGGAGATGTCTGTGTCATCGTGGGCATAGACTGGTTGAGTAAGTTTGGAGCGGTCATTGACTGCGAGAAACAACTGGTGACTATGCGAGACCCTAGTGAGGGAGTACTTACTGTGTATGACGAGGGGACCCGGTGTGGGTCAGCGTTTTGTTCGGCTGCCAGGGCGAGGCAGAGTTTGCAACAGGGCTGCAGTGGATTCATAGCCTATGTGATGGACGCACGAGTGGCCACTGGGAGGCCAAGCTCGGTTGACGAGGTTCCGGTAGTGTGCGAGTTCTCGGATGTTTTTCCCGAGGAACTGTCGGGCGTGCCTCCGAAAAGGCAAGTGGAGTTCCGTATTGACTTGATTCCGCCAGAGATGCAGGAGTTATCCTCGCAGCTTCAGGAGCTGTTGGGGAAGGGGTTTATTCGACCAAGTAGCTCGCCTTGGGGAGCACCGATCCTTTTTGTCAAGAAGAAAGATGGTTCACACCGGATGTGTATTGATTACCGGGAGTTGAACAAGTTGACGGTCAAGAACCAGTATCCGTTACCTTGGATCGATGATCTGTTCGATCAGTTGCAGGGGGCATCTTGGTTCTCCAAGATAGACTTGAGGTCGGGTTATCATCAGATGAGGGTTCGGAATGAAGATATCCAGAAGACTGCATTCAGAACTCGTTATGGACATTACGAGTTTGTGGTGATGCCTTTTGGGCTCACCAATGCCCCAGTTGCGTTCATGGATCTCATGAATAGGGTGTGCAGGACGATGCTGGATCGGTCGGTGATCGTATTTCATTGATGATATTTTGGTATATTCGAGGTCTAGTGAGCAGCATGAGGAGCATTTGAGGGAGATCCTTGGAGTTATGAGATCGGAGAGGCTATATGCCAAATTCTCCAAGTGTGATTTCTGGTTACGAGAGGTCCAGTTCCTAGGACATCTTGTTAACCAGAAGGGGATATTGGTCGATTCGGCCAAGATTGAGGCAGTGATGAGATGGCAGGTGCCGAAATCACCCACTGAGATCAGGAGCTTTCTGGGATTGGCTGGCTATTATCGGAGGTTTATTAGGGATTTCTCCAAGATCGCCGTGCCACTTACCAAGATGACCCGGAAGGGTGTTGCATTTTCTTGGGGTCCGGAGCAGCAGTCCTCATTTGAGACCCTTCGTCAGAAGTTGTGCGAGGCCCCGGTGCTCGCACTCCCGGAAGGGATGGAGGATTTTGCGGTATATTGTGATGAATCCATATCTGGGTTAGGGGCAGTGCTCATGCAGAGGGGGCACGGTATAGCATATGCATCGAGGCAGCTGAAGCCTCATGAGTCGAGATATCCCACCCACGATCTGGAGTTGGGGGTTGTGGTGTTTGCCCTTAAGATCTGGCGGCATTATCTATATGGGGTTTGGTGTACCATATACACGGACCACAAGAGTCTGAAGTACTTGATGGATCAGCCAAACCTTAATATGCGTCGGAGGAGATGGTTAGATGTGGTGAAGGATTATGATTGCGAGATCCTGTACCACCCGGGCAAGGCTAATGTCGTAGCCGATGCTTTGAGCCATAGGTCGGAGAGCGCCCCGATCCGAGACATTTGTATGAGGTTGACGGTGATGACTCCGGTATTGGACACCATCCGAGGGGCCCAGGCTGAGGCTGCGAGACTAGAGAACCGAAAGCAGGAGCGGGTTGTTGGGCAGGTGTCGGAGTTCGTTACCGATAGTCGAGGACTTATGACATTTCAGGGTCGGATTTGGGTACCGTTTGTGGGCGGGACGCGTACCATTTTGATGGAGGAGGCACATCGATCAAAGTTCGTGATCCATCTCGGGGCTACTAAGATGTATTTGGACCTAAAGAAGGAGTATTGGTGGCCTTGTATGAAGAGGGATATTGCATGGTTCGTCGAGAGGTGCCTAACTTGTTGCCAAGTTAAGGCCGAGCACCAGCGTCCGCATGGTAAGCTTCAACCGCTGGAGATTCCCGAGTGGAAGTGGGAATAGATTACCATGGATTTTATCACCAAATTGCCAAGGACTGCGAGAGGAGTCGATGCAATTTGGGTGATTGTGGACAGGTTGACGAAGAGCGCTCATTTTCTTACTATCAGTGAGAGCTCTTCTGCTGAGAGGTTGGCAGAGTTGTATGTGAGGGAGGTGGTATCACGACATGGGGTTCCGATGTCGATTGTTTCAGATCAATACGTGCGATTTACTTCTAGATTTTGGAAGAAGTTTCACGAGGAGTTGGGTACAAGGCTGCATTTCAGTACCGCATACCACCCACAGACGGACAGGCAGAGTGAGCGGACGATTTAGACGCTCGAGGATATGCTCTGGGCGTGTGTTTTGGATTTTGGAGGGAGTTGGGACACCTATTTACCCTTGGCAGAGTTTTCGTACAACAACAACCATCATTCGAGCATTGGTATGCCACCCTTTGAGCTATTGTATGGGAGGAGGTGTCGGACCCCCATCTGCTGGGGAGAGGTGGGGCATCGGGTAATGGGTAGTACGGAGATTGTGCTTCAGATGACAGAGCAGATACAGCAGGTCAGGCAGAGATTGTTGACCGCTCAGAGTCGCCAGAAGAGCTATGCGGACAGGCATCGATCCGAGCTCGAGTTTCAGGTTGGTGACCTGGTACTCTTAAAAGTCTCTCCTTGGAAAGGAGTGATTCGATTCAGGAAGAGGGGCAAGTTGGGGCCTCGATACATTGGACCTTTCAGGGTAATTGCGAGGGTAGGCAGGGTAGCCTACCGTTTTCATCTACCTGCGGAGCTGGGTCAGATTCACGACACCTTTCATGTGTCGCAGTTGAGGAAGTGTATTGCCGACGAGTCGGTTGTGGTTCCATTAGAGGATATTCAGGTGGATGTGGGCCTGAACTATGTTGAGAAACCAGTGGCAATTAGGGATCAAAAGGTTAAGGTTCTGAGGATCAAGGAAGTGCCCTTGGTGTAAGTGCAATGGCAGCATCGGAAAGGGTCCGAGCTGACGTGGGAGTCCGAGTCGGAGATGCGGGAGCAGCATCCAGAATTGTTTTCGGTATAAGACTTCGGGGACGAAGTCTGGTTCTAGTGGGGGAGAATTGTAACAGCCAAAGTTCAGGTACAACCGATTAGCCCTTCATATTTATTTATTTGTCATTTTGGGCCTTTGTGTTGGGCGAGTACATTGGGCGTACAAGGAGTACGCTGCACGTACTCGCGCGCCTCATTTAAACACGTCATCGTCGGGTACGCTGGGCATACCCAAGGTTACGCCGGGCGTAATTGGTCCAGACCCAAAACCCTAATTTGAGTTGTTGGCTATAAAAGGAATGAGATGGCTTGGTTCCTCAGCCACCATCCTTCAGAAAGAAACCCTAAGAGAGTTGTTCCTTCGTTCATAGCTTGTTTGTGAGTGTTCTAAGCTTTGAGGTGTCATTTCAAGGTAGAAAAAGGAAAGAGGAGTCCATTGTGGAGGCTAGAAGTTGATGTGCAAGTGTAGATCCGTGAAAAGCAAAGGTTGGAGCTTCTTCCTAAGGTAAAAATTTCAGATCTTGCCTTGTAGTTCTTATGGTATGCTTCATGGACCAATTTCTAGGGTTTTGGTGCCAAAGATGGAGACTTTATGAGCAAGTAGTCTCCATTGGCTTAGATCTACCATATTCCAGGTCCATTTGAGTTGTATGTTCATAAAAATGTGATCTTGGACATATATATTTAGCCATGCATGAGATCTAGATCTTTGGAGGTGAAAAGGAAGGTATTAGAGGGTGTAGGAGCCTTTACAGCCATGCCAAGGCTTAAAGGTTCTGACTTTATGGATTAGGAGGCTTAAAGAGAGCCAGATCTGGAAGTTGAAGGAGTGTCTTAACCATTTAAGACAAGAAATATGGTATGGCTGAATTTGGGATTTACAGTGGGCGTAACTCCCAGTACGTGCAGCGTAAGGGGTTGTGACCCCTAATTGTGACTCATTGATGTACGCCCCGCGTACTTTGGTCAGTTGACTTTCGTTGACTTTTAGGGTTTGGTCAACATGAGTCAAGGAAGGGTAAAATGGTCTTTTACCCCTCTGTGGGTTAATGATAAGGGTGTAGCCTAGTCTTGAAAGTCTATATTAATTAGAATGATATTTCGTTATGATTAGGCGGGGTTGAGTCTTCGTTTCGAGATTCGGAGATAGCGAGCACGTGAGATTCTAGACTTCCTGCGAGGTGAGTCTTTTCACTATACTGTACTCGGAAGGGTATTTATGTGTGACCGAGAGGTCGGATATGTTATGAGTTGTATGCATTGAATATGATAAGTTAACCGTTTGTATGTGCTATGTATGCTATGCTTGATATGGGCCGGAAGGCATTATGTTATGGGCCGGAAGGCATTTTATGTTAGGGACCGGAACGTCGACGAGGGTAGGACCGGAAGGTTTACCGGGTCAGGAGGACAGTCCCCTGAGACACACGGACCAGAAGGTCATGGCCTGGAAAGGCGTATGTGTGTAAGTAGTATTGTGGGGAACTCACTAAGCATTTATGCTTACATTTGTTGTGTTATGTGTTTCAGGTACTTGCGAGGACCGTGGGAAGGCGCCGGCGTGATCTGTACACACTGATGGAGGATTTATGATCTTTGGATTTATATGATTTGTATTATGATATGATACATTGGATAGTTATGACTTGTTTTGGATGAAAACATGTTTTTGAGAAATGAAAATTTTGTTTTGAAAATTTACGTTGTTACATTCCCAGCTTACCACGTGACTAGGGTTTGACTACGAGGGTAGCTCCAGGAATTAGATCGATGCGAAACTCAACTTGACGTTCGGGAGGAATTCCTGGAAGCTCTTCGGGAAAGACACCAGGAAAATTGCAGACTTTGGGGATGCAACTTCCTGTTTCTTGATGGTCACATAGGCTAGGAATTTATGGCACTCCCTTCGGGGAAGCCTTTTGAGCTTTGATGTACGAAATGATGCAAAGGCTGAAACTAAGTTTATCGTCGTAGATTATAAGAGTTTGACCAGGGGGAAGGTTGAGATGGATAGATTTTTTGGAACAAAGGATATCAGCACGATTGAGACTCAATCAATCCATGCCAATGATAACATCAAAGCTCTTTATTGAAAAACCAGCATAAGATTGATGGGAAAAGAATGATCGTCGAGGGTAAGGGTACTACCTATGAATATATCGCTAGCGTTCTCTTTCTCACTGATAGCCATTTCAACGGTACATGTTTCGGTTGTTAGTGGAGGACTAAGATTAAGATGATGTTTGAATGAATACATAACATATTTTCTTTCAGCACTAAAATCGAAAAGGTTTGCAAGTATAAGGGCTGTCGAGGAGGAATATACCTGTGGCAATGGTGGGATTGGTGGCTGCCTCATCTTGTACCATAGATAAGACTCTCTCAGTGTTGCCAGTTGTTGCTGTCTTGGGGCAGTTTCTCTTGTAATGACCAACTTCACCACAACCATAACAGGCCTGACCGACACCTGCTTCAGAAACCTGATTGGTTGATTGGGCTGGCGCCTTGCAGAATCGAATCGTATGCCCTTTTTTACCACAGTTGGAGCATGACAGTTCACGGCCAGTTCCGGGGTTATGGTGGTATTTACACTTTTCGCATAGGGGAAGGTTACCAGCATACCTACTAGTAGGTGTTTGAGCTATGGATCCCACTGCAAAAGCAGCAGCAGCAGGGATAGTAGCAGCATGGACTGCTACAGTTTGTTGCTTCTTCGAGGACTCCTGCAAAGGCTGACTTTTCTTCTTCTTCCAAAATTTTATTTTCTCATGGCTCCTCTCTGTTGGCTCAGGAGTGGTGGCTGCTTCCTCTAGGTCATCGCTATGGTTGATCAGGGTTTGTGCTAAGCATTTGGCACTGTCGTATGTATCTGGCTTCACAGCTAAGACGTTTCCCTTGGTTGGCTAGGTCAGCCCCCAGATGAACCTCTCAATCTTTTTACTCTCAGGGGTAACCATTCCCGGACAAAGTAGCACCAAGTCATCAAATCTTGAAGTGTAAGCGGTGATATCGGAACCCTTCATCTTTAGGTTCCAGAGTTCATGCTCTAGCTTCTGCATTTCGCCCCGAGGGCAGTACTCTGCAAGCAGAAGTTCCTTCATGGCCTCCCAACCCATGGAATTGGCTACAGGTAGGGTTAGGTATTTGACTCGGCCGTTCCACCAACTCAGGGCTTTATCGGTGAACGTGCAGACAGCGAACTTCACCTTATCCGATTCAGAGCAGGAACAGATTTGGAAAATAGATTCGATTTTCACGAACCATCGGGTTAGGGTTATGACACCTCCAGTGCCGTTGAAAGATGTGGGTTTCGTGTTCATAAAGTCTTTATAGGAACACTCCTTCCGGTGTCCCTGACTATCTTCCCGGTTTTGAGATTGGGTACCACCTCCTGGACCACCGGGGCCACCGGGGTTCATTCGAGACATGGCGGCTGCCACTGCAGTAGTAACAACTGCCTGGAACATTACGGGATAAAATTGGGGAGGAGGTGGTGGCGGAGGGTTGTTGTTCTTTGGGCTGGGTCTTTTCCTTGGAGGCATCTTGATCTAAAAAGATCAGGAAAGAGAGAGGATGGTAAGTCCTCTGAATTGATTCAAGAGATATGATACAAGGGATATTTCATTATGACAGATATAGAATTCTATTAAGCGATAAAGCAGGAAAGAGTAATCAAAGCAGATAAATTATCGCCTAAGGAATGATTGAGGAGAAATGTTGGAATGAGGATTTCTATAACGAAGTTGGCTCTAGAAATACTCCCATAGTATTTCATGTTTCGCTGCGACGACGGCTCGTTGTTTGGGTATTGGGTAAGTTTTAGGCATGCTGAACACCACAATCACTCCCAAGCACATGTTGGTCGTGTCTCGAATGAATATAGTTGATCAGGGTATATTGACCCTAGACACGACTACATAACTGCCCAGGTTTAAACAAAATCTAAGACGGGTCTTCTATACGCTCCGACTTCCAAAAGATCGCGGGGTACCTGTCTAATGTGGACCTGAGAATACAAGCAGTTTAAAAATCAGCATAAAGCTGGTGAGTTCATAAGCGGTTGTTTTTCTGAAAATGAATAAGTTTCCTTTGGTTTTCTGAAAAAGTTATGAATCCAAGAAAATCCTATATTTTCTTATAAGTAAAGTTTAGTTATCCATTAGTTACACGGTCTAGTTAAGAACAGTTTAGTTATTCCAGGAAAAACCCTTAGTTTCCTAAAAGTTTGTGTTTGGTTATCGAATTCAAATGTAATGTACAAGTATCTACCATACTTAAAAATGTTTGTGTGAAGTTTCCTGAAAGCCTGGTTATCCTTGAAATGTATGTTAGTTTTAACACGTATATAAAACTATTGTCAGGAAAGTAAACTAATTCTTAAGGTTATTAGCTTACTAAATTCATTATTACCAACAAGTAAATCTCCATTATCTATATTGTGAGTTCCATAACCATACGATAGACTAAATATGGAAATAAGTAGTCCATCATCAATTTATGACTTTCGTCACCCTTGAACCTTTCGGTTTGGCTGTAGCTAGCATCCAGGTGCGGGGTAGTCCGCCCCGTATAGATCTATACACTCAAGTCATGCTCTCCCTCCAGGAGATTCTGGTTACGGGGGCGGTCCTCCACTCGCGTATCTTTGTGGAGTGTTACAGAGGACGTGTCTCCAATTATTAAGATTAACGAATTTACAAGTAATAATGCGGAAAATCCTGTTTTAGATTCTAATTACAAAGAGCGATCCTCCACTCGCGTATCTCTGTGGAGTGTTACAGAGGACAAATAAAAAGTACTAAACTAATGCCTTTAACAATAATAAAGTGAAAAATCATGTGAGAAACATATATTATAACAATATATAATAAGATTTGAAAACTAACTCTGCAAGTCAAACTGCTGGTTAATACGGTTTTGATTGTTAAAAGCATGTGAAATATGAAACATTTCAAATGAAATAATAAGTTTAAGTACAAGATATACTTGTACTTTTGCTTGTATTCCCCCGTGAAAACATTGAAAAACACGGAAAAGGTGTAGGGGTATGAACTCACCAGACGGGAAACGTGTCGGTTTGGATGCTAAGCGTCAGTTCGGGACTTCAAAACGCACGAGGTTCCTATGTAATATGAAGGGATACACATTTGTATTTAATTAGACCCTGAACCACTAATCAAATATGAATAAACACTTTGAGGCGCGAAAACACTTCATTGCATGTGTTTGGAGTGACCCGGGTGGCATTTAAGGGTGTGTATGGCTTGGATATGGAGTTTACTCTTCAAGAGTAAAATCCTAAGGGATTTTATGACCCTAATGACCATATCCCCATGAGTTTACAGCCATAAACTCATGGGTGGTGTTCTTGGGTGCTAATTGGCCTTATAACATTTGAGAGGTGATGCTAGGTTTGGTTCTAGGGCATTGGAAAGGAAATTAAATCAAAACATGGACCATTTGAGGAGTTCAGTAAACTAGGAGTTTACGGCTGTAAGCTCCCTCATACCCATTCCTTTGGTGTTTTGGTGGTCCTAGGTCAATCATATGTGATTCTAAGTCATTATACAAGCCTTGGGATGAATTTAGGGCATAATTTGACTAAGATATAGGAGTTTACGGCCCAAGAACCTATCCTTGGAGGGTTTACGGCCGTAAGCTCCTATGGCGGTGTTTTTATCAAGTTTAAGGCCCCTAAATCGATTGTGGTTGCTTCTAGACTTTATTCCAAGGCTTAGGAGGTGTTTAAGGGGCATCTTAACACCTTAGAAGGTGTTTACGGCCTAAGAATTGGTGTTAACGGCCCAAGCATGTTCTTGGGTAGTAAACTCATGGTTAATCCTCAAATGTTAAGGTTTAGGTGTTCTAAGTCCAGTATGGTAAGCCCCTAAGTCGTATCTAATCTCCAAATGTGGTTTGGAAGGGTTTTAAGGCTCAAAACCCCCATTTGTATGAGTTTGCGGCCCAAGGGTGTTCCAGGGCCGTGAACACATGTCTTTGGTCCTATTTCATGATTTAACCACGAATTTGTAAGCTAAACTTGTTAATCTATGAGTTAGGAAGGATTACATACCAATTTGGGGCTTGAAATGGGTGATTTTGTATCCAAGATTGAGTTTCTAGTGAGAGAGTAGAGAGAGAGAGAGAGAGGAAAAGGCTTCTAATGAGGTCCTTTGAACTTTATATATGGTTCGAGTTTTGGATACGGTGGAATTCTACCCAATACTGATGTTAAGCGAGGCTTTTGGTCGCACCCGATTTAATTGTCGTAACTCGACGTGGTCTAAACTAAAAATTTTCCAATTACTAATTTGGGATGTTTTCATGTGTCTCTAACGGGTTTGGATACTTACGAGGTCATAATAAAAGTCTTAAATTAATTGACTTAATCCAAAAACGAAATCAGAACAATTCACAAAAGACGAGTTTTTATGGACAGAATGGGTTACGGCGATGGAATAAACTTCGGGTTGTCACACCATTATACAAGAATATATGATTTACACAATCAACCCCATATATTTAATTAGTCTCTTTTTGATCACTTAATTGATTCCAAATTAATTCTTTGATCAATACTAATTAAATAATATTATTAAAATATTAGAACTTATAATATATTAATAATCTTTAAGTGTCCTTTCTCTCATTTAGTCTATCCAAGTGTTGCAATGCCATGCAACCCAAATGGACCATGCTAATCGGGTCAAGTACATTTCAGAAATAGTTATGAACTTAGACACCTAATCCAACAGGTTTTCCTCTTACGATTGTATCAGATCGTGATAGTCGTTTCACATCAAGGTTCTGTAGAAGTCTACAAGAGGAATTGGGTACGAAGTTGTGTTTGAGTACAACTTACCATCCGCAGACTGATGGCCAAAGCAAAAGAACGATTTAAACACTGGAAGATATGATGAGAGCATGTACCTTGGATTTCCAAGTTAACTGGGATGAGTACTTACCTCTGGTAGAGTTTTCCTACAACAATAGTTTCCACTCGAGCATCAAGATGACACCCTATCAAGCGTTGTACAGACAGAAGCGCCGTACGCCGTCTTGTTGGCTTGAGGCTGGGGAAAAGCAGTTTATGGGCCTCGAGATAGTCCATGAGACTGCTGAGAAGTTAAAGGTGATCAAGGAAAGGATGTTAGCAACTCGAGATCGTCAAAAGAGCTATGATGATAAGAAAAGATGACCGATAACATTCGAAGTTAGAGATTCTGTTCTGCTTAAAGTCTCATCGTGGAAGGGACTTATAAGATTCAGGAAACGAGGAAAGTTGAGTCCAAGGTTTATTAGACCGTTCAAAGTTCTTCAAAAGATTGGGAAGCAAGCTTACAAGCTCGAATTACCCGAAGAACTAGATGGTATTCATAACACCTTCCATGTGTGTTATTTGAGGAAATTCACGGGAGAAGTTCCCAACATAATTCCAATCTCAGAATTAAGAATGGATGAGAATAAGAGGCTAATCGAAGAGCCCGAGGCAATCATTGACCGTAATACTGAGAAGTTACGACGCAAGATGGTCGATTTAGTGCTAGTCCGTTGGAAACATTCGAATGGGCTGAATCTCACCTGCGAGATAGAGAGTGACATGATGAGTCGCTATCCACATCTGTTTGCTGATGCATGATTCCAAAACGGAATCATCCTAAGGGGGAGAGAATTGTAACGCCCGTGTTTTTGGGCTAAGCATTAGTAGATGATGTAATAGTCTAGGTCAACCAATGTAACTCCTTTTGAAATAATAACGATGAATTATTTGAGTAGTATGTGAATTTATGTGCTTTATACTTAATTATAAAAGTATAATAAATAAAGGATAAAAATAAGTGTCAAAATTTAAGTTTTGAATAAACCTGATATTGATACATGAAGTGATAGTGCTCGTGACAAGGATTTCGGACATATAAAGAACGCCGAAATCCGAGTTATAACGAAGAAGTTATGGTCCATCGAAGTTTTACGGCAAAACAGGCACAACACCGGGAGACATAAATAGTGAATTTGTGATAGAGGACTTTTTAGCCTTAATAATCGAAACAAAAGTCGTAGAATATGTTAAACCGAGAGTGTCCATAAAAAGAACGCCCAAATCTGACTTCGTATGAGGAAGTTATGAATTTTCTAAGATTTGGCATAGCAGTGCACGACCCGAAACTCGAATTTTAGTTTGAGCGGTTTTTGGCCTATGCGACCTAAATGAGAGTTGAAGATCTCATTAAGAGGAACTCAACGATAAAAAGACAGATGAAAACGGAGTTCGTATGTAGAAGTTATGAATTTTACGCGGACATTTAACAATATAATCTCCTCGTACTGTTAAATTTAAGATCGGTCGAGAATTAGCTGACGGGGTCTAAATGAAAGTTGTAGATCTTGTTTTTACCTACGCGTGGATAGAAAGAACATTGAAAATAGAGCTTGTATGCAAGATTTATGATTTTTCTAAGTCAGGAGGCTGATGTGCGAGTTTAGGTGACGTGGCATAATCCTGGCTGTTGCTTCCTCCCCAAGGCTAACCACCAGATAGTGACACCTAGCCATGGACTCAACGAGTAGGTCCCCCTACTCGATGAGTAGAGCTGCCAGCCAGCCTATAAATAGAGGTGTCGGGTGAAGCATTCTTCTCACACCTTCCAACTTCACTTTCTCTCTCTATACTGTCTCTCTAAGCCCCAACACCCCGCCCCCTCAAAGCCTAGGGTAACTCCCTAGAACGAGGTGGAAGCCTCGAAGCGCCTGACGGCTCCAAAAAGAAGAGCCTTCGGCTCAGAAACTCTGCTTCAGCGGAGACCGATTTTGAGAAAAACCCGTTGTAAGTGAGATACGCCTACCATACTCTAAATATAGCTTATATATAAATATAATATTGTTATTGTGAATCTATAAATAAGATTTATCAGTGATTCAAAGTCGTTATATTGATTGATCTACTTACGGGAATGATGTCTAGGCTGTGATTTAGTGAGGTGTTTAAAATGGGATTTCCAAATAGTATACTTCATATTACCAAACAGACCCTACCTTTGATATGATCCTATCTGGTTGTTCCTTACTTGATAGATCATGAAGTAGACTTTGAGTTAATGATGAATCTAGACTAATAATTAGTCGCAATGAATATTAGACTAAAATCTAGTGGTAATGATGCTAGGTTTCATCGAAAGAAAATATTTAATAGAAGCAAAGCGCTGTTTGAGTTTGGAAACCTTAACAAGTGAGTGCATAGTTACTTTCATCTTACACATAGATATGAAGTATTTTATATAAATTACGTGTTATGTGTGCATATTATCTGTATACTTGCTATCCATGCTGGACGAACGATTTTATACATGTTTTAAATGATGTAAACTATATATGTATTTTATATCTACAAAATGTGTTGGGTAAAATATGGGTAGATGTAATAGTTGTTGTGTCATAAAATAAAATAATGAGAGGCCTCGATGTTATTGATGATCTAGTTATCTAGCGGAGTATAGATGACGACCACAAACTATTCTAGATAGTCCATTGGAATGCTAGCAGGCTCGCAACCTGTAGGTGTTTATTTGAACTGTGTGCTCATCAGTAGTACTCCATCCCCCACATGGTTTCCTTATTTGACATGAATTGCTGAGGAACCCCCAAAGCACTTATTGTCACCCCGATGAAAGTCCTTAGGCTAGGTCCCTTATGTTAGATGTTCTAGGGACGTAAAGTGAGGATAACGGAAATGGGTAATCGAGTTTGTTTGGTTGATGAAAATAATAAACTTATTTATTGTGGGTTGAAAACCTTATGTGCTCACCAGGCTCCCAAGCCTGACCCACTCAGTTTCTTGTATTACATGTAGTGGCGTACGAGCATAGATATGATGTTTGGGATGAGAGATTACGGATATAGGCCTGTAGATATGAATAAATGTAGCAAGGCTTATATTGTATTATTTATGCTTTTGATTTGTATCGAACATAACATCCCGTGGTTTTTGATGAAATACATTTCTTCGGAAATGTTTTGATAAATCTTTATCATATTTTATTTTGGGAACAAATTCCGCAACACCTTTATTTAAAATGTTACTCTGATTTTTAAACAAAGCATAAACAAAAATCGGTCTTTTCTGGCCTTAAAAATGGGGATGTCACATGGGGTTTGAGCAAAGCCCTTCGCAACCAGCCATGCCTTGAACGTGTGTACCTTTTCATCAATGTCGGTCTTCTTCTTGAAGATCCATTTGCACCCAACTGTCTTGAACTCCAAGTGCTCCATTGAGTTCCAAGTTCTCTAAATGCTCCGTGAACATGATCCAAATGCCCAAGTCACATTTAAAGATCTCCATCTTAAATTCAGAATCCTCTGAACTCCACCTCAAATAAGAACGTCCTCTCCCATCTTGCCATCAAGCCCTGAAGGGGCTTACCTCCTGCGAAAATTCAACAAGTCCAAACAAAGCTTGAACTTCTCTATGGGCAATGACCTTGTCACCATGTCTTCCGGATTATCCTTGGCACTAGACTTTTGAATGCATAACTTGTCATAGAACATGTAGGTTCCTCCAGCTTTAAAATAAGACTCTGAATAAGACCAACCGCCAATGAACTTCTTATCTCTAGATCACTTCATGGTCCAAATCTATCAATCCAACTAAGTACGTATGTCGTGCATTAGCACCATATACTTGAAAAACATCAAACGTTCCCTTCAAGTGTCGCAAGATCCACATGATCACTTCCCAATGAGCTTTTCCCCGAGTGCCTCGAACCAACAAGTTTGTACTCATCACGATAGAACGACTGCAAGACTTTCTTAATGAAGTAAGAAATGTATAACCATCCTGCTCTTCTATCACTCCGAATATCCATCCTTGTTATCTTCTTTTCAGCTCCTAAATCATTCATCACAAACTCATTCTCCAGAAGCTTCTTCAAGTTGTCATTCTCAATGTCAACATCACTAGACACTTCTTCCTTACGTTGAACAAGGGACTCCTCATGTCTAAGCTGCTCCATGCCACCCTACTGTTCCTTATTTATCACAAAATTGTGTGGGGTTTATGTTTTAAACTCCACCATATGGCTAGCATCCTAATCGTTCCACGCAACACTTGTACCACCTCTCCCTGGTTACACATAACATATTCAAAGGTCACATCTCTGCTAATAATGACTTTTAGATACTTTCCTTCTTCTGTACACCACACACGATGAACTTTCCCTCTAGATGCATATCCTAGAAATATGCACTCCATTTCCCTACGCTCCATTTTACCATCATTCACACAAGCATAAGCAAAGCATCCAAACATTCATAAACCAGTGTTCTCAAAGGCTTTTCCAGACCACACCTCTTGAAGAGTCTTACAATCAATTACAGTTGATGGAGATCTATTCACCAGATAGCAAACAATGTTGACTGCTTCCACCCAGAATTGCTCCGATAAATTAGCAGATAATCGCATGCACTGAGCATACTCCACCAGTGTTTGGTTTACCCATTCTTCCACTATGCTTTGTTGTGGTGTTCGTCGTACAGTGTGATACCTCACTGTATATTATGTTTGGTAGAAGTTTTCAAACGAAGCATTGCAGAACTCCAACTCATTTTTTATTCTAAGTGGCCTGACATGGTTCCCAGTCTATTTCTCAACCATCATCTTCCACTCCTTGAACCGACCAAACACTTCATCTTCATCCATTGTCTTCATAAAATACACCCAGTTCTGTAACATCCGGATTCCCATGTATCTTATTTTATGCATTTATATTGAGTTTTTGGAGAGGGACTCGGCGAGTAGGCGCTCAGACTCGCCGAGTAGGATCGCGGATGGTCGGACTGATTTAATGGCGGACTCGGCGAGTCCATTTGTGGAATCGATGAGTCCACGCTGTTTAATGAAACCCTAATTCCCGGGGCTTGGGACCTATTTAAAGGGGCTTATAGCCACCATTTGTGGCTACCAGACCCCTGAGTGAAACCCTAAGAGATCTAGATCGTTTGTGAGGAAGAAGAGGCCATTTTTGATCCTTGTGTGGGTGTTTTTGCAAGAAGAAGGTGGCCAAGGCAAGAGGGAACTAAAGAGGGTGCTATTATGTGGATTTTAGAGTCTATGGACTTCATACCAGGGTATATATTTCGATCCTTCTTCAGTTTGGTGTTAATCTCTGAGAGTTAGGGTTTCTAGCCCCTTTAGAGTATAGATTGTGGAGCAATTGGTCCCTTCTTGTGTTGAGACTTTGGATTTGGATCCAAAGAGGTCCAGAGACCTTAACTCCTCGATCTTTATGGGTGTCATTAGGAGATATGAGCTTAGGGTGGCATATTGAGGCCATTTCTTCAAATAGAGCCATTAGGTCTTTGCATGGGAATCAAGATCCAAACTTTATGTGTTTATCTTGCTTAAGGAGGCCAAATCTATGAGTTAGAGGAACAGATCTGACCTCAGGAGGTCATTTGAGTTTGAGCATGGCATGAACTCGCCGAGTCCAAGAACAGACTCGACGAGTAGGATAGTTTTTCCCCATGAATCACACAATTGGTAACTCGCTGAGTTAGGGAAATGACTCGGTGAGTCATTGGGGATTTTGAGGACTTGAGTTCATGACTGAACTCGCCGAGTCACAATTGTGCACTCGGCGAGTCTGGTCAAGGAGTTGACCGTTGACTTTTGTTGACTTTTAGGGTATGGTCAACAATTGGACTTGTGAACTGTTTGAAGGGTAAAATGGTCTTTTAGCCTTCTTAAGAGGACGTGTGAGGATTTAGTCTAGCATGGAGAGCTGTTATTAATTGGAATGATCGTTTATGTGCTTAGGAAAAGGCTAGATCAGTGTTACGCGAGCGAGATATTACCGAGACATCCGAGGTGAGTCTTCTCACTATACTTTACCTTGAGTGGTAATTAGAGTTATGTGACAGAGTTATTTTATGCTATTTATATGATGTGTTGCACTGCATTATTTCTATGTGATTTATCTCGTGTGTATATCAGAGTATATCAGAGTTAGAACGGGAAGGTTCATAGAGCTAGGAACAGAGGGTCCACAGAGTTAGGACTCAAGGGCCCGCAGAGTTATAGCCTCGAGTGGCTAGTATGTGTTATGTGTGGTATATTGGGGAACTCACTAAGCTTCTTGCTTACAGTGTTTTGTGTTAGGTGTTTTAGGTTCTAGTGAGGATCGCTGGAAGGCGCCGATATGATCAGTACACACACGCGCGAAGTTTTATTGATATGTTATGATCTTGGGGATTTGTAATGGGATAATGTTGATACATTGTTTTCTTGAAAGTGATTATGAATGAATTTATATGGTTTTAAAAAGTGAAAAATTGTTTGAATTTTTACGACGTTACAAGTTGGTATCAGAGTCTTGGTTTGAGGGATTCAGATGCATCTTCGGGTGTATTTGAACTCAAACTGAGGATTTGAGAAAATTTTTGATAACAAAACAATTTTAAAAAGAGTAAAAAGAGTTTTGAGACAAACAGAGCAGAGCCATGTGTACGATCAGCCAGCGCCCGAACGGTGATTTCCCAAAATACCCGTGTAATAAGTGTTATGAGATATATTTATGCTATGATATATGTTGAGTTATGTTAATGCATGCTAGAGTAGACTAGGTATTCTTATTAGGACTAGAGTGGCCTGATATATGATGCCTTAGTCTAGGAGTTTTGCTGCTAGAGATGTTTGAGAATGTTTAGATAGCAGTGAGGAGCTTATGAGAGATCTGCTAGCGAGTAGCATATGATGAAAGAGAGTAGAGTACTTGGGATTTGGGACTCTGGGAGGAGGACTTGGGATGAATGCTGATGCAGTGTGGATGGTAGTATTGGGCCCGTACTACTGAAGACATCGGGTCAGTGTGCGGTCCAAGTAAGAATCCTTAGAGTACTAAGCAACAAGTAGGGTGGAGTTATCGAGTGTGGGTATACTCGAGCGAGTCCCTAATATTCTTATGTTGTAATTCAGAGGGAGATCATGGTTGGGACACGCCACACACCAGAGAGCAACGGTACGAGTGATGCTGAGATCCGTAGGATCATCCATGAGGAGGTGGCTACGGCCATCCTGGCAGAGATACCAGAGATGTTCGGGTCTATCAAGACCAAACTGATAGAGACATTTGACAAGAGATACGCTGCTCTTTCTGAGGCTGCGGTTGCTGCGGCCACTGTAGCTATAGCTGCGACTAGGCCGCAGGGTGGTGATACGTTGTTGTTTTGAGAGTTCAACAACACAAAACCATAGGAGTTTGATGGGACCCAGGATCCAATTGCAGCGATGAGGTAGATATCAGACATAGAGGGGTGTTTCTTTACTTGCTCATCTCCAGAGCATTTGAGAGTCCGGTTCGCGTTAAACCAACTTTGCTTGGGAGCGAAGGACCGGTGGAATTTTGTGACGGCACACTACATGCCTGCTGAGCTTACTGCAGTAACCTAAGAGAGGTTCACTACTATGTTCTGAGATGAGTACGTTCCCCAAATGGAGAGAGAGCGGTTGGCACAGGAATTTCTGACCCTCAAGCAGGGTACCGAGTCTGTTACAGTGATTACTCGGATGTTCCACGAGAGGGCGATGTTCTGCCCAGAGCACGTCCTCCGAGCAGGCACGTATGAGCCGATATCTGAGTGTGTTGAGGAGGGATATACGAGAGTTCGTGGAGAGCTCGACGTACCGGACATTTGCCGAGCTTCAGGAAAATGCTCGGAAGAGGGAGATAAAGCTGGAGACTCAGGCTAGGAACGAGGCGGAGTCTCAGGGGAGGGACAGGCGACCGGCACAGTCTCAGCCGGTAGCCAAGCGGGCCAAGCCCGCCGATTCCAGGACAGGGAATTAGAAGGGTCGCACTTGTGGCAAGTGCGGCAAGATTCATGACGGGGTGTGCAGAGCAGGGTCTTGCTACAAATGTGGCAAGGAGGGGAATATGGTCAAGGATTTCCCCAAGGGGTTTGCAGTTTGTTTCCACTGCAACCAGACCGAACACCGGAAGGCAGAGTGTCCGCAGTTGCGAGGGTCGGCGCAGGGAGCATCTCAGGGGATCTACCCCTACTGCTATCAGAGCTACAGAGAGCTGGCCAGTGAAGGCCGAGGCACCGAAGGCACGAGGAAGAGCCTTTCAGTTGACTGCGGAGGAGGTCCGCGCTGCGCCCAATGTTGTGGCTGGTATGAATTCTTTCTCTTGTTTATTTTGAGTTTATGATGATATGCTTATATTATGATATGCGTAGGTACATTTCTTGTATGTTCTGTGCCTGCTTTGGTATTATTTGACTCGGGTGTGATTCGGTCTTTTGTATCTTTAGCCTTTAGTCAGCACATCAGTATTAGTCGAGAGGCGTTGAGTCGACCTCTGAGAGTTTCCATAGCCGACGAGAGAGCAGTGTATGCCACTGAGGTGATTCGAGGATGTGTACTCGAGATCTTCGGCGTTGTGTTTCCTATTGATTTGGTCCCGATTGCGATGGGGGACGTCTGTGTTATCGTGGGCATGGATTGTTTGAGCAGATTTGGAGCGGTTATTGACTGCGAGCGACAGCTGGTGACCATACGAGACCCTAGTGGGGGAGTTCTTACAGTGTACGGCGAGGGTACACGTTTTGGGTCGGCATTTTTTTCAGCTGCTAGAGCGAGACAGAGTCTACAACAGGGCTATAAAGGGTTTATGGCGTATGTGATGGATACGAGGGTTGATACAGAGAGACCAAGGTCAGTTGATGAGGTTTCGATAGTGCGTGAGTTCCCGGATGTATTTCCGGAGAAGTTGCCGGGTGTGCCTCCCGAGAGGCAGGTAGAGTTACGTATCAATTTGGCTCCGGGGGCTGCGCCTATCGCCAAGGCGCCCTATCGCCTTGCGCCTCCAGAGATGCAGGAGTTATCCTCGCAGCTTCAGGAGCTGCTGGGGAAGGGGTTTATTCGGCCGAGCAGCTCGCCGTGGGGAGCGCCTATCCTTTTTGTCAAGAAAAAGGATGGTTCGCACCAGATGTGCATTGATTACCGGGAGTTGAACAAGTTAACGATCAAGAACCGTTACCCGTTGCCGAGGATCGACGATTTGTTCGATCAGTTACAGGGAGCATCTTGGTTCTCCAAGATCGATTTGAGGTTTGGATATCATCAGGTGAGGGTGCGAGATGAGGATATCCAGAAGACAGCGTTCAGGACTCGCTACGGACATTACGAGTTCGTGGTGATGCCTTTTGGGCTCACTAATGCACCAGCGGTGTTCATGGATCTCATGAATAGGGTGTGCAGGCTGATGTTGGATCGCTCGGTGATCGTGTTCATCGACGACATATTGGTGTATTCGAGATCCAGAGAGTAGCATGAGGAGCATTTGAGAGAGATTCTCGGAGTTTTGAGATCAGAGAGGCTTTATGCTAAACTCTCCAAGTGTGATTTTTGGTTACGAGAGGTCCAGTTCCTAGGGCACCTCGTTAACCAGAATGGGATATTGGTTGATCCGGCCAAAATAGAGGCAGTGATGAGTTGGGAGGTGCCGAGATCCCCCACCGAGATCAGGAGTTTCCTAGGGTTGGCTGACTATTATTGGAGATTTATCAGGGATTTCTCCAAGATCGTCGTGCCACTCACCAAGTTGACCCGGAAGGGTGTTGCTTTTTCATGGGGCCCGGAGCAACAGGCCTCCTTCGAGACACTTCGCCATAGACTATGCGAAGCCCCGGTGTTAGCCCTTCCGGAGGGGATGGGGGACTTCGTAGTGTATTGTGACGCGTCGATATCAAGGTTGGGAGTGGTGCTTATGCAGAGGGGGCATGTGATAGCATATGCATCGAGGCAGCTGAAACCTCATGAGTCGAGGTATCCCACCCACGATTTGGAGTTGGGGGAAGTGGTGTTCGCCCTCAAGATCTGTCGTCACTATTTGTACGGGGTTCGGTGTACCATATACACGGACCACAAGAGCTTGAAGTACCAGACGGATCAGCCCAACCTGAATATGCGCCAGAGGAGATGGTTGGATGTGGTAAAGGATTACGACTACGAGATTCTGTACGACCCGGGCAAAGCTAACATTGTATCCGATGCCCTGAGCCGTAGGGCGGAGGGCGCCCCGATGCGAGACGTTTGCCTGAGATTGACAGTGATGACACCGGTGTTGGACACCATTCGTGGAGCCCAGGCTGAGGCCGTGAGACCAGAAAACCGTATGAGAGAGCGGGTTATCTGGCAGGTATCGGAGTTCGTTAACGATAGTCGAGGGCTTATGACATTTCAGGGTCGGATTTGGGTACCGTTTGTGGGAGGAACGCGTACCATTTTGATGGAGGAGGCGCATTGATCGAGGTTCTCGATCCATCCCGGGGCCACTAAGATGTATTTAGACTTGAAGAAGGAGTATTGGTGGCCTTGTATGAAGAGAGATGTTGCATGGTTCATAAAGAGGTGCTTGACCTGTCGCAAGGTTAAGGCCGAGCACCAGCATCTGCATGGTAAGTTGCAGCCGTTAGAGATTCCCGAGTGGAAGTGGGAATAGATTACCATGGATTTTATCACCAAATTGTCGAGGACTGCTAGGGGTGTCAATGTAATTTGGGTGATTGTGGACAGGTTGACGAAGAGCGCTCATTTCCTTGCCATCAGTGAAAGATCTTCTGTGGAGAGGCTGGCAGAGTTGTATGTGAGGGAGGTGGTATCGCGGCACGGAGTACCAATCTCAATTGTCTCAGATCGAGATGTATGTTTCACTTCCAGATTCTGGAAGGAATTCCACGAGGAGTTGGGCACGAGGTTGCATTTTAGTACCGCCTACCACCCACAGACTGACGGACAAAGCGAGCGGACGATTCAGACGCTCGAGGACATGCTTCGAGCATGTGTATTGGACTTCGGAGGGAGTTGGGACACGTACTTACCCTTGGTAGAGTTTTCCTATAACAACAACCATCATTTGAGCATTGGTATGCCACCCTTTGAGCTGTTGTATGGGAGGAGGTGTCGGACTCTCATTTGTTGGGGAGAGGTAGGGCAACATGTGATGGGTAGCACAGAGATTGTGCTTCAGACGACCGAGCAAATTCAGCAGGTCAGACAGAGGTTACTGACGGCCCAGAGCCGTCAGAAGAGTTATGCGGATAGACGACGGTCAGAGCTAGAATTCCAGGTCGGTGACTTCGTACTCCTGAAGGTATCTCCTTGGAAATGAGTGATCCGATTAAGGAAGAGGGGCAAGTTAGGGCCTCGATATATTGGTCCATTCAGGGTGATCGCAAGAGTGGGCAGAGTAGCTTATAGGTTGGAGCTACCTATGGAGTTAGGTCAGATTCATAACACCTTCCACGTATCGCAGTTGAGGAAGTGTGTGGCCGATGAGTCGGCGGTGGTACCGTTAGAGGATATCCAGGTGGATGCGAGCCTGAACTACGTTGAGAGACCGGTTGCGATTATGGATCGGAAGATCAAGGTTTTGAGCAACAAGGAAGTGCCCCTGGTGTAGGTCCAGTGGCAACATCAGAGAGGGTCCGAGCTGACTTAGGAGCCGGAGCGAGAGATGCGTGAGCAACATCCATAATTGTTTACGGAATGAGACTTCGAGGACGAAGTCTGATTCTAGTGAGGGAGAATTGTAACATCCGGATTCCTAGGTATCTTATTTTATGCATTTATATTGAGTTTTTGGAGAGGGACTCGGCGAGTAGGCGCTCAGACTCGCCGAGTAGGATCGCGGATGGTCGGACTGATTTAATGGCGGACTCGGCGAGTCCATTCGTGGAATCGACGAGTCCATGCTGTTTAATGAAACCCTAATTCCCGGGGCTTGGGACCTATTTAAAGGGGCTTATAGCCACCATTTGCGGCTACCAGACCCCTGAGTGAAACCCTAAGAGATCTAGAGCGTTTGTGAGGAAGAAGAGGCCATTTTTGATCCTTGTGTGGGTGTTTTTGCAAGAAGAAGGTGGCCAAGGCAAGAGGGAACTAAAGAGGGTGCTATTATGTGGATTTTAGAGTCTATGGACTTCATACTGAGGTATATATTTCGATCCTTCTTCAGTTTGGTGTTAATCTCTGAGAGTTAGGGTTTCTAGCCCCTTTAGAGTATAGATTGTGGAGCAATTGGTCCCTTCTTGTGTTGAGACTTTGGATCTGGATCCAAAGAGGTCCAGAGACCTTAACTCCTCGATCTTTATGGGTGTCATTAGGAGATACGAGCTTAGGGTGGCATATTGAGGCCATTTCTTCAAATAGAGCCATTAGGTCTTTGCATGGGCATCAAGATCCAAACTTTATGTGTTTATCTTGCTTAAGGAGGCCAGATCTATGGGTTAGAGGAACGGATCTGACCTCAGGAGGTCATTTGAGTTTGATCATGGCATGAACTCGTCGAGTCCAAGAACAGACTCGACGAGTAGGATAGTTTTTCCCCATGAATCACACAGCTGGTAACTCGCTGAGTTGGGGAAGTGACTCGGTAAGTCATTGGGGATTTTGAGGACTTGAGTTCATGACTGAACTCGCCGAGTCACAATTGTGCACTCGGCGAGTCTGGTCAAGGAGTTGACCGTTGACTTTTGTTGACTTTTAGGGTATGGTCAACAATTGGACTTGTGAACTGTTTGAAGGGTAAAATGGTCTTTTAGCCTTCTTAAGAGGACGTGTGAGGATTTAGTCTAGCATGGAGAGTTGTTATTAATTGGAATGATCGTTTATGTGTTTAGGAAGAGGCTAGATCAGTGTTACGCGAGCGAGATATTACCGAGACATCCTAGGTAAGTCTTCTCACTATACTTTACCTTGAGTGGTAATTAGAGTTATGTGACAGAGTTATTGTATGCTATTTATATGATGTGTTGCACTGCATTATTTCTATGTGATTTATGTCGTGTGTATATCAGAGTATATCAGAGTTAGAACGGGAAGGTTCACAGAGCAAGGACCAGAGGGTCCACAGAGTTAGGACCCAAGGGCCCACAGAGTTATAGCCTCGAGTGGCTAGTATGTGTTATGTGTGGTATATTGGGGAACTCACTAAGCTTCGTGCTTACAGTGTTTTGTGTTATGTGTTTCAGGTTCTAGTGAGGATCGCGGGAAGGCACTGGTATGATCAGTACACACACACGCGGAGTTTTATTGATATGTTATGATCTTGGGGATTTGTAATGGGATAATGTTGATACATTGTTTTCTTAAAAGTGATTATGAATGAATTTATATGGTTTTAAAAAGTGAAAAATTGTTTGAATTTTTACGACGTTACACTTCCTTGAGTAATCATCGATAAAAGTCACATAGTATTAACACCCACCATGAGACTTCACAAAAGAGGCACCCTATAGTTCTGAGTAAACACACTCTAGGATCTCCTTGCTTGAGTGTTGAACCGAACTAAACTTCACCCTCATTTGTATCTCTTGAATACAAGCTTCACCAAGTTTAACATTTCTAGTTGCATCTCTACAAAGTAACCCTTTCTTTCTTACATGCCCCAACTTACGATGCCACAACTTTCTTTCATCATCATACTGATCCAAGGATTAGGATACAGTCACCATTCCCCCAATCGTACAACCATCCAAAATATAAATCCCATGAGGATTCATCATTCCCTTAACTACAAGAGCACCCTTTGAGATTCTTAACTAGTCACCCTCTCCAGAATATTTCAATCCATCCTTTGCCAAAGTGCCAAGAGAAATCAAATTCTTTCGAAGTTTTGGGACGAAACAACAATCCATTTTCCTAACCATACCATTATGCATCTTGATCCACATCGTGCCACTACCCTTGATACTGATCACCCATCTTGATTGTGTCATTCCACTCTTTTAAGGAGTTGAACCATTCGCGATTGCATGTCATATGATAGGATGCTCCAGAGCCCGAGACCCAAGCATTATCAGAACTAGATGTACAAACTATCAAAACTTCACCATCAACCCCTTCATCAGAATTTCCTTGAGCACATCGGCATTGTTGTTGCTTGGTCCGACACCATTATTCCCTTTCTTCAGCAATGGATAATCTCTTCTGATGTTCCCCTTTGCCTTGCAGTTATAATATTTGATGTTGGATTTAGATTCGGAACTTGACTTCCCTTTGTTACCTCTACCTCAATATGATGTTCCTTGGACATCAAAGAATCCTTCACATCATTCACAGTGATCGTTTTCCTACCATATAACATGGTATCAACGAAATTCTCATAAGAATTCGGTAGTGAACATAGGAGGATAAGTGCTTGATCTTCATCTTCAATCTTTACATTCACACCTTGTAAGTCCAAAATGATCCTATTGAAGTTGTCCAGATGATCCTTCACTTGAGTGTTTTCCGACATCCTAAGAGTATACAAACATTGCTTCTGGTATAGCATGTTCATCAAAGAATTGTTCTAATACTTGTAATACAATTTCTTCCAAAGCCCATCAGCAATCGTTTGATCCACGCCCTCTCTCAGTGCTTCGTCTGCCAAACTCAACCGAATAGCACTATGCGCTCTTTCAAGAATATCCACCTTCCTTTCAGCCCCCATGTCCTTTGGCAGTTTCGCTTCTCCTTCCAGTGCCGGTGCACATCCTTGTTGAACCAGAAGAGCCTTCATCTTCACCTTCCGCAAAGTGAAATCATTTGAACCATTGAACTTCTCCAAATCGAGCTTGTGAGATGCCATCTTCAATCGATAGAACACCAACCGCAACTCTGATACCACTTGTTAGGGAAAACAGGCGATACTTGTCAAGACTCAAGAACAAATCTAATGCTACTTGCCAAGTTATGATGACCCTTATTAGGAGGTAATGTGGATAATAAGAAAAACTATAAGCACACAAAAACACAATATTTACGTGGTTCGGTCAAGGTGACCTACGTCCACGGGCAGGAGGGGATTATTCTTTATTTCAGAGTTCTCAAATAGAGGTTACAAGTACAATTCACCAGAGATTTGTCCTACTCACTAAGGATACACGATACAAGACACAAGACACCTCAAATGACTCTGCATGCATCTCTATTTATACTTGAGGGATCAGACTTAAAACCCTAATGGGCTAAGCCCATTGGCTCATAGGCCCATTAAAAGTGACAACCAATCATATTCTCCCATGCAACATCCTCTGGAACATTCTTCCGTTTCATACAACCCATAAGCATCAGCAACATACATGATGGAGCACCTTGTGCCATAGTAGAGCATCATGATGTACAATTGGCGCATCATGAACACTAATGACCCAACATCTATCATGGTGGCACAACATGGTGTAATCCTTGAGCAATACCAACTTCTGAGCATCCTTGAACGATCTTGAGCATCATAGAGGACTTCATAGCATACTTGGATCATCAGGGATACCATGGCCCATCAAGGAATAAAAATGGCCTATCTTGCACCATGATGGCACAACAAGAATCATGTTGGCCCATTATATGCAAGGATGGCGCAACAAGCTTCAAGTGTTGTGCAAGAACATCTAGGTTGGAACAACATCAACTTCATTGGCGCAACAAGGACCTTCTTGGCGCAAAAAGGACATGCTTGGTGCAACAAGAACCTACTTGGCACAACAAGGATTCTTCATGGCGCAATAGGAACTCTCCATGGTGCAAGAGGGATATGCTTGGCGCAAGAAGGAATGCCCTTGGTGCAGCAACATCCTTCTTGGTCCGACTCTTTATCAGATGGCGCAACAAGGTCCCCTTGTTGCTTCATATCACTCCTAAGTGCTCCAAAACCTCTTCCAGGTGCTCCAAAACCCCTTATGTATAATCTGTTCCTTTGGCACTTGATCTATTCCTTTGTCAGACGATCCATTCCCTTGTTAGATTATCCATTCCTTTGTCACATGCTCTATGAGCTCCAAGTGCTCCAAATGCTCCATGAACATGATCCAAATATTCCATGAACATGATCCAAATGCTCGAGTCATATTTAACATAAACATTTTTTGAAAAACTTCGTTTTGCTATCACATAAGCCAATAAACACTTTTGCATAAAAACATAGGTTATTTTAAATAATTAATTCCAAACACTCCCTAACATGATCCAAAGCAAAGATAATGGGACCTCCTACCTCGAAACCCTTTCTTTAATATTTAACTTAGCGAACAATGTTATTGCATTGCGAAGCTTTAAGGTTTTTAGAAATTTAGTCATGAAATCCACATTGATATGACCTCACTTGCAAATTAGGATCTTGATACACTTATGCCATAAAACCCATAATGAAATGAACTTACTTCTAAATCAAAATCTATATACACTTACAGATATCAAATTTCACTTGCGACCACGGCTAATTCAACTATAAATCATGGTACATCTTCATGCTCTTGGAATGGATATAGTATTCACACTTATGGTAAGATAAATAGAGTATTTGGCGTGAATATCCCAATGGGATTTTATTGATAAATATATAGATACATGAGGCTACAGATAAGAACTAACAATAGATTCTAAACTCTAGGATCTAACCTATACAAACGATCCTATCAGTAATTGTGAACAAACTTATCATACATGTTTACATTCCCCCTTAATCTTAACCGTAACAAGGTTAAGATTGTATCTTAAATGATTTAACATATCACGTGTAGCCGGCTTTGTGAATGAATCGAACATCTAAAGCACCCATTGCCACCTTCTCTCTAACAAAATGGAAATCTACTTCGATATGTTTGGTTCTTACATGAAAGACCGGATTTGCAGTTAGATATGTAGCTCCCAAGTTGTCACACCAAAGCACAGGAGGTCATGGCTAATTAATCCGCAATTCCTTGAGTAACGATTGTATCCATGTTGCCTTTTCTATACCATTAGCTAAAGCCTTGTACTCCGCCTATGTGTTGGACCTAGAAACAGCAAGTTGCTTTCTTGAGCTCCATGAAATCAGATTTGGACCCAAGAAAATAAAAAAACCTCCAGTTGACCTTTGATAGTCTAAACAACCTGCCCAGTCAGCATCTGTAAATACACTCAACAGTGTAGAAGAGGACCTCTATATACGAAGCCCAATTGATATAGTATTTTTGATGTATCGCAAAATTCTTTTCACAGCTTCCATGTGTACAGTCGTGGGTCGAGCCAGATATTGACATACTTTATTGACAGGAAAAGAGATATCTGGCCTCGTCAATGTAAGATACTACAGACCTCCCACCATACTTCTATACTTGGCTATATCATTACTATTTAGTGTAGTTCCATAATCAAGAGCAAGCATATCAGATACTGATATAGGGGTTGAAACACCTTTACAATTCATCATATTAAAACGATTAAGTAGATATGTCGCATACTTAGAGGGTGTTTGGGTTAGCTTTTTAAATGACTTTTGACTTTATCTTTTAGAAAAAGTCCCAAAAGATGTTTGGCAAAGGGAAAAGGACTTTTGTAAATGACTTTTCCCATAGAGTAATTTCAGTCTTTTTGAAAAGTCACGATTACCTGACTTTTCCCAACTTTTCACCAGCTAAAAATATTAAATTACCAATATACCCCTCATCTACCCTAAACATGTCCTTTTTTGTCATTTTACATGTAAAAATTAAACCAAACACTTTAATTTTTGACTTTTTCCCTTCAAAAGCTAATCCAAACACATTTTAAAAAATAACTTTTGTAAAAAGTTCTTTTACAAAAAGTCCTTTTACAAAAAGGACTTTTGCCCCACAAAAGCTAAGCCAAACACCCCCTTATGTTGCATCAGTACAATGCCCCCTGAATTGTGAAGTACTTTAATCCCCATAAAATAATTCAGCCGACCCAGATCTTTGATCCGAAAAGTAGTGGATAAGGCACGAAGAAGTTGATCAACTGCGTGTTGAGATGATCCAACAATTACAATGTCATCTACATAAACCAACATGTAGATAGTGATGCCATCTTGATGAAACAAGAAAAGAGATGTACCAGCCTTAGATGAATGAAAACCAAGCTAAAACAATTTTTCACTCAACCGAGAGAACCAGGCACGCGGGGATTGCTTTAGACCATATATTGCTTTTTGTAATTTACAAACAAAGTGAGGTCGTTGTGAGTCCTCAAAGCCAGGGGGTTGTTGGATATAAACTTCTTCATTCGGGAGTCCATGAAGAAACGCATTACTAACATCCACTTGACGAAGGCACCACCCTCGTGAGATAGCAACAGAAAGGACCAAGCGAACTATAGCGGGTTTGACCACGGGGCTGAACGTATCATGATAATCTACTCCATGTTGTTGAGTAAAACCACGGGCAACAAGACGAGCCTTATGTTTGTCAAGAGTTCCATCTGGATGTTGTTTTAATTTAAATACCCACTTGCATCCAACCACATTGATACCCAAAGGTTTTGGAACAAGAGACCATGTATTGTTCTTTGTAAGAGCACAAAACTCACCTTACATTGCAGTTCGCCAAGTGGGATCAGTCAAAGCGATCTTAAAAGAAGTAGGTTCAGCCAAAAAGGCTCGTTTCTTTGGATCATAAGGTATGGTTCCATCATCGAACTTCTTTGGAAAAACTTTACCTGCTTGCCCTCATATAAGCATACCTGGCAGAGGAGTAACAGAAGAGCTGTCATCAGGAACAATAACTGTTGGCGGAGACCCTATAGCTGAACAGGAGATGATGATGACGACTCATGAACCATCAATGGTGTTGATGGTGATTCAAGATCACTGATCAACTGGGATGTTGGTGAAGCATCAGGTGTACTTGAAGAAGCTATCTCATGAGAATCAGATGTTGTATGACTTGGTGAAGGAGGTATCATAGGAACATTTAGTGGTGGTAGTTGAGATGGCACCAAGCTAGGTTGTAAGACTGATGGAGCTACATCTGTATGAATATCATTAGATAGTAAAAGAGACAGGTCATAGTGTCCCATATGGTCATTGTGAATACCCAGTTCAGTTGTAGGAAAAGAAACAAACTTGGATGAGTTAGACAGACCAACAGAAGTTACTGATTGAGCAAATGGAAACAAAGACTCATCAAATATGACATCTCGTGAGATGTAGATACGACCAAATTTTTGATCTAGACACTTATAGCCCTTATGCAAAGAACTATATCCAAGAAAAACACACAATTTAGACCGAAACTCAAGTTTATGATGATTATATTTCCTAAGACTAGGCCAACATGCACATCCAAAGGTACGTAGAAAAGAGTAATCATGATTTTTATATAGAAGTCATGTAATAGGAGCAATATTACTTGTGACACGACTAGGCCTTCTATTAATAAGATAACATGCTGTTAAGAATGCCTCATCCCAAAAACGCAGAGGAAGAGATGAATGTGCCAAAAGAGCTAAACCTGTTAGTACAATGTGACGGTGTTTGCGTTCGTCAACGTCGTTTTGTTGCGATGTATGAGGGCACGACACACGGTGAGTGATTCCGGTGTTTTGGAAATAAGTATGTAACCTGCGATACTCACCACCCCAATCAGATTGGACACTACATATTTTTTGCATTCAACATACGTTCAACATGATTTTGAAAATTATAAAAGATTTGCTCAACATCTGATTTATTTTTAGTAAGATAAATCCAAGTATAACGACTGAAATCATCCAAAAAAACTAATATAATACTTAAAACCTCCACTAGATACTTGCACCGGTCCCCAAACATCGGTATGGACGAGCTCAAGTACTATAGTGGAGAGGAAGTGACACAGACAGAAGTACTATAAGGAAGTTGATGACTCTTAGCACGTTGACATGCATCACAAACAGACGACTCAATATTAGAAGAACAATCTAACTTATTTGACTTCAAAATAGACTTGATAAGTGTTGGTGCGTGTCACAACTAGGAAATTCGATGCCTTGTAAACATGGAACAATGATAACAAATGTGAACCAACAATGTGAAAGCATGTAAGATGCTTATTCAATAACAACAAACTTCAATCAAAAACTTCATACAAGCACTGCAAATAGTCAACAAAGAATTGGAAACCCTAGAAATCCTGGTTTAAGTCCATTCTGGACTAGGATTTCCTTATTGGACCCAATGGGCCAATAAGCATCCAATTTGACTATCTTGGGCTTAGAACTCTTAAATGGGCTCTAATTGGACCCACTTCTATTTATTTTAATATTTTGGGCCATATTAGGCCTAGAATGAAATAAAATACTTTAATGGACCTCATTGGGCCATAACTAACCTAATTAGCCCTAATGAGCCATAAAAATCATTTCTTGAATTTTTTTGGGCCAAGAATCATCTAATTAAGCCATAATATGGATTAAACACCAAAGGCCCAAAAATTTCCTTCTCTTTCTCTAATTCTCGGCCCAACCTCAAAGCATGAAGAAAGGAGAGTTGACTTTTGTGCCACCTCATTTTTATTTGTTGGGTCTCCATGCATGCAACTCATACTTCCAAGCAAACATCTCATCAAGGTCTCTCTTCCCCTCCCTTCTTCTCTCGGCCGAACACACACACACACACTCACAAAATTTATCTTTATTCTCTCAAACTCTCACTAGAACATCCTTACACTCTCCCTAAAAAATTTCGAGAATCACAAGGGCTACAAGGAAATCTCTTCTTAATATCACAAATCTAAGGTAAGTTGATGTTTGATCCATGCTTTAACTCACTTCTTTTCATCAAAAATCATCTCTTAATCCATTCAAATTCATGATCTTGCATCTTAGAACCCACTAAGTTCGAGACCCATCCAAGAAACTTGCTAGGGTTGAAAATAGCACCAAACTTCTCCCAATCTTCTTCAAAACCGAAACCACAACTCAAGGTGAGCTTCATACCTCTTTCTTTTCGGTTTTCATGAGTTTTATGGGGGAGAATACAAGAAAATGTGTAGATCTATGTGTATATGTATGCTATGTGTGATTTTATGCATGTATGTGTGTGATTTCATGTGTTTTTGTGATGAATATGTTAACAAAATGGGTGTAAACCCGAGATCTATGACATGAGAAAGGAAACAAACATAATCTAAGCTATTTTACACCAAACAAGTCAATAATGATAGCTTATAAGGTTATGATGAACATATTCTAACATAAAACCCATTTTAGGGCTTAAATTGTCAAAAATACAAAACTTCGGTTACAAATCGACAAGTCACGGTTTCTTGAGGGTCAAAACAGTTTCTATAATCATTTTTTTGGATAATAAAATTTTCAAGGGACTTAAAATGTAAAATTTTAGCTTAATGGGCTAATTTTGGGCTTTTCCGCCCAATAAGCCTCAAAATGCGAAAAATGATAAATTTAAGGGGCTGAAATGAAACTTTCTATAAAACAGGGGGTAATTAGCATAATAAAATATTTTAAGGGTCAAAAATGCTTTTCACTGTCAAAAAGGACCAAAAACGCAAAGTTTTTAGATTTGGGGCAAAAACTGTAAAAGTTGAGAAAAAATGGGGTTCTAACCGAGAAACACCATTCTGGAAGGGCTGAAGCTGCCAACAAAATAAATTTTGGGTTAGAACTGTCTTTTCAACAAGTTTATGATACAAAAGTGTCAAGAAAATGTTTTAAGGAACTAAAAATGAAATTCTTTTATATAAAAGGACCAAAAGTGTTATTTTTATAAAAGAAGGGTAGTGAAAAGGTCAAATTCCACTTCTAAACAAATTAATTCATTAATACAAAATACAAGATCCACAACTACCAACGAAACAGAAAACAAATACACTTCAACAACAAATATCGTTACAAACGAAGTGATTCAGTCTCGAATCAATACAAAACAACAAGCGCTAAACCAAACCACCTAAATAAATACACGATAACTACGATGAGCCAATTTACAAACTTTGGGCTTGGAAGTTTTCAAATCATGCTTGTTGGGCCTTGCTAGCCCATTAACATGATCTTTGGGCCCAAAGGGAATATGCTTATGTGCTATTGGGCCTCCTATGACCTTATTTCATGTAAAAGGACTTCAATGGCTCTAATGTGCCATTGGGCCCTAGTGGCCCATTATTGTTGCTAGTGAGGTCAAGAAATCAAATACGAGTTGGGCCAACGTGCCTTTCGCATCCCCGACAGCCTAAAATAACTCACAGAAATAACGGGACTTCGTACTCCCCCTTTTCCTCGTTTGTTAGGCTTACGAGTAATCAAGATAAACAGATTCAGGATGTTAATCAAGAGTAATCATGGTTGTGGATTAAGTGAGTAGTAACGGACGACGCCTTTAAGGATCGTTCGAAATCTGTAGTTATAAACTAGTCATTTTCTAATGTGTGGTTATAACAACTCACAAACCCAAATTAATCCAACGCCACCCGAGTAATCAAAATCATTCGTCGTGACGGTATAAGAATTGAGAAAACACTGTATTTTATGTATTGGGAAAACATCGGGTTTTCCTAGGAAGTTCAACATCTTCACTTGCGTGATTAATACTAAAGTTCAACATTTATACATGTTTTGAAAATCAACAAGCATATATTTACGGATCTTCACACTTTTATTTTATAAACAATGATCTTTTCAGAAAATATCGGATTTTATGGGTTTTACAAACTACACCAAATCATTTTATCACAACATTGCTTATGAACTCACCAACATTTCATATGTTGACGTTTTTCAAATTAACTTGTATTCTCAGGTAACAGGTAAACCGAAGAATAAGTACCAAGTAATGTCTGGGTGTTTTGCTTATGATATCTATCAGATAATCTATGTTATGAATTTGAAATGTTCAAAACAATGTACTAGAGGTAAACAATATCAGTTGTATTATTTTAATGCATGGTGATGATTTATGTTAAGATTCATGTATATTCATTGTGATGGTATTCAATTTAAGTCACAAGAGCCCTCAGACGTTCCGCCGTCTGGTTCGGGGGTGTGACAGTGCGGGATGACCGAGACGTCGATGCCATTGTGATGGGGAGACTTTGACACTAGATGTTGCAAGATGTTGAGACTTTGAACGACTGATTGGCACCGAATACAAACCTCCTTTGCTTCTGCCGATTATGAGTAGTTTCTTCGTGACTAGATCCTTAACAAGAAACATATGACGATAAAACTCAATGAAAACGTCATTGTCAGTAACAAGCTTATGAGCAGATAAAAGATGTTTACTGATATTAGGGACATATAAGACATTTTTAAGAACAAGTGGACGAGCTAAACTGGGAATTTTTGATTGACCAACATGAGATATTGACACACCTGCTCCATTTGCAACTTAAACATGATCCTTGCCGTGATAACGATCGTGTAAGGTTAACCGATCTAGGTCACTTGTAAGGTGATCTATGGCTCCTGTGTCGATATACCAACTACTTTCGGGATTGTAACCTGCACTGGTTACACTGTTTCCACTCTAGTACTCCTCTGGTTGATAGGAATGGTTGAACATGTTGCGACGGTTCAATGCTGTGTGACCCGGTATGTTGCGTACTTGTCGACATCGCGGTCCATTGCTCCTTCCATGACCACGACCACGTCCCTTGCCATGGCCTCCTCTGTAATTGTTTCGTTGGGTATTATTGTTGTTGGTATACCTGTTGGTGTTGTTGAAATTGCGACGATGAGGGTTTGATGATGTATCTTGTCGAGTAACATTATTGACTGATGTTGTGAACTCCACTGTGGTGCCCATGGTAGTGGATTTAGCCTCATGAGCAATCAAATATGAATAGAATTCAGGGCGAGTTACCTTGCGTTCACTACTGAGAATAGTAATGGCTGTGAAAAGATCACCATGCCCCGGTCCCAAACCGGCTAATATATAGCCGATTACTTCTTCATCATTCATTGGTTGACCAATATTTGCCATAGTATCAGCGACACTTGTCATCTTTTGATAGTATTCTGCTGCACTCATGTCGCCCTTCCTTGTAGTTGATAATTGAGTACGAATTTGAATCAAATTTTCATGGTCCTAGGCTGAAAACATAGTGTGGAGAGACGTCCACAGTTGTTGGGTTGTACCAATACAACGAATTAGTTGAGGTAAGACATCTTCAGTCATGGAGGATAACAATCCCCCAATAACAACCTGATCTTGAATCACCCAAGTGTTGTATGCGGGATTGGGTATTTCTTTTGAAGCCTCAGTGGTTTCTTTTGCAGCAGCACTGGTTGGCACATGTAAGGTCTGTGGCGGCGCAGGGGTGGTTCCATCGAGATGGCCAAACAACTGAACACCGCGTAGAATAGGAAACTTGAGCCTTCCATAGTAAGAAGTTTGTACGGGTTAATTTGCAAGAAATAGCAGTGGCGATGGTGGATGATTTTACTGGTGCGCTTGATGTAGACATTCCGAGAGATACACGTTTGGAAAAGGAACCAAAGAGTCGATGTGGCGTTATAGGGTTTTGAAAGGATCTTGCTCTGATACCAAGATAAACACCAAGATAAACAGAGTATTTGGCGTGAATATCCCAATGGGATTGTATTGATAAATATATAGATATATGAGGCTACAGATAAGAACTAACAATAAATCCTAAACTCTAGGATCTAATCTATACAAACGATCCTATCGATAATTGTGAACAAACTTATCATACGTGTTTACATAGTCATCATCTAATAACAAACCTCGAACATCCTCATGTTTTGATACACGAAAAACAAGACAATCAACCCACATATGTTAGTTGCTTATCTTACATAATTTTCATGTCATGTTTTGTCATCCTCAGAAACACATATGTTAGTTGCTTATCTTACATAATCTTCATGTCATGTTTTGTCATCCTCAGAAACACATATGTTAGTTGCTTATCTTACATAATCTTCATGTCATGTTTTGTCATCTTAGAAACTACATGCTCATCCAAACATCTTACGACACCTGACACCTTTTTCCCTAGGCATACTATGAAAACATCATTGTTCGGACCCCACAACATCTACGTGTCGTATTTTGGTATTTAGGACTTATATTTCATCTAAAGAAGAGAACTTTGAACTAAATATTAATGACATTCCATGTAATTAATTTTGTTATGGGAACTGTTGAGATTTTCATGATTTAATATTTTATTCATGGGAAATATCGACATTTCCAAGGAAATGACAAATATACCCAGTCTTCGGATAGTGTTACTAATAACAAGAAAGGGGAAAAGTACGGACTACAGTTAATTTAAAGGGATCTTACATTCTTACTCCTCTTCAATTTCGATCACCGGAGTACTTCATCGACGAAGACAAATGACTCAAGCTTATGGAGAGGCATGGTATTGGGACAAACGATACGCAAAGGAATCAACAGGAACTTTCGATTGGTACCAAAAGTATGAATCTCTGGCGCCGCTTCTACATCTCTACATCCCTCCAACGACTGCTCACCGGCGAATCCTCGTCGTCGGTTGCGGAAATTCTTGTAATTTACACCAAATCTCTCTTCATTTACTGATTTTTGTGCTCATCTTATTGGATCAAGGATATAATTAATCCGATACCTATATGATATATCCACTGTTACTTTTATTCATTTTTTCATCGGCTAATTATGTATCAGCCAAAATCGAGTTTTAGTTGTGCGTAATTGTATACCGACGATTTGATTTTTGTCTAGGAAAAAGTTTTGTACGAAATTCTTCTTTTTAATCCATTTATATTGTAGAGTTGTACTGTATGTAACACATAATATTTGTTTGAACGTCAAAATTCATTAGAACACTGGTTGTAATTAGGAATTGTGAACAAAATACCATGAGCTTTATGTAATTGATTCCACATATAGTATAGCCCTAGATAATTGAAATTTGATGATGAGATTGAATGTGAGTTGGACACTAGATTTTGGTATTAGTTCCATTTAGCCTCATAATTGGCATCTTCATCGATTTAAGCATGATATTTCTTGCTTTATGTTAAGGGCTATCAAAAATGTAGAGGACGCACTTTCCATGGACCTTGTTGAGTCAAAAACTTCAGATGCTGAGGTGACAAGAAAGTAGCACTAAAAGAAAACACATTCGCATCATTGTTTTTATCACACCATATAAATTGAATATACAAAATACAGGCAAAGCACTTTATTTCAGTAAAAAGCAACATACTTTACTGTTTTACTAATATAGGAAGGAAATGCACTTTGCTTTAATCCATTATAACAATTCACTTACATTTCTTTACTAATAATAGCAATATGTAACATGAAACTTATAAGCATTTAACAAGATTTGCTATTGCCCACAATTTGTCCAAAAGAATATGATACACTATGTTGTTGATTTATTGATCTTGTTTGCTATATCTAGACATTATATTCCCTCTTTTATTTTCTAAACTTATATTGATATTGATATATACTTGTTTGCAGCATTTAGTGAAGGCATGAGCAACGATGGTTATACAAATATTGTGAATATTGATATATCGTCTGTGGTTATTGAAGCAATGCAAAAGAAATACTCTGATTCCCCTCATCTTAAATGTACATTCTTCTCATAATATATGCAAAACACATGATTTTTTCTTGTCATTTAGCTTTTTTTTTTTGGATTCATTGGCTTTAGCAGATATTGAAATGGATGTTACACATATGAAAGCTTTTGAAGATGGTTCTTTTGATGCAGTTATTGACAAAGGTGAATCTTTTTCTCCAATTTTTTTTATTTAATTATTTGACATCTAATGTCTTCTTTTTCATATGCTGTTTCCAGGAACCTTGGACTCTCTTCTGGTGAGTTTCCTTTTTTTTTTTGTTTGCACACACCATTTTCTAATTTGACCACTTCACTATTTTCTATAGTGATTAAATCAAGTTACCCCCTTTTTTTACTATTTAAGAACCCCATTTTTCCTGATTAAACCTCAACTTTATTTTTTTCCTGAAAAAGACCTTGCATTTTTTCATTTTTTTCAATCTGGCCCTTTTAGTCATTTTCTCCGAAAAAAAAACTTGTAAAATGTGAGGGTTTTTTTAGACAAAACCAAAAAAGTTGAGGTTTTTTTGGAAACAATTAGAAGGTTGAGGGTTTTTTTCGGGAAAAAGTGAAAAAAACCACAAAATATAAGGTCTTTGATGAGATCAACCTTTTTTTAAATTATGTCACTTAATTATTTTTTTCATTAATCATACTAATAATGGAAAGTCTCTTACAACATACAGTGTGGTCACAATTCAAAAACAAATGCAGCAAAGATGCTTGATGAGGTGGAAAGGTATATCGAAACAAGTTTTACGTATTTTTTATTACTTAAAAAAAAAATTCTACTTTTGCAAATTTATTGGTTTTCCATTTTGATATGTTGATATATTGAAGCAGTTGATGACAAACTATAGGGTCCTGAAGAAGGGAGGAGTTTATATTCTGGTAAATAACTAATTGGTGCTGAGTATTAAAGATTTTCAAATAGTGACACATGACTATTTAAAAAAAAATAAAAAAAAATAAAATATTGCAGATAACATATGGAATTCCAGCTTATCGACTACGTTTGTTAAGAGAATCACATTCGTGGGCTATAAAGCTTCATGTCATAGGTAGTTTTTATAATATCTGTTTCAAGTTTTATAATTTATAGCAATCTACTTTTATATATTTGCTTATTATAGAATCCTACTTTCATTTTTATTACAACATTTTACGTGGTAAGATCTAGGGTTAACTACTTAAAAGACTCTATATATTGTTTTTTTTTTCTAATGAAACCCTTATGTTTTTCCATTTTTTTAGGGTTAATCTCATAAAAGACCTTATATTTTGTGTGTTTTTTTTTTCCGATTAAACCTCAACTTTATTTTTTTCATGAAAAGACCTTGCATTTTTTCATTTTTTCCGATCTGGTCCTTTGTCATTTTCTCCAAAAAAAGTTGTAAAATGTTAGGGCTTTTTTCAGGAAAAACTAAAAAAGTTGAGAATTTATTTGAAAACATTTAGAAGGTTGAGGGGTTTTTTTGGAAAAAAAAAGACAAAGTTGAGGGTTTTTTAGGAAAAAAATGAAAAAATATAAGGTCCTTTTTCATGAAAAAAATAAAGATGAGGTTTAATCTAGAAAAACCACAATATATATCGTCTTTTATGAGATCAACCCTTTTTTTTTATGTGGCACTTACATTTTTCCTTTAAATTTTTTTTTTTTTTTTTTTTTTTTTTTTTTTTTTTTTTTTTTTTAAATTTGAACCTTACATATTTTCTTTTTTTAGGGCCCCTTACGTTTTTCTATTTTTTTGTGATTAAACCTCAACTTATTTTTTATTTATTTATTTATTTATTTAAAATCCCTTACATCATTGTGTAAAACCGGGAGATTACCAGTAAACCTTGCTAAAAGGGCCAAACTGAAAAAAAATATAAAGATGCAAGGGTTTTTTTAGAAAAAAAAAGTAAAGTGGAGGTTTAATCTGGGAAAAACCCAATATATAGGGTCTTTTATATAATTAACACTAAAAACTACCTTATTATAGCAAATTATAATGTGGTAATTAGAAAAAGAATTGAAAGTACAATGCTATAATTGGGTAGAGTAATTTATTTTTAAAAGTAGATCTTGTAATAGAAAGATATTAAAGTAGGATGATATAATAAACAAATAAAAGGAAACAAGTTGTTTAGTTTTGGATTATATTTAAAAATCCGAGTGAAATTGTGTTTGGACACAGATAAACTTCTCCCGGGAGAATGCTCAAAGCATGAGACATGGGAGCTAACATGTCCTATTCCACTAAATAGTGATGGAAGCTTTAGGGAAAGTGGGCCCCTTGAGAACATGGATGTCCACTACATCTATGTTTGTACCAAGGTTAGTCTAATCACATCACACAACACAACACAACAACTTGTACTGCGTTAGACATGCATCAGACTGGGATTACGATGTTAATATAACAAAAAATGCAATTTTTTGTGCCAACCAAAAAAAGAAGGGACATGGAACCGATCGTATGTGCAAAAAGACGTAAATATCCTCCGCATCCTCATCCTTGAAAATAGCCGTAGAAAGCTTGCTAAGTCATGTCTTGTGTTCACAACACAGGACATGGTAAGACTGGACAAGCTTTTGAGGGATATTTTTTATGATAAGGATGAGGAGGTCATTTATTTTTTTTGCACATCTTTTTGGGTGCAATTTTTGTCTAATGACATCCATTGCATGTCAAATTCAGTAGAATTTTGTTTAATGTTTTTACAACATGATAATGATTATAATTTTGAGTGTAGGTGTAAAGGGAGAAACAAATTTAAAGAGTTTGTTGAACACAAACAGAGTTCTTGTCTGTAATGAGGTTTGCTTAATTAATAAATACCGGATTCAACAATATATGTAAGTCGTGATATGTCCGTTTTCATATTTTCCTTATGGTGAATATATATATTATATTATCTATAGTTGATAATTTTGACTCATTATGTTTTTATTTCTAACGGGGTATATGAGTTAAGCTTAAATATTTAGCTAAAAAGATGGGTTAAATCAATGGAGGCCGACAAAACGTATTGAAATGCATAAAACCTCTACGATTATTTTATTAAAAATTGTTTAATTAGCATAATATAATATAATATATATGTACATTAAGATGAATATGAATGAAAAGATGTTTATTAGTAAGAGGTGACATTTTAACTCCCCTAAAAATTAATTACTTGTTGTCATATTAAATGTTTCCTTAATAAAGAACAAACACTTTTCCATTAAAGATTTGATTTGAATAGGTGCAATGTATGAATTCTGAATTGTGTGAAGCAAAAAATGCAAATAGAAATATAGCAAGAAAGTATTGGTTGCAATCTGGACAAAAATAACTCCATTTAACCAGTTAAATACATAAAAAAGATGTTAACTGTTAGGTTGGTTTATAAATAGGTTGATTTGTTTAATTAAACGGATTAAAATTTTATATCGGACCCAACTTATGTAAGCAAACGGGTTAAGAATTTACAAATCAATCCAACTTTTTTAGTAAATTGATTGAAATCGGGTTGATTTGTTTATTTTTTTTTTCCAATCCAATCTGCTTAATAAATGGGTTAAATTCTGGTTCATCCATATAATATTCTAAAAAACCCTTAAAAATTGTAATCCTTCAAATTACATTAAATTTAAAAACTTCAATAACTATTTATGTTTGAAAATAATAAGTCTATAAATTCATATCACAAACACAAATCAAAGTGTTTATAACTATAAAACATTATAAATGTTTAATTTTTAAATTATACGGCAATTCGACTTTCATTTTCACAAACTAGGCTTTCAATAACGGTTACTATCTTGCATTCTTTGAGAAATTAAAACTAATCAACATATAATAATCCATTAAACAATAATACTAAATAAATATAAATATAAATTAAAAATTATTTAAAAATATTAAACGAGTTTGCGGGTTGTAAAAAAGTTCGAAATTTCAACCCTTACTCAACATATTTAATGAAACATGTTAGACGGATTATTCTATTTAATTAAATGGGTTAAAAATCTATTTAATTAAAAAAGTCGGAAATTTATAAGTTGTTATATTCCCACCTCTAATCACTTGCTAAAGGTTGGTCTTATTAATATATTTGTCAGTTCCAAAAAAAAAAAAAAAAATCTTAACCCAACCTACTAATTATTGGGTTGAGTTCAAATTGGGAATTTCAGCCCTAGTATATACACATGATGGAAAAGTTTTGAATATTTCGTCAGACCTATTATTTTTTTTTTCAAAAAAAAAAACAAAATTTTGCCTATTACTTGTTATTTCAGCCCCTAATAAGTAACTTATTTTTTTCCTACATAAAAGACCCCTTTTTTTGTATTTTTTTCCCTTTTTAGATCTATTTTTTTTTCCAAAAAAAACATAACTTTAACATATTCATTGTTATTTTATTAATGGAGTTGGTTACCAACAACTAACCCTATACCACTCTAACTCATGTGCCCCCTAAGCATCGATCACCTAAAAAAAGTAACTTACTTTCAAACCATCTGTCACGTTTAATCTTCAAGATAGAAACATAAACTTAGTAAAAAAATATTGAAATGAATTTTTGTTATTGTAAGTATGAAGCTCGTCTACTTTCATCCTGTCCCAAGCTGTTTTCACAAAATTGAGTCTATTTTTAAATGTTGTCCCAAGACTATTTTCACAATGTTTAATAGTATGTTTAATGGGACAATTTTCCAAGTAAGTTTTTTTTTTCCTTTTACCTTTAAGCCTATTTTATCTCAAGTGTTTATCAATGTTTTACAATAACTACTATAATTATTTGAAATTGGATGTAAGAAGGGTCTAAGAACCGATTATAATCGAAATCATTCTACAAAAAACTGTTTAAAAAAAAATTGATGTTTAAAAAACCGAAACCAAATCAAAACTGGTATATGTGTACCTTTACCATAGGGACATGAAGTAAACAAATGAGCTTCATCCTCATAATAACATAATTTGATTGCAACATTCCTTACTAAGTTTATATTCATAACTTTAAGAAAAAATCATTTCAAGGGACCCAATACCGTGTACGAGAAAAAAAAGCTGAAATGTGATCTAGATCTTTAGAATCAATTATTATTTTAGGTGATCAATGTTTAGGGTGCATGTGAATTAGGAGATATAAGTTTATATATTGTTAACAGGTTCCATTAATAAAATAATATGGAATATCTTAAATTAAGTTTATTTTGAAAAGAAAAAAAATAGGTTTAAAATAGAAAAAATTGCAAAATATAGTCTTTTATGGGAAAAGAACTCAATTATAACTTGCAAGTTGCAAACGTTATTGAGGTTAGATATAAATTGGGTCTTTTAAAAAAAATCTAAAAAAAAGTCTTTTATGGAAAAATGTCTTATATTATTGGTAATAAATATGAACGTAGATTGCAAGTGAATAAGGTTGAGGGGTGTCGTAAAGGGTTTACCAATGCCACCTGCATTCCACAGACGATTTAATGTTTTGCCTATGAAAATTTTGTATATTAGGGTATGGTGCTGAAGATTGCCACCGATAAAAAGGGAGGAAGAGAGAATGTGTTTCAATGGTAAAAGATGAGAGAGATAGCGGTGGAAACATACCACCGGTAAACTACCGCTGGTGAAAAAAGGGAAGAGGCGTGGTGTTTACTGTCAGTAAAACAGTCCTTGTAGAACTACCGACGGTGAAAACCGCATGACACCATATAGCATGATAATTAAAAAATAGACTATTTTGTGTATTTCTGTCAAAATAACATATTACGCTATTATTTAATACTATAATTTTTCCAAAATTAGAACATAGATCTAACAAATCGAGCAATATATGAACAGGAAGTATATAAGGAATGACAAAAAAATTATGATTTGCAAATGAAAATTTGAGAAACCGAACTATGCCCAAAATGTGATGAAGAATCCTCAAGAAATATTATTGATCTTTTATTTTTTAATCCCAAAAATACCTTACATATGCTTTGTCGCGTGTTTTGATGAAAGTGCATATTTTAGATATAGGTGGCACAAAGGAATATATATATATATATATATATATATATATATATATATATATATATATATATATATATATATATATATATATATATATATATATATATACTAGCCGTCTACCCGCGCAAAGCGGCGGACGGCGAATAATTTGATTGCGTTCACTTCGAGAAATGAATATTAAATGACATCTATTTTTCAAGAGCATTAGCATACCATATTAAGGAGGTGTTTGACTAAGTTTTTTTAAAACAACTTATTAGGTTTCACATCACTATAAGTTAAAAAAGTGTTTGAATTAAAATAACTTATTCCGGTGGGGAACCTCTAATACGTCATTTTTTCATAAGTTACCCTACACTAACTTATTAACTTATAAGCTAATAAACTAATAAACAATAAGCTTTTTTTTGCCAAACACCCCCTAAATGGTTATTACTTCCATTTATACATACACAAACCACTTGTACTGTTTATCGTCCTATTTTTTTTCGTTTTCCTTAATTCCTTTATTAATTTAATGTCCTACTAAGTAAAATGCTAAAATATATAAATAATAGTTTATAAAAATAAACCTTTAGAATATCAGGTGTTGTGATTCAAAAGTCGATAAATAGGCCTTTGAGAAGGCCAAAATACTCAGGTGTCAACTTGTTCATTATGATTTTAAACCAAGTTTGGTCACAAATTAAAACATTTTCAACGATGGTATGTAATTCAAGGATTCATATTGATTTAGGTTCTCGAAACATTAAAATATTGAACAAAATCTATATAGAACCTTAATATAAGGACAATAATCACCATAATCAGGAAGTTCATGTGATGAAACTTGATATTATAAGGACCAGTGATGAAAAAGGTTTCATTTTTAGACTTAACAAGATGAACAATATACAAACTACCTTAATCATGTCAAATCTTGTGTTTAACCGTTCTTTATTGCAAAAGTAAGATGCCAAAATATACAAACTAATGATAATACAATGCTCTAACTGGCCCTCTTGGTTGATTTCTTTGAACCTGCAAAGCCAACACATTAAAGAAACATAGTAAAACCTTTTTAGGAACAAACCTGATATAATAAAGCCTTCACCCAATATATTTATAAGATAAAAATACAAAAAGTTAAAAATGATGAAATCAATTACAAGTAAGGATTAAAATAAAAACCTGTTAAGAAAGAGTCATCTGCAGGAGGGATATTTGAATCAACATGTATTTTTTGATGGTTTCAAATTTTGAATTATCCGAAATTCAGGGAAGGAGATACAATTTGTTGAGAAATATAAGGATTCAAAACATAGGTTAAAATTTAATATTATTTTATTGATGATTACTTGTACTATTAGCTTAATGATTTGAACGTCTTAAAAAAATAATATTATTATATTCAATCTATTTTTAGAAATAGTGAGATTTCTTTTATAAGATAGTATATATATATATATATATATATATATATATATATATATATATATATATATATATATATATATATTGAACTTTTATTATATGTTAAAATGGCGATACCATAGTATAGATAATATATACTAGATGTGAGACTCATGTATTACATAAGTTTATTTAAAAGAAAATTTAAATATAAAATTCAAAATATTTAAGAAGTTTGAATTTATAAGAAAAGTATAATTTAGATAAATAAATAAAGGAAATTAATGAAACTTTAATTTAGTAATTTTGAAATTAGAAGGAAAGTCAATTAATGAAATTGATATTTATTTATTATTAGATTTAAATAATATGTGGAATTTAATAAAATAGAAAAAACCATAAAATTACATGTGAAATAAAAATTAATTTAAAATAACCATAAAATTACATGTGGCAAAATGAATAAGAATATGACATGTGGCAAAAAGATCTTTATTTATTAGGGTAGATGGGTTAGGTTAGTATATTCTAACTAATTATTGTGAGGATATCGTATGCTATGAGAATGATAAATAAAATATGTTGTTTGATAATATAAATACGTTCAATCTTACATAATTATTGATTAACACATTCTCACTAATTAAATCGTCTATAAAGTTATTATACACTTATTATTATTATTCTCAAATCTGTCAGAATGTTTATTGGGTCGTATTCTGTCAGAATGAAAATGAATGAAAAACGATGTGTGAGAACAAAAATAAATAATAATTAACAAGAATGCATGAAAATGACGATATTTTTGTAAGGTTGAACATATTCGCATTGGTACAAAACTTATTCTCTTAGTAATTCTCATAGTATACGATATCCACACAATAATTAGTTAGAATACTTGAACCTAGCTCTATATAGGAGCTATATATATATATATATATATATATATATATATATATATATATATATATTAATTGACCATGTCATATTACCAAAACTAGGTTAAAACCCGTGGAACCCACGGATGATAATTTTAAATAGAATTAAAAAATTGATTATATAATAAATTAATATATCATTAATTTATGAAAACTTATGAATTGTAATATTATATTTTTTTAATAACTTTGTAATTTGGATGTATTTAATTATACATGTAAATCCACATATTTTATAAAAGTCATGAGTTTGTATAATGCAATATAGTATCACTAAGAAGACAAGCGTGTGAGTTGTAAAAAAGCTTTATTCTTACTAAACCCTTACTTTTGGTGCATGATTATTGTTGAACATATATGAGTTGTAAAATCAACCACATGAGAGCGTGTGGGAAGAAAAAAAGTTTGTTGGCTAAAATGTCATTTTTCTCATTGTAACTTACCACCCTAATAAATCTTTCCACTCCACTATCTCCATCTTTTTTCTTTCATTATAACATCCTTCTTCCATTTCTTTCTTTTTAATATTTATTTTTGAAAAAAAAAGTATTTCCTTTATAAAACGACACCATATATTTGTGGATTATTGGTAAATTAAAGATCAGCACCTTTTGCACGTAATTTATCAGTAATCAGTATATTAAATGACTATTGATAATTCTAAATCGTAAATTCTATTATAATCGTTAATGAAAGATATTGCAAGTCTCCATACAAATTAAAAATGTATTTTCACTGGAATGTTACAAATAAAGACCAATTACCAAATTACTAAAATAATTTCATTGGAATATTACAAATAAAGACCGATTAATAGTTTAGGGGATCATTTTATGACTTTATATTCTAAAAAATATAAACAAAATTTGTAATTTTATATTCTAAAAATGATAAACAGAAGAAAAGTGTAACAACGTAAAGTCTCAAAACAATTTTTCATTTTTAAATCATATTTTTAATCGTCAAAACAATATCCAAAACAAACTGTATCCAATGTCATCATAACAAACAAATCCCAGAATCTCAAAACATAATCTCTATGAGTGTGTACGGATCATGCCGGCGCCTTCCCGCGATCCTCGCTAGTACCTGAAACACATAACACAGCAACTGTAAGCATAAATGCTTAGTGATTTCCCCAAAATACCACATACAACACATACGCCTTTCCAGGCCATAACTGTATAGGATCTTCCGATCCAAGTGTCTCAGGGGACTTCCGTCCCGAATCCCGGTAGACCTTTCGGTCCTACCCGTATCGACCTTCCGGTCCGTAACCTCCTGACCTTCCGGTTCATGTCATCTTAACCTTCCGGTCCATGTCATCTTAACCTTCCGGTCCATAACATCTTGACCTTCCGGTCCTTAACATACATAACACATACATATCACATAACAACATATAACACATACATCTCATAGCATACAAGACCTTCCGGTCACACATAGGTACCCTTCTAGGTACAGTATAGTGAGAAGACTCACCTCAACGAAGTTGGATAACTCTCGTGCTCAACGTCCTAACCTAGCCTCCTCCTATCATTCAAATAACATCCCCGATCAATACTCCTCATAGTCTCATCTCTAAAGATTGGGTAGAAGGCCATTCTACCCCTCCTTGAACTCTCTTGAATCAGTCTTAACCAGAACCCTAAGGTCAACGAAAGTCAAGAGTCAAACTTTGACCCGACACGTCGAGTGCACACGGGCGACTCGGCGAGTCCATGCGGGTCCTCTGAATCCTTCTAGCCTCTCTTGGCTCGTCGAGTCATCCTTTCACTCGACGGGTTCCTCCTGTCACGAATCGCGGGGCAACCCCAACTCAACTCGTTGAGTCCACTTATGAACTCGATGAGTTGCTTCCATGTTCATACTCAAATGACCTTCTAAGGTCAGATGTGCTTCTCTAATCTATAGATCTGACCTTCACAAGCATGATAATCATGTAAAGGTCGAATCTTGATACACATACAACACACCTAAAGCTTCTTTTGGTGAAATAACCTCTAAAATGGCCTCTTAGGCTCATAACTCAAAAGGTATGGCATAAAGCAGAGTGGTAGGGACTCTCTGGACCTCTTAAGGTCCAGATCTATGAACCATCTCCCCTTGGGACCTCACATACTCTAGATTCAACTAAAAGAGGCATAAAGAAAACCCTAGATTTCACTAGAATCATAATAAACACGAGAATGGCACAGATTGTTACCTCCAACAGCTTCCTATGATCAAATAGAAGTGAATCCAAGCTCCTCAACCTGCTTAGTGTAACATCCCAAAAATACGAGCCAAAAATTTCATTTTTAAAACGTGTGCTTAGCAAAACATTAGGAATAAAACGTTCAACGATCATATCATTTCACAAAAGATATTGCATGTCTGGAAGACATTTTTATAAAACATAAAAGTGACAGAGTACAAATCCCCAGGTGATATCATAATGCGGAATATAAAGGATGTGTGTGATGTACCGCTACCGCGCCAGCTCCTTCCCCTTCGAAGAAGAGGTACCTGAAACCAAAACTGAAAACTGTAAGCACGAAGCTTAGTGAGTTCCCCCATCTTACCACATACCATACAATCACATATCATACATACTGCCGGGCAATTCTGGGGTGCCCGACCTACCCGGTACGGCCATTCTGGGGTGCCGACTTACCCGTGTCAAGCCGTTCTGGGGTGCTGACTACCCATGTCAAGCCATTCTAGGGTGCTGAATACCCATCGGTCCTAACAACCGATCCTCGGGTACTATTTCACCCCTACTGCTACTATCACATATATCATAACATAACATTTTATCAAACATATTTGGGGTGTCCGATCTACCCTTAGGTCCTAACGACCGAACTTGGGGACTATTCCCCTCCTACTACCACTATCACATATAACATATCATGCCAGCATATAAACATATCATCACATACTGTCAGACATATCTGGGGTATCTGACCTACCCTTCAGTCCTAACAACCGAACTCTACTACTATCATATATACATATCATGCTAGCATATAACATATCAGGTAGTAGCAAACCTAGATGATATCATAGAGACAATCATCTATCATACGTCTCTTACTAGTGGGCCGGCATTGTGGCCTTAGACCCACCGCTACTGGAAGGTAACTCACCTCAAAGTAGTTGTTGATCTGCGTGGGAACTGACAGTCTTCTGCTGCTGCTGACCCGGAAGTCCTCCGGCTAAAAAATCCCCACAAACACTTAGTCAAATACTGCTAATCAACCTCAGGGTAAAATGACCATTTACCCCTTACCCATCAAGAGCCAAAGTCAAAGTCAAAGTCAACTGTCAGTTGGCCCGACTCACCGAGTTGACTTGCCAACTCGCCGAGTCCCTATCCCTTTGTCCGACCATAAACCCGTCTCTACTCGTCGAATTAAGCATTGACTCGACGAGTTCCCCTTCTCAACTAAGGGCCAATAGTCCTTAATCCTACTCGCCGAGTTGTATGAACAACTCGCCGAGTCTGTTCTTGAGGCAAGAAGATTGCCTTGGACTCGCCGAGTCAGGGCATTGACTCGCCGAGTTTCTTCATGGGTGAGTCTGGCTTCTGACCCACTGAGTCACACCCCACGACTCACTACTCCACCCTGCAACCACGAAAAGGGGATAACTCGGAGACTCGCGACTCGACTTGCCAAGTCTGATGAACGACTCGCTGAGTCTGCCACATGCAAAAACTATACACGCGATTCTGTTTGAATCCAGCTCATGCCATTCATAGATCTGGGTTTCTAGGGCCTGATTAACACATAAAGTTTCCAACTTTACGTGTAAATAAACACCCATGAGGGTTTTAGGGCTCAAAATGCACTAAAAGAGTAGATCTAGGGCTTTCATGCAATATGGCTCCATAAAGGCAGTAGATCCAAGCTCCTGGAGCTCAATCATGCCTAGATCTAGAGGCTATACAACTTATTACGAACCCTAAAACACAAACAAGCTTGGGGAAAGGCTCAAGAAGGAATTTTATGGAGATATAAGGGACATTAAGCATGAAAACAGAGGGAAACTGAGATATACCTCAAGGAAATCACTGCGATAACCAAAATATGCCTGGCCCCCTTCTTCTCTTCTTGATCTACTCTCCTTCCCTCCTCAAATCTTCAAGAAAACACACCAAAATGCTTCAATCTCACAAGGAACAAGGCTTGAATGAAGTATAGAGCACTGAGGGTGAAGGGGGCGAGCTTGGGGGCGGATAAGAGGGTTTAAATAGGGTGCAAACCCTTGAAATTTAGGGTTTCATCAGACAGCGGGGACTCGCTGAGTCTAGAATATGGACTCGCCGAGTCGCCAACTTAAACGTGTTTCGGATCCCGTCTCTACTCGGCGAGTCAGACCTACAACTCGCCAAGTCCAAGGCTAAAAATGAAAAACACTAAGATAAATTTTACGTACCAGGAATCAGGTGCTACACTTAGCTTGTTCTACTTCCTTCCTTCTTGCTAAAACATACAAGAAATGGTGTATTAGCGTTCCTCTTGCACCCTAAACGATCTCTCTGCTCTCTAGGGTTTCTCAGTGGTAAAGTGGCCACAAATGGAGGCCATAAAGGCCTTTAAATAGGGCACAAACCCCGAGAATTAGGGTTTCACTCCATAGCGCGGACTTGTCGAGTCCATCCTTTCCGACTCGTCGAGTCCGTTCATTAATCCAGTCAGCACACGCAATCCTACTCGACGAGTCTACGCCTTAACTCGGCGAGTCCCTCCCTTTTACTCAAAAGAATAAACGATCAAACATAATACCTGGAAATCTGGATGTTACAATTCTCCCCCACTAGAATCAGACTTCGCCCTCGAATTCTTGCTACGCAAACAACTCTGGATGCTGCTCCCGCATCTCCAACTCCGGCTCCCAAGTCAGCTCGAACCTCTCCGATGTTGCCACTGGACCTGCACCAGGGACACCTCCTTGTTCCTCAGAACCTTGATCTTCCGATCCCGGATCGCGATTGGCCTCTCAGCATAATTCAGGGTCGCATCCACCTGAATATCCTCCAGTGGCACCACCGCCAACTCGTCGGCTATACACTTTCTCAACTGAGACACGTGGAAGGTATCATGAATCTAGCTCAACTCCGCAGGTAGCTCCAACCGATATGCTACCCTACCCACCCTCGCGGTCACCCTGAACGGCCCAATATACCGGGGCCCCAGCTTTCCCCTCTTCCTGAATGGAATCACTCCTTTCCAAGGAGACACTTTCAGGAGTACGAAGTCTCCCACCTGGAACTCAAGCTCGGATCGTCGCCTATCCGCATAACTCTTCTGGCGACTCTAATCCGTCAACAACCTCTGTCTAACCTACTGTATCTGCTCGGTCGTATGAAGCACTATCTCAATGTTGCCCATCACGCGCTGCCCTACCTCTCCCCAGTAAATGGGAGTCCGACATCTCCTCCCGTACAACAACTCGAAGGGAGGCATACCAATACTCGAATGGTGGCTGTTGTTATAAGAAAACTCAGCCAATGACAGATACGTGTCCCAACTTCCCCCGAAGTCCAACACACATGCTTGGAGCATGTCCTCGAGCATCTGAATCGTCCGCTCACTCTGTTCGTCCTTCTGTGGGTGGTAAGCAGTACTGAAATGCAGCCTTATACCCAACTCTTCATGGAACTTCTTCCAGAACCTGGAAGTGAAACGTACATCTCGATCTAACACAATCGAGATTGGTACTCTATGTCGCGATACCACCTCCCTTACATACAACTCTAGGGGTGAGAAAAAACCGCACCGCAACTAAAATTAACCGCATAAACCGTAACCGATAAACCGCAACCGCAATAAAAACTGATGGTGAGGTTTTCTGTTTTTCAAAAACCGCAATTTTGTGGTGCGGTGCGGTGCGGTTATTAGTTTTCAAAAACTGCAAAAAAACCGCACCGCACCGCATACATTATATACAATTTTTTTTATTAATTATTAATATATTAAATATTAAAAATAAGACAAATTTCATGGATGAAAAATGGATAAAATACTAAAAGACAAAAGTGTTGGTCTTTGTTATGTTTAACTTTGAAAAATGGTGAAATTAGACAATTTTAAGATATTTATTGTTAATTACTATTGATTTGACGTTTTTAAGATATTAGTTGTCTGTGATTTAAGTTAATTGTCTTATAGCTTATGATTTTTTTATTATTACAAGTAATATGTTTGAACTCTTAAAACCGTTTGAGCTCTAAACGGTGGTTAAAAACCACACAAAATAACCGCACGAAATCCATGCGGTTAATAACCGCAACACACAAAAAAACAAAACCGCACCGCAAAAATAACCGCACTAAGCGGTTTTGAAAATGGATTAACCGCATTTGCGGTTAGTGGTAAGGTTTTGGCTAATAACCACACCGAACCGCACCGCGCTCACTCATATACAACTCTGACAATCTCTCTGCAGAAGACCCCTCACTGATAGCAAGGAAGTGAGCGCTCTTTGTCAGCCGGTCGACAATCACCCAAATCCGACCCTGAAAGGTCATAAGCCCGGGACTATCGGTGACGAACTCAGGTACCTGCCCGATCACCCGCTCTTTCTTGCGGTTCTCCGGTCTCACAGCCTTTGCCTGGGCCTCCCGAATGGTGTCCAACACCGGAGTTATCACTGTCAGCCGCATACAAATGTCTCGAATCGGGGCACTCTCCGCCCTACGGCTCAAGGCATTAGCTACAACATTAGCTTTGCCCGGGTGGTACAGGATCTCATAAGCGTAATCCTTTACCACGTCCAACCATCTCCTCTGGCGCATATTTAGGTTAGGTTGATCCATCAAATACTTCAAGCTCTTGGGGTCCGTGTATATGGTACACCGAACCCCATACAAATAGTGATGCCAGATCTTGAGGGCGAACACCACTGCCCCCAATTCCAGATCGTGGGTGGGATACCTCGTCTCATGAGGATTTAGCTGCCTCGATGCATACATTATCACATTCCCCCTTTGCATAAGTACTGCACCCAACCCTGATATCGATACGTCACAATACACCACAAAATCCTCCATCCCTTCCGGGAAGGCTAACACCGGGGCTTCGCATAATCTATGGCGAAGTGTCTCAAACGAGGTTTGCTGCTCTGGACCCCACAAAAAACCAACACCCTTTCGAGTCAACCTAGTGAGAGGCATGGAGATATTGGAGAAATCCCTGATAAATCTCTGATAATAGCTGGCCAATCCTAGAAAACTCCTGATCTCGGTGGGTGATCTCGACACCTCCCACCTCATAACTGTCTCAATCTTGGCCGGATTGACCAAAACCCCATTCTGGTTGACGAGATGCCCCAAGAACTGGACCTCCCGTAACCCGAACTCACACTTGGGGAATCTGGCATAAAGCCTCTCCGACCTCAATACCCCGAGAATCTCTCTCAGATGCTCCTCATGTTGCTCTCTAGATCTTGAATACACCAAAATATCATCAATGAACACGATCACCGAACGATCCAGCACCGGCCTGCACACCCTGTTCATGAGATCCATGAACGCCGCTGGTGCATTGGTGAGCCCGAAAGGCATTACCACGACCTTGTAATGCCCATAACGAGTCCTGAACGCCGTCTTCTGGATATCCTCATCACGCACTCTCATCTGATGATATCCAGACCTCAGATCAATCTTAGAGAACCAAGACGCTCCCTGCAACTGATCGAACAAATCGTCGATCCTCGGCAATGGATAACGGTTCTTGACCATCAACTTGTTCAACCCTCGGTAATCAATACACATCCGGTGTGAACCATCCTTTTTCTTGACAAAAAGGATCATCGCTCCCCAAGGGGAACTACTCGGTATAATAAACCCTTTCCCCAGCAGCTCCTGAAGCTGAGAGGATAACTCCAGCATCTCTGGCGGCGCAAGGCGATAAGGCTCCTTGGTGATAGGTGATGGGTTTTGACCATCCTAACACTTCCTAAGTGTACATGCAACCCTTATAACCTTGGATCTATGTTTTTCTGTTAAGTATTTTAGTGTTGCGTCTTGGGCCTTTTGGTTTTGTAATCGGGTTGGGCTTGTCCATCCGTATTTATCTAGAATAGTTTCCTTTTATCTAGATAAGTTGTTAGGGTTTTAATATAAATATATGCATGCATGTATGCGTATAATAGAGAATAGTCGATTATGTTGATTCTTATAACCCTATGATACATCTACAGATTGAAGTTCTTTATCGAGCTCTTCTAGGGTATCTTTGCATTAATCATTCGACATATTCAGTGCAATACTTGTGTTCTTCATTACGTTCTTATTTATATTTTGCTTAGAATCATACGATCCTGATAGAACATTGTTCTAACAATTGGTATCAGAGCAGGAGATTGTGTGATCAATACACTTTACTTCTGTATTCACAAATCTTTAGGGTTTCCGCTTTTATCGAAGCCGTCGTCTTTTTAACGACGACTACTCAGTTTTTGATAAAATCCTAATCTCAAGTTTACAGGTAAGATTCTAGCAGCTCACCATGTCTCACGACGATACGCATACAAACCCAATTAACATCTCAAACAACATCGGATCTACAACTAGAGTTCCCATACTCTACACTCAAGACTACGAAGTATGGGCTCATCACTTTGAAGATTACGTGGTTGGATCTGAAGATAATGGCTATCTCATCTGGGAAGCTATCATTCTTGGACCGTTTGTGCATTCAGAAACAAACACGATCGTTAAGACACAGAAGGATTACAACAAGTTGGTGACAGATGTTCAGAAGATGCCACAAGATGAGAAGGACAAGATCATGTGTAATGTTAAAGCCATGCGAATGATAAGATTCGCCTTACAATCTAACACTTTTCGGCTTGTAGGCTCATGCACAACTGCTAAGGAGATCTGGGATAGGTTGAAGGAACCTTACTCAACTGATGAAGATCTGGAACACTCCATTCAAACTCTGTTGCTGTCAGAATTTCGAGTTTTTGAACAGAAACCTGAAGAGAAGCTCTTTCAGACCTTTGATCGGTTCAATCATCTCTTAAGTAAGATGATCAAGAATGGAATTGAGAGGAAGCTGATCGAGCAGAAAGTTACATTCATGAACGGGCTCAAACCAGAATGGATGGATGTGGTTTCCACTGTGAAGGCGCATGAACAGTTCAAATCCTACTCACTGGCGAAACTAGTTGGGATACTAAAGTCACATGAAAGTGTTGTAACTAAGGAGGTGAAAGTGGTCTCTGGCATGGGATCGCTGGCTCTTGTCTCTAAAGGAAAAAGTGTTGTTGAGGAAGAAGAAGAGTCAGACATGTCAGAATGTGATCTTACAAGTGAGGAGTATGCTTTAATGATAACAAATCCAAAGAAATTCGCAAGAAGAAAATTTCCCACCAATAAGAACCGAAATTGGCAGGGAAGTTATAGTTTTGAGAAAACAAAAGATGAATCGAAAGTCTCTTCTCAAAAGGTGGAAGAGAAAAAGGAAAACAAGCTTGCAGGAGACTCTGGATACGACTGCAACTATTGTCACAACAAGAACCACTTTGCCAAAGATTGCATGTTAAGAAAGATGGCTGAGAAGAGAGAGGGTGAAGATGATGAAGCGTATTACATGCGTAAACTAGAAGAAGTCAAGAAGAAAAAGGATTCCAACAGCTCGATGAATGCACTAATTGTACAAGAAAATGCAGGGGAAGATGAGTTCGGTGGTGTAGAAGTCTGGTCAACAGACTCTGAAGACGAAGAGGTTAGAAGACCCACTCATGGAAAGGCGCTTGTGGCAAAGAATGAAGGTTCTGGTGGAAAATGCTTTATCGTCACTAATGGTCCATCAAACGAAAGTGCAGACACAGAATCGAACCTGACAGAAAACAAGTGTTTTGCAGCCAAGCCGGTGAGTGAGAAGATCAACGACTACGCGATCGATTGATCAGAAAGGTACATTCTATCCTTGAATCTCTTAAAATTCCCAAAACTGAATATCTAGAAGAATTAAATGAACTAAACTCTAAATTTTCCAACCTAAGTAGTAGCCTCATGCAAACACGCTTAGCAAACTCTAACCTAACTGACCAACTCGGCAGGGTGTCTTCAAAAAGTGAGGAGAGGAGGATCTGGATTGAGCAGAAGGAAGCAGAGTTAGTTAGGGCTAAGGATGAGAGTATTTATTTGCAAAGAGACAATTTAAAATTGTTAAAACAAACAAATGTTTTCTGTTTAATTGCTAAGCGTCTTTATACTAATATTGCTCAATTACATCTAAATTGTGAAATTGGAAAGAAAATACATAAAATGATTTTGCGCTTCCTTGAATTTAAGGAAGATGAGGTTATAGCAGAGTGTGAATCAGAAGTATCCTCTGAAGAAACATCCATGTCGTATAGGCTAGGTTTAGATAAGATAGAAACTTTCATCGATTCTAAGGAACATAAAAGTATGTTAAAAGATATCTTAGATGAAAATGACAGGTTAAAGATTAAAACCGAAACTATACGAACATTCGATGAGTCAAATGCCAAAATTGTTAAAGATAATAAAATAAACTTAGATAATTCATCTGAATTTGATGCGGAGAGTGAAATGAGTGAAATCTCAGTAGAGGACGTTGTTGATTGTTCTAAGTTTGTGAAAAATGAAACCCAGAGCGAAAAACCTCTTATTTCAGAAAATTCGGTTGAGTTTGCTCGTCTGTCAAAGGAACAAAAACCGAAACCCAAAGAAAAAGCCTTGGTCTATCAAAAGGTACAGACCGTGCCAAATCAGGTTTATGCTGTGACTGGAGTCACTCAAAGACAAACAGCAGAATTAAGGATAATAGTTGACGAGGATAACACTGAGGGATGTGAAGACTATTTCTGGTCTGCTCCCATTGATAATGCAGATGAAACCGTGGGATTGTCTGAGAAAACCACATGGAGAGTCAAAGGACGATACATACCAGAACCCATCAATAAACCTTCCGGTTTCGATATTCCCAGCACAAGCGGAACTAAAGATGTTCCTGAAGAACCGTTAGTTGAACCTGATGTTCCAATTGAGAGGAAAGAACCGAAAGGTCCACTCAAGAGACAGGAAGCACCGGAAGTTCAAACTAAGGAAAGTACCGAAACCAAAATGGAAGATAAGACAACTGCAACTCAGAAGGAGAAACCACAGGCCAGCTTCAATGTTCACAAATCTCAGAAGGAGCTAGCTGAACAGAAAAGACTCAGAAATCAAAGATATGCCTCGAATCTGAATGAACGGAAAAGGCATTGGAATTCTCAAAATCCTAACTATGAGCCTTCTAGGAAAGAATCCATGGATAAAGGAAAGGAAACGTCAAAGGAAAATTTCAGTCCAAATTCCTATTATTCCAAATCCCAAAACCGAAAGTCAAGTCTCGGTTCTCAACCCAAGTTCGGTTCTCAACCCAGTTTCGGTCATCAACCCAGTTTCGGTCCACGACCCAAGTTCGGTCCTAAACTCAGATTCGGCTCTCGATCCAGATTCGGTCCTAAAACCAGTTTCGGTCCCAATTCTAGACATGGATCCTCCAGATCCCAAGATGAAACAAATTCCTTAAAGGACATCAAAGGAAAAGGAAAGCTGTTATCAGACTCTGAGAATGAAAATAAGAGATCCTCCACTAAACCTAGGAATCCAACGAAAAACACTAAACCATCTAAAGAAACACCAAAAGATACATTAAGATTTAAAGAAGATAAAACAAAAATCAAGGTGTTTACCATCAAAAGAAAAGATCAAACGACTCTTGTTAAACGAACTTATTTAGTTGATGCTTCTATTGTTATTCCTTTCTCTGTGAAAAACTCACCAGGACCCAAGAAACTTTGGGTTCCTAAGTCTGCTTAAATTTGCAGGTAATCAGTGACGAGCAATTTGACGACGAATGGTATATAGACAGTGGCTGCTCGCGTCACATGACAGGGAGAAAGGAGGAATTAAGGGAATTTCGGTCTCTAAAGGATGGTGGATCGGTGAAGTTTGGAAACAATTCCTATGGAACAATCAAAGGATATGGGATGATAACTAATGGAGACTTCTCCATCAGAAAGGTGGCTTATGTAGAGGGATTGCAGCACAACCTCATCAGTGTATCACAATTAGTTGTGGGCACAGGCTTGAAGGTATCATTTGATGATGAAGGATCTAAGATAATAGAAAAACAAACCAAGAAAGTTCTGCTGAAATCTGCACGAAAAGGAGAAATGTATCCTCTGAATCTTAATCCTATTCGGGGGACACCAGCTATCTGTCTGCTATCAAAGGCAAACACTGATGAAAGTTGGCTTTGGCATCGACGTCTATCTCACCTGAACTTCAAAGATATCAACAAATTAGTGCTTGGTGATCACGTTTGAGGTCTTCCTCTTCTCATGTTTGATAAGGAGCATTTGTGTGCAGCATGTGAGATGGGTAAGCAGAGCAGAAAAAGCCACCCTACACGCATTAATACTAAGATAGTGGAAGCACTTGAACTGTTACATATCGACTTGTGTGGACCTTCTGCTATAGAGAGTATCGGTGGAAGTAAGTATATTCTGGTTATTATAGATGATTTTTCACGCTTCACGTGGGTTTTCTTTCTTAAACAGAAATCAGATGCAACTCCCAAGCTGAATATTTTCATCAAGCAAGTGGAGGTTCAATTAAAGAAGACAGTGAGAAACATTAGAAGTGACAATGGGCTGGAATTCAAAAACAAGGATTTCGAAGACTTTCTGGCTGATAAGGGGATAACACACAATTTTTCGGCCCCTTATACACCACAGCAAAACGGGATTGTTGAAAGACGAAACCGATCATTGTGTGAAGCAGCAAGAACCATGCTCAGTTATGCCTCTCTACCTCTATACTTTTGGGCTGATGCCATTGCTGCTGCCTGTTATACTTAGAATCGGTCCTTTCTCAACAAGAGATTCTCGATAACTCCTTATGAGATCTTAAACAATCGGAAACCAAACGTCAAGTTTTTCAACATTTTCGGTTCCAGGTGCTTTATCTTTAATGCTAAAGAAAACCGAAATAAGTTTGATGTTAAAGCCGATGAGGGGATCTTTCTGGGTTACTCTCTGTCATCAAAAGCATACCGGGTGTTGAACAAGAGTTCTAAAAGAATAGAAGAAACTTATTATGTCACCTTTGACGACAATTACATGAAGAAAGTTCAAAGAACAGAAGATGCTTCAGGAGACATCTTTCCGGAATCTGGACAGGTCTCGGTTCCAATATCCAACCTGTTTGATGAATACATTCGGTTATTTGATGAACCAGAAAAGGCAATACATTCGGAGGCAACAGTAGCAGACAACAAAGTAGATAATCTGAAGAAAGTCATAGACGAAGCTGCCAAATCAATGGAAAACAAAACACCTACTCCTAAACCATCACCTAGTACTTCAAACACCGATTCAACGTTCCAGGGGGAGAACTCTACCACTTTCAAACCATCTGAAGTTCCTGTTGAGGGGGAGAATCCCAATTCCGCCCCAATATCTACTAGTTCAACTGATACTCAAACAACTGAACCGAAATCAATAGGTGATAGTCCAATCGAGGGGGAGATACCCACTGCCGATTCTGCTGAAAAAAAAGCCTTCAGTTCGCCAGTCGAGGGGGAGAAGGAGAAAACAAGTGACAGTTCTACTGATGAAGGTGAAAGGGATCAGTCAGATGTTGAAGTTGAAGTTGAAGCAGAACTAAATCCAGAATATGATCCAAACTATCCTCCGCTAGCAAAATGGACAAAAGACCATCCCAAAGAGCAAATTATTGGTGAATCCTCCGAAAGTGTTCTTACTAGATCTCAGCTGAAGGCGAAACAAACAACATTATTCTCTAAAGTGGAATTTTGTATGTTTAACTCGTTTATCTCCAAAATAGAGCCGAAAACCGTAAATGCTGCACTTGATCATTCTGATTGGGTTCAAGCAATGTAGGATGAGCTCAATGAATTCGAACGAAACAGAGTTTGGAGATTGATTCCTACACCGAAAGATGCCTCTATTGTCGGCTTGAAATGGGTGTTTAGGAATAAGCTGGACAAAGAAGGGAATGTCATTCGTAACAAGGCTCGGTTGGTTGTAAAAGGCTATTGTCAAGAAGAAGGGATTGATTATGAAGAAACTTTTGCTCCTGTGGCAAGGTTAGAGTCTGTTCGAATTTTTCTAGCATATGCCGCTCACAAGAACTTCGAAGTTTTCCAAATGGATGTCAAATGTGCATTCTTGAATGGAGAATTAGAAGAAACTGTCTATGTCGTGCAACCACCTGGTTTTGTGAATGAAAAGTACCCGGATCATTGCTATGTGTTGGATAAAGCTGTCTATGGACTAAAGCAAGCACCAAGAGCCTGGTATGAAACGCTTACTCGCTTTCTAAAAATGTCAAAGTTTAAACAAGGTTCGGTTGACCCAACCTTCTTTCGAAAGAAGGAAGGCAAACATTTGATGATTGTTCATATTTATGTCGATGATATCATCTTCGTTTCCACGAATCCTAGCTTAACCGCTGAATTCAGAAAGTTGATGGAGACTAAATTTGAAATGAGCACAATGGGTCCAATTAACTTTTTCCTCGGTTTGAATATTAGACAGAGACCAGAAGGTATCTTTATAAACCAGGAAGCATGCACCAAAAATCTGTTGACTAAATTTGGAATGAAGGGTGATTCAAAAGTAAAGGTTCCTATGGCATTCGGCACCAAGCTAACTCCATCCCTAGAGAAACCGGCTGTGGACATAACTCTTTATCGACAAATGATAGGATCCCTTATGTATCTAACAGCTAGTAGACCAGATATCATGTTTTCTGTTTGTTATTGTGCCAGGTTTCAAGCTAATCCAAGAGAACCCCACATGCTTGCTGTGAAGAATATTTTTCGATATCTGAAGAAGACTTCATCTCTCGGTCTCTGGTATCCTGCAAGATCTGGATTCTTCATACAAGCCTTTTTAGATGCTGATCTTGGAGGATGTGGACTGGACAGGAAAAGCACTACCGGAGGATGTCAATTCCTTGACGGAAAACTTATCAGTTGGTAATCAAAGAAACAAACCTGTGTTTCTTTATCCACAGCAGAAGCAGAATACAATGTTGTCGCATCATGTACCTCTTAGGTTGTTTGGATTCAAAGTCAGTTAAGAGATTATGGGCTGAGTATGAAAAAGATCCCTCTCTACTGTGACTCTGAAAGTGCAATCAGGATTTGTCATAATCCAGTGCAACATTCGAAAACCAAGCACATTGCACTCAGGTATCATTTCATCAAGGATCATGTAGAAGACGGGAACGTAGAAGTACATTTTGTTCGTTCTGCTGATCAACTGGCAGACATCTTTACTAAAGACTTACCAGAAACAACCTTCAATAAAATCTTACAAGGTTTAGGTATGATGGAAGGAGAGTCGGTAACGAATCCTCAAATCTCTCTTTAAAATTAAGACAACCGAAATAGACAGACCGCTCGGTCTATCTCTACTCTAGATTTTTGGGGAACCGACATGGACAAACCGCTTTTTCTATTTCGGCTCCATAATTCTCCGGGACAGAGGAAAACTGCATGATCGATCTATTTTGCTTCTCTCATTAATAAGATAAGGTTTCAGTTGTATATTTTGTAAGTCTTTCTGTTTTTATTCCTTTTCAGAAAAATTTCAAAAATCCAAAAATATTTTATCTTTCTGTTTTTATTCTTTTTCAGAAAAATTTCAAAAATCCAAAAATATTTTATCTTTCTGTTTTTATTCTTTTTCAGAAAAATTTCATAAATCCAAAAATATTTTATCTTTTTTTATTTGTTTCAATTGCTTGTTTGTTTTGTTTGGTGTCTGTCATTAATAGGTAAACACAAGTATAATCGTCGATAGATCTAAAGCAGGTATGTTTCAACTTTCACACAACCTAGTTAAGGATCCCTAGAAGCATGTTGATGTATGTTGTCTTAAGCCTCTATGATCTTGAGTAAGCCTTAATGATTCGATCGATACCCATCGTTTCTTCCAAATCAGGCTATTTTACCTCACTCGGTCTAGAGCTACCTTACTCTTCTCATATGAGTTAAGAGTTTCTCTGCTCTGTCACGCTTATCTAGCAGAAGGTACATTCGGTTCCTAAACCACCTCCTCATATTCTCCATCTACTTTCGGTTCACTAACGTAACCCTTGAGACTCTCGGTCTTTACCACTGAGGTTTATGGTTACACAACATCTGTGTTTATGATCTTGGATACGATTACCACATTCTAAGTGAAACCCAAAATCCGACACCAAAAACGAATTGACGGTGAGTGATATACTCAAGCATTTACTGGTTACCTAAGGAAATCTCTTTTTATCTTGCGTGATCTTTTATGAAATTGTCTACAGCCAAGACAATTCTTCCCAAAGAGGTCCAGTTTATTTTTTTGAGATTTCTGCTTCCTATAAGTTATTAACATAATAATAAATCCCACCTACCTGTTCAATAGATCACATCGGTCTCATAGGTACCTCTACCAACAATCAGTTTTATGTTAAAACTCGATGTTCGGTTGGAGGACAGCCACCCAATACCTGTGATCAAAAGAAGCCTTTCAATGTTTATTAACAAACAGTTGATCGTATTTTTCGGGAAACCACACAAGCACTTCAAGTCTCTCTTGACTTTGAAGGAAGTGATTCTTGTCCAGAATCCTCTGCTTTCTGTCTTCTAAAAAGACATCACTCACGTCAAATACACACTTGCTTTATTTCTTTATCTTTCACACTCTTATGCACGAAAATTAATATTTTCCAACATTCTTATTGCTGTTTGGTATAAGTTTTGGTTATCGGTTGCGACCAAACAAGGGGATATATGGATTTTCAAACGATATGAAGATAAGATTTCGGCGCGTAAATTTGATCCATTTCAAAACCCACGCGTGCTGATGTTTTCCTGGGATTAACCACACTGTCAAATCGCGCTTTTTCAGGCGACGCTTTAGCAACCTCATCATCACGTTTTTCTCTCTCCAGGCAACGGTATAAATAGGGGAGATCGTTTTATTTGTCATTTACCAATCTCGAATTATCTCACTCCTACACGTTCACACTGTTCATCTTCTTCTTCGTTTATCAATGGCGACTTCATCTTCTGCACATGATCAAACTGCAACATCCTCCTTGCTTGCTATCAAACCCAACCAAAACATGATTATCGAAATGACTCCATTCCTATATGACTCATATATGCTACATGTTGTGGAATGTCTAAAGTATTCCCCCCTGTTGTTGGCCCTAACCCAGGTTGAAGCGGTTCCAATGTCGCTGCTATCTCAAGTCTACTCATCGGCGACTTATGACCAGAATAAAGATCGCATCTACTTCACCATTCACGACAAGAAATCCTCGATCTCTAAGGCGAAGTTTTGTTCCATTCTGGGGCTTGCAGTTGATTCTTCGATCATCTCGCCTGATTTCGTCACTACAACACAACTATTCACAATGATGTATGAGATGGGATACACAGATGTGCTTACAACGATTGCAAAGGTCAAGAAATCGTGTTTACCATCGCAATGGAATGGGTTGTTGACATTGCTAATCAAGGGTTTGGCGGAAAGATGTGGTGGTTCAGACACAACAAGCAAAGGTTTTCTTACCATTCTTTATGGTTTATACAAAGGGATCAACCTAGATTATGGCACTACAATCTGGTCCCAAGTAGTGCAGAGTTTAAACACAATGACCCGTCATTCAGAGATCTCTTGTGGTCGTTTCTGGACCCTGATTACAAAGAAGGCCATGGATTCTTTGGAGATACCTATCATGAAGGATGCTCTTCTTGCCTCTATTGCCTCATTCCATACAAAGAAGATCTTCATATCCGATCCACGTAAGTTTCATCACTGTGGATTGATTCCGGAATCCATGTACAGGTGTGTTTCGGCACAAAGCAATGTGATGGCTGAATACTGTAAACTCTCTCCTATTGGTCCAAGGGTTCTGTCTGAAGAACAACAAGCCGCACTGGATGTCTTGGATCAGCCTGCTAACAGAGGCAAACGGGTAATAAAGAAAGAGAAAGAAGAAACTAAGGAGGGTAAGCCAAAATCTTCAAAGCGAAAGTCTGGTGAAGGGGATTCTTCTCAATCAAAACCGAAGAAGATAAAGAAGATGGCTAACAGACCCAAGGGGAACTTTTCTCCTGGATCTGATACGGTTGAAGATCAAGACGCAGAAGCGGAGAATCCTCAGGTTTCAACCAGAGAGCCCACACCTCGAAGCTCTCCAACCCCACCTCCATCTCCTAAAAGTACCAAAATTTCAACTCCACCAGCCTCTCCCAAAACTACTAAAATTTCCACTCCACCTCCATCACCAAAACAGAAAGCTCCACTTTCTGCTCCCACCGATATACCACCCATTCTTACTGAACCAACTTCTCTACCCCCTTCAACCATCATTACCTCTGTTCGTGTCTCAACTATACCTATCTCAACTCCTCTTATACTCCTGTTATCAACATACCACCATCCCCAACCCCATCCTCTACCTCTGGTGCTACTCTTGGTGGAGATGATGAGGATTATGACTCGTTGTATTACAGTCCTTATAGAATTCCAACAGATAATGATCCTGATGCTCCTGTCACCAGTCAACATATACAGGACATCAATGAAAAGTTGGATCGACTGCTTGCTAATAGCAAAGCTTATGGCAGTGTTGTTTTAAAAGCCTTCTTGGAGACTGCCATTAAGCAATACACCGATGCTATTGATAAATCCACAGAAGCTGTTGATAAGTCATCCACTTCTTGTTCAAAGGCCACAAAGGAGGTTACTGAGGTTGTTCACACAACTCAGATTTTCCTTGATTCTCTGAAAGCTCATACTGACACAAATGCGGCCAAATATCAAGCTTCGGTGGACTCCTTCTCTAAAACTCTTCAGGATGAAACCACAAAATTTGAAGCCCTTCGTACTGATCTCAAAACAGAATCCACATCTTTTCTCCAATCTCTGGATTCTTGTTTTGCTTCTCTTTCTGCAGAAAGTACGTTGAAGGAGGACCTGATAAAACACCAAGCTACAATTGATCTCCAAAAAGTTCAACTGGTCCAGGCAGAAAAAGAAATCTCTCTATTAAAGACTCAAAGGGCAGTTTATCAAAGTTGTGCTGGTGATGTGAAAAATATCTTGACTACTCTTCTTGAAGCTCATGATCCCTTCTTGACCTTAACCATCCGGAAGCATCTCCAGTCCAAACTCCTTCCTGCAATTACAATTCTCAGTGAGATGAAGGGTGTCTCGAAGAAGGTCTTTCTTCCGAAACAAGGGGGAGAAGAGAGTGCAGATCTGAAAGACAAAACAGAACTGAAGGATAATTTAGCTTCGGTTTCTGGAAAGAAAGTTCAAGCCGATAGTGATAGTGATACTGAAGAGACTATCGCTGAAGCTCTTAAAAGAAAGAAGAGGGACAAAGAGCTTGATGAAACGATGAAGGTGGCACAAGAGGCAAAGAATAAGGAAGAGGAAGATGTCTTGCAATGCAAGAAGACTCTGTTTCCAAAATGGGACAGAGATACACTCATCAATCAGGCGATTGAGTTTCCTTCTATGTACTGTTTGGAACCGATTGCTTCGTTTGAATGTGACAATTCAAAGGACTCGCAGTTCGACATGCCAATCACAAGAAAAGCATTTACCTTTCATTGTTTCGATGTCACTGCTGAGGTTCCTCATCCGGATCTGAAGGTTGACAGATAGTTAGTAGATTTTTATTTGAAGAATGGTCAACCACAGTACTTGACTTGGAGTGCACATAAAATTACAAAAGTCAAGGTACTGAAACCGTCACCTGCTGGGAGGTTTGTGAATGTAAACTTCAAGATCAACCGTGGTACAGCAAATACGGAATACTTTATTTCTCTGGCAGATCTTCCCAACCTTAATCCACATGATTGGATTCTGCTATACAACATTCTGCTCTCAAATCAAAGGGAGTATGAGCCGATTCTAAAAAATCTAAAAAGAATGTTGGCCTCCTATGTCCATGAGCTTGCCACTATGGATCAGGAGATAGCAAAGGTGATGAACAAGAAACCGTCTGTCAAGCCAACGTCTAAACCCGGTGATGTGAATCAGATGAAGTTGGGGTAGATTGATTCAACAAATTTGACTGTCATGTTCACGAAGGGTGAGAGGCACAAGTTTTTGTTTGCTTTGGTTGACAAGCATCTGTTTTCAACAGACTGTCTGGAGCATATAATCAATATCATTCATCGATGCAAGCAGAACTCAGCAGCAGATAAAAAGAACTTCACAGATATGCTTCGGTGGTACATAACGTTTAGACATCACATTCTGTCCATTATACCGAGGATATTTGAAACCGTGAAAAAGCCCTCTGTTGTGAAAAGGGGATGAAGTTTCTGCTCCAAGGACGCAAAGGGGGAGATTTTTAAGTATTTTAGTGTTGCGTCTTGGGCCTTTTGGTTTTGTAATCGGGTTGGGCTTGTCCATCCGTATTTATCTAGAATAGTTTCCTTTTATCTAGATAAATTGTTAGGGTTTTAATATAAATATATGCATGCATGTATGCGTATAATAGAGAATAGTCGATTACGTTGATTCTTGTAACCCTATAATACCTCTACAGATTGAAGTTCTTTATCGAGTTCTTCTGGGGTATCTTTGCATTAATCATTCGACATATTCAGTGCAATACTTGTGTTCTTCATTACGTTCTTATTTATATTTTGCTTAGAATCATACGATCCTGATAGAACATTGTTCTAACATTTTCTAATTATCATGTAAAGTTGAATTCCAAGGTTATATTCCTATCTAGCATACATGGGGAACAATTTTTAACTTGAATGAAAGATAGAATAACTTACCTTGTTGTTGCTTATGATCCTTGAAACCTTGTGAGCCTAGCACCCCAAGTGTGATGCCTCAAATGCTTCACACAACACCAAATGCTTTTGGAATAACTTTAGAGAGAATACACACTTCTAAAATTGGCCTTGCCCTCTTGTTTCTCATGTGTAACCGATTTTGGTGGAGAATATGTTCTTTATATAGTGTTGACACATCTAGGGTTACACCATGTAAACCCTAATGTGTCATGACTCTTCATTTCCATGACCCATGGGTTTGTAACTCCCATGGAGCATCCATGGAGTATCCTATGGGTTTAACCCAAGTTGATAATCCATGGAGCATCTTAGCCCACTATACAAGTTATGGATGATTTACATAATCAACCCATATATTTAATTAGTTATTTTTTGATCACTTAATTAATTCTAAATTAATTCTTGATCAAACTAATTAAATAATATTATTAATATATTAGAACTTATAATATATTAATAATCCACAAGTGTTATTTCTCTCATTTAGTCTATCCAATTGCATGGAGCCATGTAACCCAAATGGACTATGTCGGGTCGGGTCAAGTACATACCAGATATAGTTATGGACTTAGACACCTTATCCAACAGTCTCCCACTTGGATAAGTCTAATAACTATAACTGCAAGTATGACTTCAGAAACCGATCGACAATCGTAGCTCTTTCAAGGTCTCTCGGAACTGAGAAGATGTTGATACGCCATTTAAGATAAGTGATCATATAATCCTCTGTTCTAGATATCAGCCGGACAAATACATGGAACAATGTCTTACTTATTGTCCAACAGTTTGTTTCCGGATTTCCGATTTGTTTGACAAAGATCTTAATTGAACACATCAACTTAGTTCTGACCGGGCCCGGTACATAGGTCAAAACAAAATCATCGAGGGGCCCAAATATCAGCTTCTAATCCAAGAAGGAACAGATAAACTTCGACTCATATGTTTGTTCTACTACTCATTGAATTATACACAAGAGCACGTTTTATAACATCGAGTTACCAATGCGTTTTCGTACAATCAATGCATAACCAACTCATAAGTAACAAATCATATCTCTAGGTTTGAAGACTTATATGATATTACCGTCTCACGATCACTCGAGATAAATTCCATGAAGTGATTCCAGTGAGCGTGGGTTGAGTCCAATGCTCAGAACTTATGAGCACTCATGATTTTTGTAGCCATGTCCAACACCTTAGACCTTTGCAACCAATCATGACAATCTTGATTCATACCTACTTCCGACATATGACCGACTATGGAGGTTCGAATAATATGATATACCAAACATAATTATTCTGGAAGTCAAAGCATGTAAAAGAAATATAGTAAACGATCGACAAGAGATAGCAACACTTTACTCATAAATAAAACACCTTTTATTCATCATCTAATGTCAATTACACTTTACAAATTTCGAGGTTATCTAACTACTAAATCTAATATCATCCTTCAGCCTTATGCTCCGAGCATGCCGGAGATGCTTAACCCAAGTCAGTCCCTTCGTGAGGGATCTGCTGGATTCTCATCCGATGATACCCTCTTTGCCACGATAAGTCCTTCTTTTATTCGATGTCTGATGAAATGGTATTTTATGTCGATGTGTTTGGATCTCCCGTGATCCCTTGGTTCCTTGGCTAAGGCAACAACACTTTCATTATCACAGAAAATTTCCATTGGCTCTTTAATAGCTGGTACAACTCCAAGGTCTCCAATGAAGTTCTTCAGCCATATCGCCTCCTTTGTTGCCTCGCTAGCTACAATATACTCTGATTCGCAAGTTGAATCAGCCATTGTCTCTTGCTTGGAACTCTTCCAAGAAATTGCTCCTCCGTTTATGGTAAAGACCCAGCGTGACTGAGAGCGGAAATTATCCCTATCAGTCTGAAAGCTAGCATCACTATACCCCACAAGTCTCAAGTCATCACTCCCACCGAGGGTAAGAACCCAGTCCTTAGTCCTGCATAGGTACTTGAGGATATTCTTTATCACAGTCTAGTGTGCCTTGCTAGGGTTCCCCTGATACCTGCTAACCATGCTCAAGGTAAAGGCTACATTAGGTCGGGTACACGTCATAGCATACATGATCGATCCTACAACAGAAGCATACGGTATTCGACTCATTTCTGCTATCTCAGCCTCAGTACTAGGGCTTTGTGTCTTACTCAATCTGGCATTACTCTGGATGGGTAACTCTCCTTTCTTGTAGTCCTGCATGCTGAATCTCGTCAGCACCTTATCCAAGTAGGTACTCTGACTAAGTCCAATTAGTCTTTTACTCCGGTCTCTCAAGATCCTTTTCCCTAGAATATAGGCAGCTTCTCCGAGGTCCTTCATTGAGAAACACTTCCCAAGCCAGGACTTAACTTCCTGCAGAGTTGGGATGTCATTTCCAATGAGTAGTATGTCGTCCACATACAACACCAAAAAGCTAACTATACTCCCACTAGCCTTGACATATACACAAGATTCATCTTCACTCCTAGAAAAGCCAAATTCCTTGACTTTCTCATCAAAGCAAAGATTCCATCTGTGAGGTGCTTGCTTTAACCTATAAATGGATTTCTCAAGCTTACACACTCTATTAGGGTACTCTATATTGACAAAACCCTCTGGCTGACTCATGTAAACATCCTCAGCCAACTTTCCATTAAGGAAAGCGGTTTTGACATCCATTTGCCATATTTCATAGTCATGAAATGCGACTATGGCTAACAGAAGCCTAATATACTTAATCTTGGCCACTGGAGAAAATGCCTCATCATAATCAACTCCCGAAGTTTGTGAGAAGCCCTTTGTAACCAGTCGTGCCTTATAAGTGTGTACCTTACCATCCATGTCAGTCTTTTTCTTGAAGATCCATTTGCATCATACAGTCTTACGACCTGGTACATTCTCAACCAAGTTCCAAACTTGATTTTCATACATGTACTGTATCTCGCTGTCCATTGCCTCTTTCCACTTGGCTGACTCAGGGCCTGCCATGGCTTCTGCGTAACTATTAGGTTCATACAGACCTATCAGTGTCTCATCACTGATAAGTGTATCACCTTCTGCAGTAATATGGAATCCATAGTAATGCTCAGGTGTATTCCTAACCCTTGTGGAACGCCTCAGAGGTATAGACTTGTTAATTGGGTCAACAAGAGTTTCCTCCTCAAGTTGAGTGCTAGGGGTTGAAGTTCCTTCACCACTTGACTCTTGAATTTCTTCAAGGTCAACTTGCCTCCCACTGTCTCCTTGGCTTATGAACTCTCTCTCTCTCTCTCTCTCTCTCTCTCTCTCTCTCTCAAGAAAGCCCTCCTAGCTACAAAGACCACATTTTCACTAGGTCTGTAGAAGAGGTAACCAAAGGATTGCTGTGGGTAGCCGATGAAAATACACCTCTCGCTTCGAGGTTTGAGCTTATCATGAGTCTCGCGTCTCACGAAAGCCTCGCAACCCCAAATCTTGATGTGGTCTAGTTTGGGTACTTTACCAGTCCACATCTCATGAGGAGTTTTGGCAACTTTCTTTGTAGGGACTAGATTAAGGATATGGGCGGAAGTCTCTAAGGCATACCCCTAAAATGAGAATGGTAGCGAAGCTCGGCTCATCATGGAACGAACCATATCCAACAAGGTTTGATTACGCCTCTCAGCCACACCATTCAACTGCGGTGTCCTGGGAGGTGTCAATTGTGAGACAATCCCACATTCCCTAAGATAGTCGAGGAACTCTGAACTAAGATACTTACCACCTCGATCGGATCGAAGCATCTTAATGTTCCTGCCCAATTGATTCTTGACTTCCTGTTTAAATTCTTTAAACCTTTCAAAAGTCTCTAACTTATGCTTGATTAAGTAGACATATCCATATCTACTGTAATCATCAGTAAAAGTCAAATAATAACGATTAGCATCCCTTATGGCATGTTTGAAGGGTCCACACACATCCGTGTGTATGAGATCCAACAAACCTTCACCCCTCTCATAAGTACCAGTGAAGGGAAACTTTGTCATTTTTCCAAGTAAGCATGATTCGCAACTATCATCTAACTTTAGGTCAAATGATTCCAAGACTCCATCCTTTTGGAGTTGACCTATGCGTTTCTTGCTTATATGTCCAAGACGACAATGCCATAATGATGCTTTATCCAAGTTATTATCATTAACAAAATAAATGCACAATACATTATTTCCTAAGTGATCTACAACAGATACAGTTTCATACACACCATCACACTAATGCTTTAAAATAAAGAATATTATTAAAGAAAGCATTAATCGAACCAACTTCATTATCAAATGAAAAGGTAAAACCTTGTTTATACAATGCATGAAAGGAAATAATATTTCTTGCCATTTCTGGCAAGTAACAACATTTATTCAAATCTAAACTAAACCCACTACTTAGCGATAAAGTATAAACTCCAATCTTGGTGACAGGTAAAGCTTTCCTATTCCCCATGATCAAGTTTATTCTTCCATGCTCCACATTCTCACTTCTTCTTAGTCCCTGCAAATCAAAACAGATATGAATACCGCAACCGATATCAAGGACCCAAGAGTTAGAATAGGGTGAGTTATTAGATAAGATAGTGTAAATACATGCATGGTTGGGTTTAACTTTCGCATCCTTCACATCTTGCTGGTACTTTGGGTAGTTCCGCTTCCAATGAGCCTTTTCATGGCAATAGATACATTCATCCTCTTTTGGGTCAGCAGAAGGAGTGACGAAACCTTTCTTGGTTCCATTTGAAGTGGAACCTTCAAGGGTCTTACCCTTGGTACCCTTCGAAGGGCTCTTGCTCTTTTACCCTTCCCTTTCCCGATTGCCAAGACAGGGGCAGAGTAGAAAGGAGTAGGAGTAACAACCGACTTACTCTTAAGACCACTTTCCACGGTCTTTAGGAGTCCTTGAAGTCTGCTGAGTGTGACCTCTTCCTTATTCATGTGATATGTCATGCGGAATTGATGTACGAGGTTAAGGAGTGCAAAATGATATCTATTGCGAGACTCATGATAAGCTTGAATATCGAAGTGAGAGGTGTATTTTCATCGTCTACCCACATAAATCCTTTGGTTACCTCTTCTACAGACCTAGTGAGAATGTGGTCTTTGTAACTAGGAGGGATTTCTTTCGAGAAAGAGAGTTCATAAGCCAAGGAAACAGTGGGAGGCAAGTAGACCTTGAAGAAATTCAAGAGTCAAGTGGTGAAGGAATTTCAAACCCTAGCACTCAACATGAGGAGTTCTGTTGAGCCAATTGACGAGTCTGTACCTCTGAGGCGTTCCACGAGAGTTAGGAATGTACTTGAGCATTACTATGGATTTCATATTACTACAGAAGGTGATACACTTATTAGTGATGAGACACTAGTAGGGCTGGATGAACCTAACAGTTACGCGGAAGCCATGGCAGGCCCTGAGTCAGCAAAGTGGAAAGAGGCAATGGACAACGAGATACAGTCCATGTATGACAATCAAGTTTGGAACTTGGTTGAGAATGTACCAGGTCGTAAGACTGTAGGGTGCAAATGGATCTTCAAGAAGAAGGCCAACATGGATGGTAATGTACACACTTATAAGGCACGACTGGTCGCAAAGGGCTTCTCTCAAACTCCGGGAGTTGATTATGATGAGAACTTTTCTCCAGTAGCCAAGATTAAGTCTATTAGGGTTATGTTAGTCGTAACTGCATTTCATGACTAGAAAATATGGCAAATGGATGTTAAAATCGCTTTCCTTAATGGGAAGTTGGCTGAGGATGTTTACATGAGTCAGGCAGAGGGTTTTGTCAATACAGAGTACCCTAATAGAGTGTGTAAGCTTAAGAAGTCCATTTATGGATTAAAGCAAGCACCTCACAGATGAAATCTTTGATTTGATGAGAAAGTCAAAGAGTTTGGCTTTTCTAGGAGTGAAGATGAATCTTGTGTATATGTCAAGGCTAGTGGGAGTATAGTTAGCTTTTTGGTATTGTATGTGGATGACATACTACTCATAGGAAATGACATCCCAACTCTGCAGGAAGTTAAGTCCTGGCTTGGGAAGTGTTTCTCAATGAAGGACCTAGGAGAAGCTGCCTATATTCTAGGGATAAGGATCTTGAGAGACCAGAGTAAAAGACTAATTGGACTTAGTCAGAGTACCAACTTGGATAAGGTGATGAATAGATTCAACATGTAGGACTCCAAGAAAGGAGAGTTACCTATTCAGTGTAACGCCAGATTGAGTAAGACTCAAAGCCCAAGTACTGAGGCTGAGATAACATAAATGAGTCGTGTACCTTATGCTTCGGCTGTAGGATCGATCATGTATGCTATGACTTGTACTCGACCTGATGTAGCCTTTGCTTTGAGCATGGTTAGCAGGTATCAGGGGAACTCTGGCAAGGCACAATGGATTGCGGTAAAGGATATCCTCAAGTACCTACGGAGGACTAAGGACTGGGTCCTTACCCTCTGTGGGAGTGATGACTTGAGACATGTAGGGTATAGTGATGCTAGCTTTCAGACTGATAGGGATAATTTCTGCTAGGGCTGTAAACGAACCAAACAAACATGAACAAGGTCTTGTTCATGTTTGTTCGTTTAAGTTAGCCGAACAACAAACGGACACAAATGGATAAACGAACGAGATTTTCTTGTTCATGTTCGTTCGTTTAACAAATTACTTTGTTCATGTTCGTGAACATGCTAAACGAACATAAACGGACAAACATAAATGAACAAAGATAAAAAAAAACACAATTGAACATATATGAACATAAACGAATATATAATGTAGCAATATAATAAAAAATAATTGAATATAGATGAATATAAATAAACTTAAACGAACGAACATAAACGAACGTAAACAAACATCATAAACGAGCGTTCACGAACATAAATGAATGAACGAGACCATTGTTCATGTTCGTTCATTTAACTAAACGAACGATAATTTTTGTTCATGTTCGTTCATTTATTAAATAAACGAACATAAACGAACTTCACGCCGAATAGTTCACGAACGGTTCGCCGAACGTTCAGTTTGTTTACAGCCCTAATTTCCGCTCTCAGTCGAGCTGGGTCTTTACCCTAAACGGAGGAGCAATCACTTGGAAGAGTTCCAAGCAGGAGACAGTGGCTGATTCCACTTGTGAATCAGAGTATATAGCAGCGAGCGAGGCAACAAAAGAGGCAATATGGATGAAGAACTTCATTGGAGACCTTGGAGTTGTACCAACTATAAAGGAGCCTATGGAAATTTTCAGTGATAGTGAAAGTGTTGTTGCCTTAGTTAAAGAACCAAGAGATCACGAGAGATCCAGACACATCGACAGAAAATATCACTTTATCAGACATCGCATAGAAGAAGGAATCCTCGTGGCAAAGAGGGTATCATCAATAGAGAACCCAGCATATCCCCTCACGAAGGGACTGAGTCGGGTTAAGCATCTTCAGCATGCTCGGAGCATAGGCTAAAGGATGACATTAGTTTTAGTAGTTAGATAACTTTGGAAATTTGTAAAGTGTAATTGACATTTGATGATAAATAAAAGTTGTGTTTATTTATGAGTAAAGTGTTGCTATCTTCTGTCAATCGTTTACTAGAATTTCTTTTGCATGTTTTGACTTCCAGAATATTATGTTTTGTTTTACATATTATTCAAATTTTCCATAGTTGGTCATATGTTGGAAGTAGATATGAACTAAGACTGTCATGAAGTTGGTTGTAGGTGTCAAGTTTTAGGAAAACACTTCATGAGTACTCATAAGTTCTGAGTATTGGAATCAACCCACGCTCACTGGTATCACTTCATTGAATTTATCTCGAGTGATCGTGAGACGGTAACATCATATAAGTCTTCAAACCTAGAGATATGATTTGTTGGATATGAGTTGGTTATGCATTGATTGTACGAAAACGCATTGGTAACTCGATGTTATAAAACGTGTTTTTGTGAATAATTCAACAAGTAGTAGAGAAAAAATACAAGTCAAATTTTATCTGTTCCTTCTTGGATTAGAAGCTGATATCTGGGCCCCTCGATGATTTTGTTTTGACTTATGTACCGGGCCCGGTCAGAACTGAATTGATGTGTTCAATTTAGTTCTATGTCAAACAAATCGGAAATCGGGAAACAAACTGATGGACAGTAAGAAAGACATTGTTCCATGTATTTTTCCGGGTGATATCTAGTACAGAGGATTATATGATCACTTATCTTAAATGGCGTATCATTATCTTCTCAGTTCCGAGAGACCGTGAAAGAGCTATGATTGCCGATCGGTTTCTGAAGTCATACTTGCAGATATAGTTATTAAACGTATCCAAGTGGGGGACTGTTGGATAAGGTGTCTAAGTCCATAACTATTTCTGGTATGTACTTGACCCGACCTGACATGGTCCATTTGGGTTGCATGGCACCATGCATTGGATAAACTAAATGAGAGAAATAACACTTATGGTTTATTAATATATTATAAGTTCTAATATTTAATAATATTATTTAATTAGTTTGATCAAGAATTAACCTAGAATTAATTAAGTGATCAAAAGATAACTAATTAAATATATGGGTTGATTATGTAAATCATCCATAACTTATATGGTGGGCTAAGAGGCTCCATGGATTATCAAGTTGGGTTCCACCCATAGGATGCTCCATGGAGTTAATCCATGGATCGTGGAAATGAAGAGTCATGTTACATTAGGGTTTACTTGATGTAACCCTAATGAAACACACTATATAAAGCTCATGTTTCTCCCAAAATCGGCTACACATGCATACTTGAGGGCTAGAGCCGATTTTTAGTGTTATACTTTCTCTCCAAGTTTACTCCATAGCATTTGGTGTTGTGTGAAGAATTTGAGGCATCACACTTGGGGTGCTAGGCTCACAAGGTTTCAAAGAATCAAAATCAACAACAAGGTATGTTATGATATCTATCATTTAAGTTAAAATGTTCCCCATGTATGCTAGATAGGATCATGAACCTTGGAAATCAATTTTGCATGACTCTTAGAAAAACATAGATCCAAGGTTTATTAGGGTTGCATGTACACTTAGGAAGTGTTAGAATGCTCAAAACCCATCACACACATCCCCCATTGCAATCGGGACCAGATCTATCGGGAACTCATCACCGAAGATCTTGAGTACACATCCTCGAATCACATCCGTAGCATACACCGCTCGCTCGTCAGCTATAGAAACTCGCAGAGGTCGACTCAACGCCTCTCGTCGGATACTGATGTGTTGAATAAACGCTTAGGAAACAAATGACCGACTCGCACCCGAGTCAAATAACACCAAAGCAGGTACATAATTCACTAGAAAAGTACATACGCATATCATAATATAAGCATAACACCTCAAGCTCAGCATAAATAAATGAAAGAATACATACCAGCCACGACATCGGGCGCTGCGCGGACCTCTTCCGCTGGCAACTGGAAGGCTCTCCTGCAAGCCTTCGGTGCCTCGGCCTTCAACGGCCGAACCTTGGTAGCTCGCACGGCGGTAGGGGAAGATCCCTGCGGCGCTCCCTGTGCTGTCCCCCGCAGCTGCGAACACTCGGCCTTACGATGGCCCGTCTAGTTGCAATGGAATCAAACCATGAACCCCATGGGGCAATCCTTGGCTATATGCCCCTCCTTTCCATAGTTGTAGCAAGCACCCGATCGACAAGCCCCGTCATGTCCCTTGCCGCACTTCCCGCAAGTGCGGCCCTTCTGGCCTCCAGATCTCGAATCGGAGGGCTTTGCCCGCTTGGTTGCCGGATGAGACTGTGCTGACCGCCGATCCATCCCTTGATTCTCGGCCTCCTCCATGGCCTGAGTCTCCAACTCAATCTCCCTCTTCCGGGCATTTTCCTGGAGCTCAGCAAATGTCCGGTATGTCGAGTTCGACACGAACTCCCGAATATCCCTCCTCAAAATGCCCAAATACCGGCTCATGCATAACTTCTCGGTAGACACCTGCTCAGGGCAGAACATCGCCCTCTCATGAAACCTCCTGGTAACCATACTAACAGAATTAGTGCCCTGCTTGAGGGTCAAGAACTCCTGAGCCAGCTGTTCCCTCTCCACCGAGGGAACATACTCGTCTCTGAACATGGTGGTGAACCTCTCCCAGGTCACCTCTGAAATCTCTACAAGAGTAAAGCTCGTCGTCATGAACTTCCACCAGTCCTTCGCTCCTATGCGAAGCTGGTTCAGCCCGAACCGTACCCTCAAATGCTCCGGACATGAACACGTGTAGAAGCATCCCTCAATATCAGAAATCCATCTCATCGCAGCGATCGGATCCTGCGTCCCATCAAACTCTGGTGGCTTCATGTTGCCGAATTCTCGAATCAACAACGAATCACCTCCCTGAGGCCTTGCAGTAGCCACAACTGTAGTAGCTGCAGCAGCCGCAGCCCCAGTCACCGCTGCGTACCGCTCATCAAAAGTCTCAATCAGTGTGGTCTTGATAGACCCAAACATCTCTGGAATCTCGGCTCGAACTGCCGATGCCACCTCATCGTGGATCATCTGATGAAGCTCTTCGTCACTCTCGCCGCTCGTCTCAGGTCTGTGGCATGTCCCAACCATGATGTCTCTGAAATACAACATAATAATATCAGAGACTCGCTCGAGCATACTCTCACTCGATAACTCAACCCTACTTGTTCTCTAGTACCCTAAGGATTCTTACTTGGAGTGTGCGCTGCTCCGATGTCTTCAGTAGTACGGGCCCTATACTACCGTCCACACCGCATCAATATTCACCCCAAGTCCTCCTCCTTGGATCCCAGATTACAAGTGCTCTACATCTCGCTAGCATAGGTACCCCTCGGTAAACCTCTCATGGCTCCTCACTGCTACCTACTCGCTCTCAAGCATCTCATAGAAGTAGAAATCTTCCTAGGCTAAGGCATCACAAATCAGGCCACTCTAGTCCTAATATGAGTACCTAGCCTACTCTAGCATGCATATCATATCACATAATATCTCATAACACATAATGGAAGGGTATTTTGGGAAATCACCGTTCGGGTGCTGGCTGATCGTACACACTGCTCCGTTCTGCCTTTCTCAAAATCTTTTACTCTCTTAGAAAAATTGTTTATTTTATGAAAAACTTTCTCAAATCCTCAGTTTGAGTTCAGATACACCCGAAGATGTACCCGAATCCCTTAAACCAAGGCTCTGATACCAACTTGTAACAACGTAAATTCTCAAAACAATTTTTCATTTTTAAATCATATTTTTAATCGCCAAAACAATATCCAAAACAAATTGTATCTAATGTCATCATAACAAACAAATACCAGAATCTCAAAACATAATCTCTATGAGTGTGTACGGATCATGTCGGCGCCTTCCCGCGATCCTCGCTAGTACCTGAAACACAAAACACAACAATTGTAAGCATAAATGCTTAATGAGTTCCCCAAAATACCACATACAACACATACGCCTTTCCAGCCCATAACTCTGTAGGATCTTCCGATCCAAGTGTCTCAGGGGACTTCCGTCCCGAATCCCGGTAGACCTTCCAGTCCTACCCGTATCGACCTTCCGGTCCGTAACCTCCTGAGCTTCCGGTCCATGTCATCTTGACCTTTCGGTCCATAACATCTTGACCTTTCGGTCCTTAACATACATAACAAATACATATCACATAACAACATATAGCACATACATCTCATATCATACAAGACCTTCCGGTCACACATAGGTACCCTTCCAGGTACAATATAGTGAGAAGACTCACCTCAATAAAGTCGGATAACTCTCATGCTCAAAGTCCCGACCTAGCCTCCTCCTATCATTCAAATAACATCCCCGATCAATACTCTCATAGTCTCATCTCTAAAGATTGGGTAGAAGGCCATTCTACCCCTCCCTAAACTCTCTTGAATCAGTCTTAACCAGAACCCTAAGGTCAACGAAATTCAACGGTCAAACTTTAACCTGACTAGTCGAGTGCACACGGGCGACTCGGCGAGTCCATGCGGGTCCTCTGAATCCTTCTAGCCTCTCTTGGCTCGTCGAGTCATCCTTTCACTCGACGGGTTCCTCTTGTCACGAATCGCGGGGCAACCCCGACTCGACTCGTCGAGTCCACTTATGAACTCGGCGATTTGCTTCCATATTCATACTCAAATGACCTTCTAAGGTCAGATCTGCTTCTCTAATCTATAGATCTGACCTTCCCAAGCATGATAATCATATAAAGGTCGAATCTTGGTACACATGCAACACACCCAAAGCTTCTTTTGGTGAAATAACCTCTAAAATGGCCTCCTAGGTTCATAACTCAAAAGGTATGGCATAAAGCAGAGTGGTAGGGACTCTCTGGATCTCTTAAGGTCCATATCTATGAACCATCTCGCCTTGGGACCTCACATACTCCAGATTCAACTAAAAGAGGCGTAAAGAAAACCCTAGATTTCACTAGAATCATAATAAACACAAGAATGGCACATGTTGTTACCTCCAACAGCTTCCTTTGATCAAATAGAAGTGGATCCAAGCTCCTCAACCCGCTTAGCTTGTTCTACCTCTTTCCTTCTTGCTAAAACACATAAGAAATGGTGAATTAGCCTTTCTCTTGCACCACAAACGATCTCTCTACTCTCTAGGGTTTCTCAGGGGTGAGGTGGCCGCATATGGAGGCCATAAAGGCCTTTAAATAGGGCACAAACCCCGAAAATTAGGGTTTCACTCCACATCGCGGACTCGTCAAGTCCATCCTTTCCGAATCGTCGAGTACGTTCATTAATCCAGTCAGCACACGCGGTCCTACTCGACGAGTCTACGCCTCAACTCGTCGAGTCCCTCCCTTTTACTCAAAAGAATAAATAATCAAACATAATACCTGGAAATCCGGATGTTACAAAAAGGAAAAGAAAGATGGAGAATGTTTGTTTATTTATTATTAATGTCTTTATAATTCTGATTTTGCCAATGATAAAAATAGTTAAATTTGAAGAACTGGTTAAGGAGTTACTGAATCCAGCCCTTTAGTTATTACATAAGTTAAGTTTTCCCTATTTTTGATTGACTGTAAATGTTATTAAGGAAAAATGAATTGACCGTTTAAAAAAAATCACAAGGTCCATTTTACCCCTGCCAACAATATTCAGGTAGCTAACAGTCTGTAATGAAACTAAGTTATTTAGGTAGCTTACAATGTAAAGTATGTTGCTGTTAAAACAACTAATTATGAACTAACATGCTAATAAAGGAATGTAAACATACAACACAACACAAAGACATACACACATAACAAACATAAAGAACATAAGTAGTTACACAAAAGTACAAATCATAGTCAATCCCATGTTATAGCATTGAACTTTTCCAAACAAATAACATATTATACCATCATATTGTACTACACTTTAAAAAAAAGACATATTATAACATCATAACGTACTATAGTAGCAGATAAAACTTATTCATTTATCGTCATTTTACATTTCGACATGCTTTCAGATTTATCAATAATAATAGATAATAACATGATATTCATAACAAATAGTAATAAAGAAAATATTAGCATACTTTTTTTCTAGAAATGAGTTAATTAACAGCATATCAAAATGACTACGAATAACAATCTTTAGTGTTCCTTTTATTCATTTCTTCTGACAATAAAAATTATAATCTTATCATTTGTCAAACAAAGAAAATACTTATTTTTTTCGAATATATAGTTTCACAGGAGTTGTTGGTCCCTGTATAAAAAATAACAATGTACTTTCAAGTATATATATTTATTATACCATCTATTTTAAAGCACACTGCCCTAAAAATAAAAAGTTTTCAATAGAAACATAATTAGTAAACATAAAAGAAAAGTAAGATTGTAAAAAGATGACCATTCTGCTGCTAAACAGAAAATAACCATTCCACCCCTACAAATAAAAAGACTCTTCTGCCCTTGTATTGTTAACATATAATTATTTTTTAAAGAGCATTCTGACTCGGGAAAAAAAATTAAGAAAAGTTTAACAATTTGGTTCAACAATCATAAATTCAAAGTACAAAGCTAAAATTGGTAAAAGTGAAAAACAAAAACTTATTAAAAATGATTTAAAAGCTTTAATGTTACCATTTGTCAAACAATGAAAATACATAATTTTTTTGAACTATTTCCATTTATTTTCAGGAATGGTCATTCAAAGTACAATGGTTTAACAGGAAAAAGGTTAGGAAATCAGTTTTTTCTGAAAGTACAATACTATTTCTACATATGATACAAAGTTTGTTGTCCATTTTATATTTTTATGGAAAATGGTTTGAAACACAACACAACAGAAACACACACAACACACATACACTAACATACATTAAGAATATTTTTTGTTTTGGAATGAGAAGTAGACACCCAATTTAAAAGGATCCAAATTAAATGGCAGGTAAATATGAGTAAGTTTTGCAATAATTAGAATTATTTTTCCTGATTTTGTGGGAATATTATGACTGTTTCTATTGTTTAATTGCACCGAATCAGGAATGAACAACCGAATTTTTAAGTAGCACAAGGGCATAATCGGAATTTCAGTTTCATATTTTGGGCGGGATAAGAAGCTGGTTGGGGATTAGGAGATGACACATGGCATCAACACATATAATATAACCACCTGCAAAACCAAAAGAAACACTATCTTTGTAAAAAAAAGACTATGTTCTAGTTTTATAATTAGTCATTCAAAACACCTCTTAGAAAGAAAAAAAATAAGAAAGTTTAACATACAAAAAAATATATTATTTGTGTGAAACGACTTATAATAAATATGGTAAAAACTTGACGTCTTTCCTACTTGAGCCATGAACTTTCATCTAAGCATCTATAAGAACAAACTAAAGATAGCAGCAACAAATCTTAACTTGCATAAAATTTGAAAGCAGAAGCAGCAGCAGACCATGACATATATATGCTGAAAATACCCTCCAGCAAGATTGAGACGGATCTAAGGGTATTCCTTGTTAGTGAAAATTACATTGATGATCCTTGTTTTAAAGTATTGTTATTTTTTTTTCTAGAATCTGATCAAATATGGCCATTTTGGTAAATTTGACCTTTTTTTTGTCATTTGGACGAGTTAAACATGTTAAAAACGTACATCCAATTTTCACATATATAGACCAATATAACGAATATATTTCAAATGTGAATAGATTTCAAATGTTAATATTGGTTGGCAACATCAAGGAAGAAGATGATCACCTGGATGAAGCTTTCAGACTTAGTCCACTCTTTCTCTCTCTAAATCTGAATAGAGAAAGAGTTCTTGAAAAATGATGGCCTACTCTATGACAAGCGTTGGTACTCCTCTTTCTCTCTTTAAATATGAGCAAACTGCCATAAATGTGACCAGAAGTAAAGAGGAACAGAGTAAGGTGATAGTTGAAGAACAAATTCCCTTTCTTGATACATAATCATAAATTATTCACTAAATTTTATATTTAAACTGTAAACCCCATTATTTAAGGAGACCTACATCTTGATAATGACTTGATTGAAACTTCCCAATAAATCACGCTTATGCACCATGTAGGCTAGTACCATAACAGAATCCTTGCTATAAAAATAAAGAAAAAAATAGCCATGTTTGTATGTGTATATCGGTACTATAGAGACAAAGAAATAAAAGGAATACATGAAATTGATTCAATGTGGCATTTTGTCAAACAGTTGGCGTGCATTTATGAAAACGATGATAATACTAAGATGTAATTCGATCTTATACATTAAAAATCAGAACCAAAAAAGAGATGGAAGACATGATATCGATCCAATGATTCCTCACTAAACCATGAGTTGAGGTTGAATAGAGGAACCATTTGATTAATTTCTGATTTGTTATAAAGAAACCTATTAAAGAAAAATCATAACAATTTACAATCAAGAAATTAGAACATTCACATTAAGATAAAACTCCAACAAACAGAGACCTGAAAGTTTCATATTAAGATAAAACTCCAATAAACGAACCTGAATAAGAAAAACTGTCAGATGTTGGGCGATTAAAAGCCAAGAAGTCAATTTTTTGAAATTCCAATTGGGTGGTCTTGTAATTGACTGTCATAGAGAAAATTCAATATTTTACAACATAAAAGCAAGCCGAATAATCAAATTGGGAATGTCAGCCCTAGTATATATACATGATGGAAAAGTTTTGAGAATTCCGTTAGACCTATTATTTTTTCAAAAAAAAAAAAAACAGAATTTTGCCTATTACTTGTTATTTCAGCCGCTAATAAGTAAATTATTTTTTTCCTACATAAAAACCCCTTTTTTTTGTATTTTTTTCCCATTTTACATCTATTTTTTTTTCAAAAAAAAAACATAACTTAAACATATTCATTGTTATTTTATTAATGAAGCTGGTTACCAACAACTAACCCTATACCACTCTAACTCATGTGCCCCCCTAAGCATCGATCACCTAAAAAAAATAACTTACTTTAAAACCATATGTCACGTTTAATCTTCAAGATAGAAACATAAACTTAGTAAAAAATATTGAAATGATTTTTTGTTATTGTAAGGACGAAGCTCGTCTACTTTCATCATGTCCCAAACTGTTTTCACAAAACTGAGTCTATTTTTAAATGTTGTCCCAAGACTATTTTCACAATGTTTAATAGTATGTTTATTGGGACAATTTTCCAAGTAAGTTTTTCTTTTCTTTTACCTTGAAGCCTATTTTATCTCAAGTGTTTATCAATGTTTTACAATAACTACTATATTTATTTGAAATTTGATGTAAGAAGGGTCTAAGAACCGATTATAATCGAAATCATTCTACAAAAACCAGTTTAGAAAAAAATTAGTGTTTAGAAAACCGAAACCAGATCAAAACTGGTATATTGTACCTTTACCATAGGGACATGAAGTAAACAAATGAGCTTCATCCTCATAATAACATAATTTGATTGCAACATTCCTTACTAAGTTTATATTCCTAACTTTAAGAAAAAATAATTTCAAGGGACCCAATATCGTGTATGAGAAAGAAAAGTTGAAACGTGATCTAGATCTTTAGAATCAATTATTCTTTTAGGTGATCAATGTTAGGGTGCATGTGAATTAGGAGATATAAGTTCATATATTGGTAACAGGTTCCATTAATAAAATAATATGAAATATCTTAAATTAAGTTTATTTTGAAAAGAAAAAAAATAGGTTTAAAACATAAAAAGTTGCAAAATATAGTCTTTTATGGGAAAAGAACTCAATTATAACTTGCAAGTTGCAAACCTTATTGAGGTTAGATATAAATTGGGTCTTTTAAAAAAAATCTAAAAAAAGTCTTTTATGGAAAAATGTCTTAATATTATTGGTAATAAATATGAACGTAGATTGCAAGTGAATAAGGTTGAGGGGTGTCGTAAAGGGTTTACCAATATCACCTGCATTCCACAAACGATTTAATGTTTTGCCTATGAAAATTTTGTGTATTAGGGTAAGGTGCTGAAGATTGCCACCAGTAAAGAGAAAGGAAGAGAGAATGTGTTTCAATGGCAAAAGATGAGAGAGATAGCGGTGGAAACATACCACCGGTAACCTACCGTTGGTGAAAAAAAGGGAAGAGGCGTGGTGTTTACTGCCGGTAAAACAGTCCTTGTCGAACTACTGACGGTGAAAACCGCATGACACCATATAGCATGATAATTAAAAAATAGACTACTTTGTGTATATCCGTGAAAACAACATATTACGTTATTATTGAATACTATAATTTTTCCAAAATTAAAATATAGAACTAACAAATCGATCAATATATGAAGTTGATGAAAACTAGGTAGTATATAAGGGATGACAAAAAAAATTACGATTTGCAAATGAAAAATTTGAGAAACCGACCTATGCCCAAAATGTGATGAAGAATCCTCAAGAAATATTATTGATCTTTTATTTTTTGGGAAATCTCCAATAAAGTCCTAAAATTTTGGTCTGGTTTACGTTTTAGTAATAAACTATTTTTTGTTTACGAAAAAGTCCTAAAAACCGGCAAAAGTATGCATTTTGACCATTTTTGACCGGTTGGAACCGGCAACAAAGTAATTTGGGACTATTTCATAAACTAACCTAAAATATTGGGACTATTTCACAAAATGACCCAAAATATTGAGACTTTTCTGCAAAAAAAATATTAGAACATTTCTGCAAACAAAAACCTTATTATTATTATTATTATTATTATTATTATTATTATTATTATTATTAAAAATATAAACAAGTAGACTGATTTTTAAATTCATTATTATTAATATTTTTAATAATACATATATATACACTTAAAAAAATATATTAAAGAAATTATTTAAAGGTGAAGGTGGTGGTGATGGTAATGCTTTAAGCATTGAAATCATGAATATCTGCTTGTATGTCCTCACTTTGTAGATGATCATTTCACATTTCTTATTATTGTTTTCAATTCAAAATATTAACACTTAACAATTTAAAAGAAGTTGCCTATTTGTAAAATTATGTATAAATAGTTTAAGATAAAAGGATTTCTCACTTTATATATAAAATTTCTTAAGGTATAATGATTTCTTTTCAAATCTAACAAATCCACAATAAATATTTACATTGGTGGCCCATATCAAAATTCGAAAATATTTATTAAAATATCTTATTTCATAGAAAGTAATATGACTTATTTTGCTTTATCACACTATATCTGATATGTTTCCAAAAAAACCACAAGGATAAAGTAATGAAAAAGAGCAACACATATGTTGGTAATTCAAATACTTACATACAAAACATACACACATATCACATGCTCACTATTTGTAAATAATTTGAAAAATCAGTAGCTTCTTTTAAATTGTTAAATGTTAATATTCTGAATTAAAAACAATAATAACAAATGTGAAATGAGCATATACAAAGTTAGAATATACAAACATACATTCATGATTTCAAAGCTTAAAGCATTACTATCCGCTCAACCTTCACATTTATAAAATGTCTTTAATATTTTTTTAATTTAAATGTATTTATATGTATTATTAACAATATTAATAATAAAAAATTTAAAAAATAGTATACTTATTTATATTTTTAATATAATAATAATAATAAAGTTTTTGTTTGCAGAAAAACCCTAATATTTTTTGTTTTTGCAGAAAAATCCCAATATTTTGCGTCAATTTATGAAATAGTTCAAAATTAATTTGTTACTGGTTCCAACCAGTCAAAAAGGGTCAAAATGCAAACTTTTGCCAGTTTTTGGGACTTTTTCATAAACAAAAATTAGTTTAGGACTAAAACATAAACCAGACAAAAATTTTAGGACTTTATTGGAGATTTCCCTTATTTTTAAATCCCAAAAATACCTTACATATGCTTTTTCGCGTGTTTTGATGAAAGTGCATATTTTAGATATAGGTGGCACAAAGGAATATATATATATATATATATATATATATATATATATATATATATATATATATATATATATATATATATATATATATATATATATTAGGTGTGACACCCATGTATTACATAAGTTTATTTAAAAGAAAATTTAAATATAAAATTCAAAATATTTGAGAAGTTTGAATTTATAAGAAAAGTAAAAAAAATATTGAAGTATAAAAATTAAAGTATTTTTTTTTTCTGTTTTCAATTTAAACAAATAATTTAGATAAATAAATAAAGAAAATTAATGAAACCTTAATTTAGTAATTTTAAAATTAGAAGGAAAGTCAATTAATGAAATTGATATGTATTTATGATTAGATTTAAATAATATGTGGAATTTAATAAAATAGAAAAACCATAAAATTACATGTGGAATAAAAATTAATTTAAAATAACCATAAAATTAAATTTGGCAAAATGAATAAGAATATGACATGTGACAAAAAGATCTTTATTTATTAGGGTAGATAGGTTAGGTTATTCTATTCTAACTAACTATTGTGCGAATATGGTATGCTATGAGAATGATAAATAAAATATGTTGTTTGATAATATAAATACGTTCAATCTTACATAATTATTGATTAACACATTCTCACTAATTAAATCGTCTATAAGGTTATTATACATTTATTATTATTATTTCATTTCTGTCAGAATGTTTATTGGGTCGTATTCTGTCAGAATGAAAATGAGTGAAAAACGATGTGTGAGAACAAAAATAAATAATAATTAGCAAAAATGCATGAAAATGACGATATTTTTGTAAGGTTGAACATATTCGCATTGCTACAAAAGTTATTCTCTTAGTAATTGTCATAGCATACGATATCCGCACAATAATTAGTTAGAATAATTGAACTTAACTATATATATATATATATATATAAATTGACATTGTTATATTACCAAAAAATGTAAAAACAAGATTGTTCTATTTCGGTTTTTATTATTTTGAACACTATCGAATCCGGTTCTGGACAAATGAATGAATGCAATGCAATGCAATGTGAAGTTAATTTCTAATAACATTTACTCAAGCCAAAGACCCCACTGTGCAAACCTGACAACTGAAAAAGGAACCTATTTTGAAACGTATGTGGCAAAAAGTTGAATCAATAGATACCTAAAGATAAAACGTGTCAAGAAGGTCTTGTGTAGGTGTTGCATTTTATGTTATTCAAAATGGATACAACAGTAATTAGAGTAGTTTGCTATCGTTTTCAAGACCTAAGACTTCAAACGTAGTAAATCCCACTCGGTAGACCCACCTTTTACTCTCGTGGATTTTTTATATCTCTAGCTACGTGCCAAAGGTTGTTTTGGCTCAATGAAACCGATAAAGCTTTGTAATCATTAGATTTTGAATTGAAATCAAATTAAATATATAAGTATGTGAGCTGATTTGTTGTTTTAAAAAGCTTTCCAATATTAAATGCTAAAGGTCATGTGATTACTCTTGATGATATTTTCCCATCCAAATCCTCAATAAAGTTCGATTCCACCATATATTTACCGGTCTTCATCAAACCTTACTGTATTTGCTTCTTTAATACCATATTTCATTGTCCAAGAGATACTTTGTCCAACCTCAAATATCCCACACCCCCACTTGCAAATATATATATGCATACATATACATGTATACAAATTACACTTTATGGTTAAGTGGCAAGATTCTTTAAAGATATAAAGGCACACCTTCCACGATGCTTGGTTTGTATTGCAGAGGGTCTATAACTTGTTGATAAGGAACTTTTGATTTGAAATTGAATAGCAGTGAGAAATGAGTGTTCCTCAAACTCCAAGCATCAACTATCATCCATACTCCCATGCACTTCAAATTAGGGTTTATCAAGCTTTTATATTCTCCATCCCAATCCTCTTCTCCATCATACTATTCCTTTTGTTCTACTTGTTCTACCTTAAAAGAAGGGCTTATGCACTCTCTTCTTCTCCACCAACACTTCCACCTTCTACTTTCAATTATGCTACCTCTTTTATCCCCATGGTAACACATATTGTAGTTTTAATTTCAATTATGTGAATCCGTTATGTTTGTTATTTGGTTGCAAACCAACTCTTCTGCTCCTGAAAATTCACGGAAAAAACTAAATAGAAGTTTGCAATTGGTTTTCTGTTAAAAATTAACAAAGTTGCAGTTTTTTTACAATTACAATTACAATTGCAATTTATTGTTGATTTGCAAATCAAAACAATTGTAGGATATACTTTATTGTTAATTGTTAATTTGATTTGATTTACTTTTCTACATGTAAACTCACCTATGAATTATAGTAATATGTTGATTTGATATTACTGGGCCTAATTATTGTTTTTTTTAATGAATTTATAGACTTATGCGGGGTTGAAAGGAGATCTCAAGGATAAGCTGCCAAAGGTTCTCTTTGATGAAGATTTAAAAGCAAAGGATTCTGTGTAAGACCACTATTTGAACTAAACTTTCATAATTTTAAAAGAGTTATATATATATATATATATATATATATATATATATATATATATATATATATATATATATATATATATATATATATATATGAAAAGTTAATATACTCTCCAAAGTTTATAAGCTTTGGTACCTAAACCCATCATATTACGTTGTTTTTTATCATATATATTGTGATCGTCTAAAGTTCTTAAAATTCATTTCCAATCTTTTCAAGAATTTCATCATTATCTATTTCTTACATCACATCATTATAGTTATAAATGAAAATTATGAAAATTGAGTTTTAAGAACATTGGGTGATTATAATGCATATATGATACAAAAAACGAAATGATATGTTGTATTTGAGTACCTATGTGTATATATTTTGTAGGGCTCACTTTTTTATATATATATATATATATATATATATATATATATATATATATATATATATATATATATATGTGTGTGTGTTAGGTTCCAAAGTGAACAAAAAAATATCAAGCCAAAAAACCAATAGTGTGTGGGAATTCAAAATATCACTATAATGATATATATTTATTAGTTTGATGTGCATGTATCCAATTATAACGAAAACCCAACTTTTAAAAAAAAATATATTTAGGTCTTATTTTTATTGAAAAAACTTAATATATCAAAATTAATAATTTGTTGCCCTCTATAAATATACATTTATATTGGTATATATTGTTTTAGTTTAAGCATGTATTCACATATAAATTTGAATTGTATCCGGTTCATAAAATAATCATTCGCGTTCTAATTGACAATGCATAATTATTATTTTTAATAGATTGATTTTCATATTTACATTGTAAATCTGAATTATATATTATTTTTATACTTATTAATCCACATTAATGATCATTATGCCCTTTGACAACTTATCATTTACATATTTATGAATCTTAATAAATTTACTTATTAATCTCAATAAATTCACTTATTACTCTCAATAAAGTCATTTATATATATATATATATATATATATATATATATATATATATATATATATATATATATATATATATATATGATCCTGATACTAAAATCTAAAAAGTAGGAAGCAATTTAATTTCTCAAATCTAAAATCAACAGCATTATTTAGACTCTAATGTGAATTTAATCAGAATCAATGTAAATATTTATTTAAATTCACAAATAAATTTAATATACAGGGCCGGTCCAGACGGTGGCAACACGAGCGACTGCCCAGGGCCCACGACTCAACGGGGCCCAAAATTTCTGGATTATATAGTGTGTGTGTGTATATATATATATATATATATATATATATATATATATATATATATATATATATATATATATATATATAAACCAATTATTACCAAAATGATTTTTAGGGCCTAAATTTGATTCAAACTCAAACTAGTTCAAAAGATAAACAATTTGACTTGCTTGTTATTGTTAATTGAACGTGATTATAGTGAAGAATAAATGATTTTTTTTAATCTTTATTATATTTTTCTTTAAGGGGCCCTTTTTTTCTTTTCGCCCCGGGCCCCATATACGTTTGGACCAGCCCTGTTAATATATCTAGATTATCGATCATTTACATAGATATTTAATAATTATATTCGTCACTCGTATGTGAATGACAATTATGTAAACTAAAAATTGATAAACTACTTTTGTACATGATGATCATACATATTAAATATTAAGGGTGTGTTCGGCACGAAGCGTTTGAGAGTGTTTGAGAGCTTGTAGCTTCTATCGTTTGACAAAACGCTCCGTTTTGAACAGAGTGTCTTGTTCGGCACTACAAGCTTCTAGCGTTTAGTTTAAACAAAACGCTCCAAATCCAAATGATACTTCATGTAGCGTTTAACAAAACGCTACAAGCTACCCGCTACAATCCATGAGCTACCAGTTAATTTTGCCGAACACGCCCTAAATATTAACAATTAAAAATTTATATGTTAACTAGTAATTACTAAATAATCAATAATTGTTAAAAAAAATGAGTACAATAAAAATTCAAATGAGAATTATATTAAATAAAAATTGGATATAATTTAGTTTCAAATGTGAATATAAGCTTAAACTTTTAAAATAAGTTTTTTGTTTTTATATATAGATGTATATTTATAAAAGACAAAAACTTAAATTTTTTGATATATTCATTTTTTTCAATTAAAAATAAGAGTATGTACAATGCATTGAATTCCATAAAATTCAATAGATTGTTACATTTTTCTACAATTTATATAATTCTATCATTTTTTTTCTTATATTGAACTCTACAAAATTCAATAGAATACTACAAAAAAAATTCGTAACAAAATTAAAAAAAGACATTTATGAAAATATGTTATTATTTTATCGCATCAACCCTGTATTTAAGTAACGTCACATATATTTACCAAGTTCTTATTCCTTTGGATTAAGGAATTCTAAATCACAACCTTTCCTTTTCTCAAAAGTGCCAATATATGGAATTATGATCATCATGATAGAATCTCCTATGAAGGCCATTCATCTTCAGAGGCAGGCATATATGCTCTCAATCAATATCATTATATAATTATGAAAAAGAATATATATATATATATATATATATATATATATATATATATATATATATATATATATATATATATATATATATATATATATATATATAAAGTGGGAAACAATAGTGCACTTTATACCTCATTATATGTTCAGATATTCACTTTATTTTCTTTATCCTAATCATGATTGTTAGTGGAATTTTGCAGGTGTTTTTAATGATTTTAAATAATTTAAAAGCTACTAATCTTTATCTTTATATATTAATATTAATATCTCTGAGTGGACCATACGTCTATTTAGTTACTAATTTATAGTATTTCAACACTATCATACCAAAAAAACACTTTTTCATATTCTATTATTTCTATTTGTGATTAAACACCTTTATGTTATTTGCTGAATTGGTTAATAATAATGTCTGGAAGAGTCCTTGGTGAATTGATTATATATATTTTTTTATAATAATATCATTGCAGATGTTGTGTTTGTCTTGGTGAATTTGAAATAAATGAAGAGTTGATTCAAGTCCCTTCATGCAAGCATGTGTTCCACAAGGACTGTATTCACCATTGGCTTCAATCCAATTCCACTTGCCCACTCTGTAGATGTTGTGTCTTCTTAGCTGTGGGGCCTATCTCGCGACCTGTACGATCGCAATTTCAGCCGAACATCGATGAGCCCAATTTCAGTGGTGATGGCCCAGCAACTGAAGGTGTAACATCCGCAGCAGAAAGCACTAGCACGGCAATTGCAGCTAGTAGCAGTGTTAGCGACTGTTCAAGAGTCACCTCCACCTCTAATGACATCAACCATGTTGTATCTAGTGGACTTTCTGTTGTCATACATGTTGAAGCCTAGTAACACATTAAATACGTTATTCAACTCATTTTATTTTTTGTGTAGTGTATGAGTTGGTTGTACTTTTTCCATAACCATGCAATCGATGTTGATGTTGATGTTGATGCAATGGGATATGTATTGTAGAACCAAATATAATGAGAATTATCTTCAAGGAAAGATGTCGATGACATCGAATTAAAAGAGTCCAACCATTTAAGTTTGTAATAATCTTATATATGGATTACTTGTTGTGAGGAATGGAATTTGTAGTGGGAATTGCAAGATGAAACCAACAAGATTAAAGGGAGATTATCAATGAATAGGATCAACTATTTCCTTCATTGTGTATGTTGTGATTGATTTATTTCAGGAACCGATGTTGTCAAAATCTGATGCACCTTTTTGAGATGCAAAGCGCAAGTTACTAGAAAAAAGGACACAACAGTCAAAACGTGTAAGAGCGATGTCAAAGTTTCCGTATTCACACATGCTTGTGTTTTCACTAGAGTTACAATGTTTAGGAAAATATCGAATTATCATGTTTACTAAAATTTCATTTCTGATTGCCCTTTGTATGTTGGTTTAATGCGAATTTGGTGGGTGTATAAAAGTAATTATGTTGTGCATATATTTATTTGTAAGTTATTCTTTCCGGCTGTCTTATAATTTAACCTTGTCCATTTTATTATTTTCATTCTCATTATTCCATTACCATATTCTAATGAAATAAAAAAAGAATTGGACCTAATTTTTAAATATGATTTTTTTGGTGAAAATTTGTGTCGCTAACAGTAGGAAGGCAATTTTTATTTTACTAAGTATATAGTGGCAAAAACAAAAGTGACACTAAAACCCAAAAATGTTGTAGCGTCACAATAAAAAAGTGTTATTAGAACCCGAAATGTTGTAGTGACACAACCAAAAAATATCACTAAAGGCTTTTAGTGGCAGCGTTTATAGTGACACTTTTTTGTGCCGCTGAATACTAAGGGTGTTTTTAGTGACACTTTTTTGGTATTTAGTGTCATCTTTTTTTTTTTTGTCACTTAATGTTATTTTATTTGTAGGGTCGCAACATATTCAGAAACATTTCAACATTTGATTTTCATTGCAGTATCATTTTCAATACCGGGCCTACTAGTCGGATATTATGTATTTTAGCATTATACCGCTAAATGCTCTAGAATGACCGGTTATAATATTCCCTTGTAAGTAGAATTATACTCCTTCCAATAGTATATAAAGCGGAGGAGGGATCGTTTTAGAGTATAAACACATAATGTAGTCATTAAGAGTTAAAATAGATAGATATATATATATATATATATATATATATATATATATATATATATATAGAGAGAGAGAGAGAGAGAGAGAGATTGTTGGTTGGGAATTATATCCCAAGTCTAATTTGTATTCTTTATTGTATTATCTCTTTGATCCATGATACAATATCAGTTAACTCATCTTTATCATCTTATTACTCGATTATCTTCATTGTTATACATATTCTTCACATGTTAATCCTTCACATAGGATCAACAATATATATGTCACATACGGCCTAACTCAATATTCTTCAGCTTGACATGCATACTAAGCCACTTCCCATTTCCAATTCAAGAACACACCACCATGCGAAAATTTTCATACTTCCCATCGAGCTCGAACACAGCCAACTCCACAACCACTCAAGTTAATCTTAAGTATTATATGTGGAATTCGATACTTAGAAGTTTTTTTTAAACTTCCATACATCTAGCTCCTTCGTCAATCAACATCGCCTTAAATCGGTCGTCCTCTACCTTCCTGGAGATACCCTCTAGCGCTTCCTACATATCAAGAAAAATCTTTTGGTAGACCATCAAATTCATCAAGTGTGGTAATCATGGCATCTCCAAATTAGCAACTTTAGAGCTTGAAATCGCAATCGAGCCTAACACAATTTCCCCGTCAAGAAACTTATACACATACTTGTTTCTTCTTTTCATTGCCATTAATTCCATTCAATTCCAAAACTCCCAATGATATTAAGTTCTTCCTAAGCTCCAAAATATGTATAACACTTATGAGATTCCTCATTACAAAATCATGTAGTTAATGCTAATCGACCAAAAGTTGATCACATTGAAATAACATACTGGTATCCAACTCTTGATATGTCATTTTAGCGTATCCATATATGAATACGTTAAAGATAACATAAATTCTATCTTTAAGATGACCCAGCTAACGGTCAGTAACCAGCCTAGTGCCACACCCTCACCATCTCCCTTCGCGGTCTCGCATTAGAACTTTGGTGCTTGGCACTCACACGCCAAGGTCCAACTCCAGACGACAATCTATGGTCTATAATAAGCTAAAACACAATTGGCGACTCCCTAGGGCGACAAGTGTAATGCTTAGAGCATTACACTTGATTCCCTCTGTACCAATAGCATAGAGGATTACTACTAGTGATGCATGATCCACCAATGGGACTCCTCCATGTCTTGTCTGTATAGATGAGACAAAGGAAAACCATTGGGATCATGCTCAAAGAATGATAGGTATAAAAGGGATCCTTCTCCTTTATAGGAAAGGATCGCTTCCTTACAAAAAAAACCTTAATCTATGCATTCTCACATATACATTCAGACTAACTAAAGCACCAAAGCTTCTTCCTGGGACCACCTCCTAGACGTCGACTGACGCCGCTTCTTTATTGTTGTGATTACAAGGCTTAACTTAGACGGAACCACCACGAGACGACGTTAAGACTGGAGCACAAATCACAACATTTGGCGTCATCCGGGCATATACTCAGAGTTACACAACCTTGATACGACACTAGGCGTCGACAATGATGAGGAATGGACCTCTGGCACCTAGTGGAGGTGAGATAAATCCACTCAGATCTATGTTGTCGCTCGACGACACACAAACATTTGCACCAGAAGGACACGCCTCCATCCAAACGCCAGTCGCACAAGAACCACTAGGCTCCATGGAGGACACCACAATGGCGTCAATGGCAAACTTATGGCGACCGCCTCCTATCACTACATAGCATCTGGTCACAACCATGACCACAACGCCACAGAAAACAATGACTAAGCAGTCACAACCTTTGAATTCTCAGCCACAATCGATGTTGCAAAAAGCAGGGACGAACACTTGGTCCCCAGGTACCATATTGTCCTCCGTGCAACACCCAATGTCGAACTATCAGTTCTTTCCCATATCATACATTCTCCTCTTCACACAACAACCGCCGATATTCAATCCCTACATCTAGCAGCTGCAGGGATCCATTCCGCAAGTGCCACCGTCACAAGGGTCTAACCCTCACACAATATCAACGCATGAGTCTAATCCTTACACGTTATCAGCACAACAACCCAATCCCTAAGCACAACAGTTGCATGGGCCGAATCTACACATGCTCCAGCAGCCGGGATTGAGCTCACAATTGCAGAAAAATATGAAAATGAGCTCGCAACAACTACCGTACATATTGCCAGCGGCAATGTACAATCAAGTGTATGGAAACCCGTACTACGCCCAACAATTCATGATGTACAGTGGATTCCCATACCCACACATGGAGAACCTAGTGAGGAGTATCAACTTTGCTTTCTACCAGAAACTCTTACAATGCGAGATCCCACACTCGGCCATGATACCGAACATCCCAAAGTACGACGACACCACCGATCCATACGAGCACATCGACACTTACAAATGGAAGATGACGTCATTGAGAATGGATAAACAGTTCACTTGCATGTACTTCCCCGTCACACTATAAGAAAATGTGGGAAAATGGTTCAAGGCACTACGACCCGACAACATCTCGAACTTTGAGCAGCTACGGTACATTTTCCTCAATAGTTTCATGCAGTTAAGAAAGGGTAAGGGAGATGCGAACTCAATCATGGTGTGCAAGAAAAAGTAGGGAGAGTCAATAAGAGTGTATTATGATATATTCACTCTATGAACGCTAATCGTCTCGGTCCAGGAGGAATTTCTTGTCATCGGTGCCTTCGCCCAAGGATTACTTCTCGTCCCTCTATCGAAGAATATGCAAGGAATGGTACTCCAATCAAGGGATGAACTCAAATACAGAGTTGAGAAATACCTCAGGCAAGTCGAATGTGGAGAAAGAAAGGAATCCAACCTAAAGGCTATTTCCAATGCATACATAAAACAAGAAAAAGCAGTCTCTCGCCCCAATACTGGCCAACAAGAGCGCCAGGACAGGGGCCATGACAAGCACAACCGACATTTGAAACATTCATCCTGGAGATATCCTCCATTCAGCAAAGACAAACACTGGAATCATCAAACTAAAGTGCATGCCATCAAGAAAGCGCCACCAAAGGCGAAAAAAAGAAAATGGCAAGTACTATGAGTATCACAAAAGTAAACTAACGACACTAGCGAGTGCATGATGTTGAAGAAAAAGATTAAAGAAACGAAACTAACGGGCAACCTCTCTGATATTTCAAAGGACTTGAGATCCAAGTTTGATGTCGACCAGAAGAACAATCGAACTTAAAAGACGTTGGCAAGCGCCAACACAAAAAGGGCGTCATCTTCACCACCACCAGGCCCCGCAAAAGAAGTGAACCCCACGAAATAGAGGACGGCATTGAGGAATTATTCAAAAATATACTCAACATCACATCCTCTACGGAAAACCCAAGGCCACCCAATTGGAACCCCAGAGATCCACTCCTGGTCATTGGCTACATACACCAACTGAAAGTTCATCGTGTATACATAGACAACGGTAGCATCACTGATATACTCTATGAACATTGCGTTAGGTTGCTGCGTACCTCTTAGAAGGAGGGTCTAAAGCCTCTGACAGGCGGTCTGTTCGTAGGGTTCACCGGACATAGTCTATGGTCATTGGGCACCATACATCTCCCGCTCACATTAGTCAATCACGATGGGAAAGACAAGATCACACGAACGATTGAATTCTCAGTGGTACATTTTCTAGCAGAACACAATATCTTGCTTGGATGACCGACGCTTTATCCACTACAGCCATACCGTCAACTATCCACATTATTGTCAAATTTAGCATACACGTCGGGTTAGCCACAATCGTTGTCACTAACACACGCGTACACCACTACAATCAAATTATTGTCGCACCAGAACTGGTGTGAGCCTCAAAAAGATAGAAGGAAGGTACCACACAGAAAAACACATCATTCACCAGGATTATCCATAGCAAACAGTACAAATGGGCGCTAGCATATTGGAAGAAACCAAAAAGGTTAGTCGCGCTCCTGAAGTAGTACTCCAAGGTCTTTGTCTTGAAACCTTCGGACATGACAGGAGTTGATTTCGAGGTCATCGAGCACAAATTGAATGTTATCCTGGGAAGTGTCCCCGTCAAACAAAAAAAGAGGAGGAAAACAGGTGATGGAAACAAGGTAATAAATGCAAAAGTGGCAAAATGGAGAAGCTGGTAGACGCATGCGTTCTCCAGGAGACAACTTTCCCTACTTGGATAGAAAATCTAGTGATGGTGAAAAAACCAGAGAGGTGGGGGCGGATGTGTATCGATTACTCCGACCTAAATAACGTCTGTCCAAAAGATCATTACCATGTTCCAGAGATAGAACAAAAAGTTGAACCCCTTGAAAGGATTTTAGTTGAAGTATTTCCTTGATGCCTACAAGGGCTATCATCAAGTTCAGATGATAAGAGAAGACGCAGAGAAAACTGCTTTTCATACCGATCACGACACCTTTTGCTACCAGAAGATGTCATCAGACATTAAGAACATTAGGGAAACATACCGGCGTCTGATGGACAAAGTGTTTGCAAATCAAATTGGTAGAAATGTTGAAGTCTATGTTGATGACATGATTATTAAAAGCTATAACGAAGCAGCATTGCTTCACGACATTGAAGAAACCTTTCAAATTTTGGAAAAGATGCACATGAAACTCAATCTAGGTAAATGTACTTTTGGGGGGGGGGGGGGAGGAATGCCAATTCTCGGGTTATCAGATAGCCAATGAAGGAATTTTTCCAAACCAGACCAAGATACAAGAGTTCCTCGACTCTAAAACCCCTTACAATCTCAAAGTAGTACAAGAAATCAATGGAAGGTTGACAACACTTGGTAGATTCATCGCCAATTTAGCCGAGAAAGATCTCCCGCTCTTTCAAACATTGAATGGTTGTATTGATAAGAATCAATTTAAGTGGACAGCAGAGGCCGACAAGGCATTGCAGCACCTGAAAGAAGCTTTACATCAACTCCCGTCCATGGTGAGCCCCCTACTAAGAGAAATTTTGCAAATGTACTTGGCAGCATCCAGCAAGGCCATATCATCGGTACTAGCCGTCGAGAGGGATAAGAAATAATTATCAATACATTTTGTGAGCAGAGCATTACAAGGTCCTGAGCTTAACTATCCGATCTTAGAGAAACCGGTGCTCACATTAATCTAAGTAGCTAGGCGTATTGAGGTCCTGACCAGTTACCTAGTAAAACAAATCTTGTCGAGACTAGAGAAAGCAGGACGCCTAGAAAAATAGGCAATTGAGCTAGGTGAACACGACATAGATTATTGACCATGCATCAGTATCAAAGCTTAATCTTTGGCAGACTACCTAGTCGAAATCCCCAACACACTCAAAAGTGTGCCAACAATCATGTCAGTAGACCCCTCAAAACCAGAGGCCAGCCGGGACATTTGGGAACTTCATACTGATGGAGCTGCAAGCAAGGAAGGGTATGTAGTAGGACTAATCCTCAAAAACCCCAGCGGTGATGAAATTACATATGCCTTGCAATTCAACTTTCAGGTCTCCAACAATGAGGTTGAGCATGAAGCACTTCTAGCAGGCCTCATACTAGCCCGAGAAGTCAGAGTGAAATGCCCCACGGCTCTCAGTGATTCTCTCCTCGTCACCAATTAGGTTAATGGTACATACAAGGCCAAAGACCAAAGAATGCAAAGATACCTAGACGTAGTGCGGAAGTTTGTTGGGTTTTAGTTCAAAATAGTTTCAAAAACTCATAATACTAGCAAATGGAAGTCTTAAACTTTTAAACATAATAACAATTTACAACCCACCAAGGATCTTCTTTCAAGTAATAGAAAGATAAAAACACCAACCACAGAAGGAAAAAGTAACAACAACCTTTAGAGAACTTTGGTTCCTCTACGGGAGGCTTGAGTTTTGATAAAAAAATGTGGAACCAATGAGATACCGACAATGCATTAACTTGATGAGAATGCTAGTTTTTTTGAAATCTCTTAAGCTTGGAAACAAATACCTAAGTATTTGATCCAAGAGAGTGAAAGCAAGTTACAATTTCGTCAAGTGTTCAAGACAAAAGAAGAGAGTGAGAAGTAAAGAGAAACTCGTGCCTTTTTGCTTCCAAGAGTGAATTGAATGAAAGCCTTTCTTTAAGTATAAAGTAGCATTGGTGTCTATAAGTCCTTAACCACTTACGCACTTATGACACTAGACCACCATGTATCCTAAGAATGGAAGCCATGCTTCATACTTTTGATTAAACAATTTGCAAGACCATGCTCTCTCTCTCTCTGTGTCTCTCTCTCTCTCTCTATCTCTCTCTCTCTCTCTCTCTTACCTACATTATTTTCGGCTTTTGAAAAGAAAAAGAAAAGCATAGTTTAAATTTTATAAACTCAAAATTTATAAAATATAAAGTTTGTCTTTAGGTAAAAGAAAAAAGATTCAACCAGTCTAAAAGGTTGTGCGTGACTTATTAATTCATACCTTATGAAATAATATATTACTTGTATTGTAAAATAATTATTTCCATGAAATAAATATTTTCCCAATATATTATAAGAGTTTATGAATATTTATTAAAATTAATTTCTAATAAATAATCAATTGTATCAAGTTGTTGTTAGTGTGAACCTGAGTATCATATGTTAATTAGCAATATCATTCTAATATGACTCTTGAGCATATTAGATCTTTCAATCTCCCACTTGCGCAAGACTCATATTAGATTGATACAGACCGTTGTGAATATCTAGCAACATTTCATTGCCCCCATCAACACGCAATTTCCAAAATCCCAAGGGTACAATTAGTGTATAAGGTTAGTTTATCAGTTATCCCTTTGCTACAGACATCATGTTGAGCATGAGATATAGATTGCGGTCAATATCATATAAGTTTTCAACTTTACATCAGGCCTTAGATTTCTAACTCTCAATGAATAAGAGGAACAAATCCCATATTGACTACATACGCCGCTCGTATGCCTTATATCATACCTGCTAATAGCTTTTATATATGCCTAATTAAAGAACAACCTTTGACTATATCAAAGCACAACACTCTCCACACTTAAGACCCATATATGTATCTCATGTGTTAACGATATATAGATACTACCCTTTATCATGTATTATTCATGACAACGATACATGAAGTGATATTGAACGAGTCAATCCAATACTTGTTCTTTATCAAGTACCTATGAAACTGCTTCCAATTCTAATTAGTATTATTTCATTATTGCTCCCACAGTAACAACAGGCTATGGATTTTAGAGTGAATAAATTTACTCAATGATTAAACATGTTAATAAAGAACTCAAAAAATATTTAATGAAAATATCATAAGCCATATATATCATAGTCTTTACAATATATGGTGTTAAAAATGTTCTAATATTCAATACTAATATATAGATCAAATCCAATCACTAAGATAGTAAAGTCTAATTCCTCGAGCATGACCTTCAAACTTTGCTTAAGGAAGTGACTTCGTGAAAGGGGCCGCCAAATTTTGATCGGTGTGAACTTTGCAAATATTGATTTCACCATCTTCAACTTTATACCAAATGAAGTTCAATCTCAGGCTAATATGTCTGGTCTTCTTGTGTGATCTGGGTTCTTTTGCCAAAGATATTGCACCCTCCTTTTCATAGAATACTTCAAGGGGATCTAGAATGGAAGGAACCATGGTTAAATCTCCAATGAATTTCTTCATGCATTCAAAATCCAAATTCTCTCTATCATCATGTCTACTATTAACAAAACTGTTAATCAATTCAATACTACAGAAGATGAAATTTCGATGCCGACTATGAAAATTCAATCAAACAATGTTTGGCTTGATCTAGTGGTTGATAATTACCCTAAAGAACTGTAAATTCTTGTTCAATGTATGAAGGATTCTTGTGTTGCTCATGCATTATCTATGTCATTTGCTATTCTGATGTAGTGGTTGTCACTTGATGCTTCTACTTCCTTGTAAAACAAAACGGTTGAGATTGCCACGTTCCAAATGGAACCATAGAAGAACAAGAGTCTAACAAAGAAACAATTTGCCCTAATTCTTCAACTGCCATCAGAAGGGTGTTGGATTAATGTCTAAGTCCATAACTATATTTGGTATTTACTTGACCTGACCCGGCATGGTCCATTTTGGTTGCACTTCGCCGACACAATTTATATGGATAATCTTTTGAGAATAGTATATTTATGATTATATTAATATATTATAAGTTGTAATATATTAATATGTAATCATATTATTTAATTAGTATTGATCAAGAATTAATTTAGAATTAATTAAGTGATCAAAATGAACTAATTAAATATGGACTCTTAGATATATGTGTGTGATGGGCCAAGTTCATTTAGGTTGGGCTAAGCTTTCATGGATAGTCCATGGATTGTTTAACCCACAGATCATATGAAATGAAAGGTCATGGGTTTAACCCTATTCTCCACACTATATAAGGATGTCCTTGGTTGGTGAAATTGGCACTAGTGTGGGTACACTAAGAGGGCTAGCCGATTCCACTAGAAAGAACCAAAGTATTCTTATTCTCAAATTCCAAGGTGTTTTGGTGATTTGTGATTCCACTTGAGGTTTCCACATTATTGAGGCTAAGCTCTTAAAGCTTGAAGACATCAAGCTACACTAAAAGGTATGTCATCTAACTAGTCTTTGTTATATAGTTGCCTCATATTATGCTAGTTAGGATTAAAGCCTTGGAAAGTTCTTATTTGCATGTATAATAGAGAAAAAATAGATCCAAGGTTTATAGGGTTGCATGTACACCATAGGAGTGTTAGAATGCTCAAAACCCAACAGTGGTATCAGAGCCTAGGCTTGCTTTCTCTTATACTTGATGCAAATAGATTTTTCGAAGCCAAGAATCTGTCAGAGCCTAAAAGTCGACGAGTTATGGTAGAAAACCTGACGAGTTCATGTATTAGAGCATGATCTCGACACATTGCATGAATAACTCGACGAGTTTGGCCTCCAGACAGCATATCTTTGTGTTTTTTGGCTGGAATTGGACTAGGAACATTACCATAAGCTGTTTTTGAACTTATAAACTTGTTTTTGATGTGGTAATGTTCATGCTCATCCAATTTCAAAGATTATTGTCAATAGATTCATGTTTTGTATTACTTTAAAAGTTATGCTAATTACATGAAAAAGTTTGATGTGAATTATATTTGTTCATATGAGTTGCTTAGATTAATAGATAAGTTAACTGATTATGTGTTTTCAATCCATTTTAATCTAAGAGATGATTCTAAAATGTGTTGTGTAACTTGTCCTCAAGTTACATGAAAGGTCACATTTAAGTTTCTTAAAACACATAAATGATGGCAAAGGTTACAAAATGAAGAGTCTTGTTCTCATTAAATGGTTTTATGACTCCATAACTTGTCCTCAAGTTATGGAGGTTCAAGAGTCACTTCATTAAATCATTAAAATATGTAACCTTAATTAGTTCCATAAGTTACAAAGAAGAAGAGTTACATTCTTTAATAGTTTAAAGTCTTCCATAACTTGTCCTCAAGTTATGGAACTTGAAGAGTTTTTAATTAAAACTACTTTAAACACGTAAGTTATGGAATTAATTAATTTTGAATATTTTCAAAACTTGCCCTCAAGTTTTGGAATTTGAAAAGTTTTCTCTTATGAATACTTTAATTCCAAGTTTAGCCCTTAGAATTTTAAGAGTTAAAATTCAACCCTTAGACTTTATAATATTATAAGTTAATAATATATTTATATATATATATATATATATATATATATATATATATATATATATATATATATATATAAGAGCAAGTCAGTCTTACCGTTAGTAGGCCTCATTCACGAAGCCGGTCTATAAGGGGGGTATAAGGTTACTGCCTATAAAATGGTTGTTTAATGGGTGTCCACTCTCACCCACCGCTTCCTTGACTGGTGGAGGGTCGTTAGCCGAACGGGTAGGACAAAGACTATAAATTCTCCCTTCATTAAAAGTATTAATGATAAATACTAAGTAACTAAACCTTTTATAAATACCCAATCTTAGTTACTTAGGAAAATGTGACTAAGGTGCTAATCCATGAAATTACACTTTGCACTTTGTTTAAGTCGGTTAGTGGAGCGTGTGTGGTTAACCGGCACACTAACTCGTATTTAACAAGGTAGGCAAAGGGTAACTTAATGTTTATCATAGTATCGATGGGGCGTGTGTGTTTAGCCGGCACATCGATTGAGGGGTAAACACTTAAGGGTACCAAGTAATTTGCATGGTTACTTCACACCTTGTTTTGTGATTCTCGGCATCCCAGTCACAAAACCTGAAGGGCACACTCGAGATTGAAACATGCCATTAAATAGTTCAATGAATCTCAAAAGAATCTAGGAGTTTCAAAACCAATTAAAACCTAATAATACATTTCGTTTATCTTGGTGGAAATTTGTGAATCGTCATTCACCTACCTTCAAATATTTTATAGCTTGGATTACGGCATCCCTTTTCCGAGTTATAAAATAGTTTGTAGGGTCCTAGCCTTAATATTTCATATTGGGTGTTATATTAAGGACTTTTAATCAACTATCTTGAATATCTCCCAAAAGATGTCTAGTTCAGACATCTATGATCCTCCCAAATCTCTTGGAACTTCACTTCCTCCACCTCCTCCAATTATTCTCCCTAACCCACAAGTTCAAGGTCACTCAAGCCCTATTGGCAAGGCAAGGTCTAGGTGTGATCACATCTTCGAGATGAAGTCACATATTGACAAGCCGAGAGAGTTGGGTGTCAAAGTCTTGAGAAAGTTGGTGGTTCAATCACTTTCTAAGTCACATAGTGAGTTCCTTTGGGACTCGTATGAAACAGACTATGACAGGACCCTTAATGATCTTATCTATTTGCTAAGATCAACTTCCTAAAACTTTATGGACATTGACAATGATGACACTGGAAATCCAGAAAAAGCATTCTCTTCCCAATGGAAAGGGATCAACCATAGTTAACTCGGTTGACCAAATGGTAAAGAGAAAAGCTAAGTCTGTGATAGTCCCGCGTACCATTACCAAAGGGTCCATATGTTTATATTGCCAAAGGAAGGGCATTAGTTGCAAAGCTGCCAAATTTTACCTACGGATGTTAAAGTCAATAAGTTTGACTCTAGCTACTTCAGGTAAAGACCACTATCTAATTCTGTTAAGTTTCTATTATGAGATTCTTGATACATGATGTGACTGGGTCACGTGTTGATGTTTTAAGAATCAAAGAAAAGTGAAGAAACTTAAAGAAAGAATATGTTGAATCTGATCGCGTAGATGGAGTTCTGTCGCATAGTTTGAAGATCGGATTCTTGAGCTACTTCTTAGGAGTTATGATATATTGCTTAGGAATAGATAACAACAAAGTTTTCATGTGCTTTGCATTGTAAGGATAGTTTTTCCGCAAAGTTTTTAAGATAAAAGGAAAAATTTTGATTTTATTTATTTTAACATATCCTTACATTGGCATTTGGAAAAAAAAACTTTGTTGCTTATATGATTCCATTGATAGCAATATTGGAAATATGAATTTGATTCTTTCATTTGTGGTAGTGTCTAAATTTACCAAATAAGGAAAGATTCTCATCACCCAAGTTTTAGTTGGATAGAAACTTGGAATCATGCAAGTTGTATGATGAATGAGAATTTTCATCTTTGGAAAATTAAGACTAATTCCTTGTTCACATGTTTAAGTGAGTCAAGTAAAGGACTAAGGGATCAAGTACACTTTCTTGTGCACTTGTCAAAGTCCACCACAAAAGATGGATAAGACTATTCGTCATGATTTACTAAGGTTTAGTAAATATGATTATACTTACAAGCTTAAGTATAATTCTGAAACATTGAAAAATTTCAATGTATGACAGAATGAATAAGAAGAATCAAATTAGGCAGAAGGATAAAAGTTTCTCAAATATGAAAAGATGGGAAAGTACTTTAGTATCATGTTTTAAGATCATCTTAATGATTTTGAGACCCTATCACAATTCATCCTCTAAGTGCATTATGATAGTTAAGAAAAGGAGTTATGAATTGTTGAAGTGGTTAAATCAAGAAGATGATTCATACTTCGTTCCAAAAACAATTCTTAGAGTCATACTCTAAGATTGTAACTTGAGTGACATGTCTTAAAGAAGATTTAAAAACACTTGTCAAATGTAAGAGTAAAAGTTTTCTACTCTTGTACATTTGAAATTGGTAAGTTGTGATATTTTGGATAAAACAAGATCAACTAAGGCCAATTGTGTTAAGTGTCCGTCTTGATTAGAAATTACACTATCTCTTGAATATTTGGCAAGAAAGTCTTATAGGTCAAGGAGATAGTGGGAGTCTAAAAAGATCCTAAAAGGGTTTCAAGTAGTAATCAAGAATAAAAACCTGTATTTCATCACTAGCACACAACTAGAGGTTTATAACATATCATGTTGACATTTCTGTGCCCATTCCAGTTAAGTTGGCTATACATTTGAGTTCTACATGTTCTCAATTGTTTGCATAGCTACTTGGAAGCAATGGCAGGCCCTTGAGCTGCCAGGTGGCAAGAAGTTAAGATTGCACAAGTTCAATCCATATGAGTTAGGATTTGTCACTAACCTAGTCTTGTGATTATGGTTTTGAAAAATTCTCGTGGATAAGAACACATACACCATAAAATCTAAGTGTCATAAGGTTTCTCTCCGATTCATGAAAATGATGGTGACGAAATTCTTTCACTAAGTAGATTTTAAGTAGATAGCAATTGTGATATTTGCAGTTCTCAAAGTCGTTAGTGGAGCGTGCGTGGTTAACCGGCACACTAACATTGACTTATGAGAAATGGCAAAAGGTCTAAACAATTGAGACTATGATTACGGCATCCCTTTTCATAGTTCTGAAATTGTTTAGACACACCTGTGAGCTATCTAAGATAAGGTGTATAATTTTGATAAAGCCTTATCAAAGCAATCTAGTATCAGAAATCTAAACTTTGGTAAGAATGTCAATAAAGTATTGACTTCTAGACGTCCAGTTGTTTTCTAGATACATGTCAAAGCTAGTGGGAGCATAAGTGTTATGCTAATAATTATAATGTTAGTGGGAGCATGATAATTATGGTAAGTATTGCAAGTTAGCAATGTTAATTATAGAAAAACAAAAATTTCAATTCGTGAGGTTGCAGGGGTTGGAAAAGTTGTTTTGCTATAATTAAGGGAAAGGAAATTATACTTCATTTCGATTCTAAAAAGATTAGATTGAGTTTATAATCATTCTAAAGAGCTTATATTGAGATTTTAATCACCTTTAGTCAAGAATATATATATGAATTTCATGTTGGATTGGTTCAAGTTAAGAAAATTCTATATATTGCGTTCTCAAAATTCAATTATGATTATGACATCCCTTTTTATAGTCAAAATTTGAGAATATGGCAAAAAGAATCACTATGGCAAAAGACTGGTCTAGAACCATGTCTTTATGTAAAACATCATGAATTGTGTCCCATTTACTTTGGGTACAAGATCAATTACATGTGCTATAATATTTATCCTTTCTGAATTTTCCAAATGCCTTGGGGCATTAAGGGGAAAATGTCTAGAATTGGATATGACTACAGTCATTAAGTAATTTTCAAGGACAATCTAAGTCTTACCAAAGATTGGTTGCTCAGGGAAAGTTGGAAGTATAGTGTTAACTTTGGAAGGACCATATTGAGATATTCTGAAAAGAGGCAACTCTTGTTCAGAAGTGATAGTCAAAGTGGGAATATGGAGTTGTCTCCATAGGTTGAAGTTATCTGTGTAAGATTAGAAAACCTTAATGCAAGAAGCATGTTCAAAGCAATGTACTTTGAATATGAGACTTAATTTCCATGAAGTTGATCTTCATTGAAATACCCTATAATGACTGTTAATAAGTCTTTGTGACTTTGTACATATTCATTACAAGAGGATCTGTGCATATAAGTTTAAAATCTAAACAAATTTCGATAAATGATAGGAATTTGGAATTCTTACATTTAAGACAAGGAATTGGGAGTGTGAAAAGAGAATCATTGAAATTGTGTTCAATTGATCTAATTCACAAAGAAAAGGATCATAGACAAACATAGAGTTCATAGTTGGTGTATGGCAAAAGCTATTGTTTAGAAAAACATAGTGTACATGCTTGGAGCATGGGACACCTAGTGTTTTTTAATTCAAGTATAAAATTGATAAAACCGAAACAATGAATAATGAGTAATCAGTATGGTGATAAATAGAAAGTGTTTTATTTATATTCATAGATTTTGATACCATATTAGATTCATTTATTCTTGTGTTTCACTTTGCATGTTTTGACTTCCATAATAACTAGGTTATTCTTCCGGAATGACTAAGTTATTCAAACCATCCACAGTCGATCATATGTTGGAAGTAGATATGAATCAAGACTGTCATGGGTTGGCTTGTAGAGGTCCATGTTGGTGGAAAAAGTTATGTTACAACACTCATGAGTGCTCATAAGTTCTGAGTATTGGATTCAACCCGCGCTCATTTGAATCACTTCATGGATTTTATCACGAGTGATCATGAGAAAATAATATCTTATATTCTTCAAACCTAGAGATATGAGTTGTTACTATGAGTTGATAGTACATTGATTGCACGAAAACGCATTGGTAACTCAATGTTATAAAACGTGCCTTTGTGTATGATTCAACAAGTAGTAGAACAAGCCATATGAGTCAAAGTTTATCCATTCCTTTTAACTTTGGGATAAAATTGGTATCTGCACTACAAGAAAACAGCCCTTTAATGACACGCAAACAATGACACTCGCTGATAGAGGAAGCGCATTTGTGCGTGCTCTAAAAAATAATGTCAGTTTTGCAAAATTTGAAGGATAAAGGACATGCATTTGTGCGTGCCGCAAAGCTAGTGTTAGAAAAAGAAAAAAACGGAAATGCGGAGGGAGCCTTTCATAAAATGAGTGTCGTCTAAGTGTGTCGCTTTATAATTTTTTAATGAAACACGCGTTTTCTAAGGCGGGATTTCACCCGCCTGTTGGATCCCAAAAATAAAACCCCCCGCCTCTTCCGATTAGCAAGAAAAAGCCCTAGGACCTTCGTCTTCATAGCAGCATTGCACCACCACCCAACCTCCGCCGCCAAGTGTCTCTGACCATCTTCTCCAGCCATTCTTTCCTGTTGCACTACACCGATAACAAAACCCCTCATCATGATATGCTAATGTTTGTATTTCTGTCAATCGAGATCAAATCATTCATGTCACAGGTGCTCGTGCTTCACGTTCGTATGATAAAACCCCAACCGTAAAAACCATCATTCTCTAGGTCGAGAGTAACGATTCCATTAAGAATGTCAAATACATGATCCAACTTCCTCTTTCTCCTCTATTCTTACCTCTAATTTTGATTTTGAAACTTCTCATCTTCTCCTCTATAAAACCTTAAGTGGAAAAATCATACGGGTTTCAATTGTGATTTCCTCCTCCATACTCGATCTCTTCTTCTACTCTCTACGCATCTAAGGTAGGATCCGTTCTTTCTCCCTTTTTCTCCTTCTTTTCCTTTGTTTTCTCAGGTACGACATCATCCCAATCCATTAACCCCTTTCATTTTCCATTAAAAAAAACCCTAATTGACTTGGCAAGTTCATAAACCAGATGTAGCACATTCCAAACTGGGGATTTAACCAAACCCGATAGAGCCATTGACGGAATCTTTGGATTCGGTCAACAAGGACTCTCTATAATCGTGCAGCTTTCTTCACAAGGGATTGCTCTGGGTCTTCAATCTATCAATCTACAATGGCAATTGTCAAGTTACATCGAATCAAGGTCTAGGGTTTCAAATGCTTCAAGTTCTTCCCAAATAACTTCCCCTCTCAAGACGATTTTCCTTAATTTTATATCTAACTTGGTAGCTATTGAATCGGTGCGTATTGATGTCAAGAACCTACCCTGAGATCTGTTGCACAGTGACGTTGAAGAAAAGGCAAAAGATCTGCACCTCACCGATGGGGATTTCATTATGGAGTGGCTGACTCGGGTTTCTGGATCGTTGAAATCCCTTTCAATTTCTGATTTTTGGGCTCGGTCATGTTGCCGTCGATCGAATGTTTTGTCTCTGTTGTCTGCTCACTGTAGGTTCTTTATATGCTGTATTTTTTTCTTCTCTTGATTTTTTTTCAGGCCAACAGAGCTTCGTGAAATGTAGGTGGCTTCAATCTAGCGAAGGGGTGCCTTGTACCGTGTTTTCATATACCTCGATCATCCATGCCTACGGGTGAAACGGTCAGTATGAAACATCCCTATAGCTTCTTGATAGAATGAAAAAAGGAATTTCCCCGAATATCTTGACATACAACACTGTGATTAACTCCTATGCTAGAGGTGGGTATGATTGGGAAGGGTTATTGAGTTTATTTGCTGAAATGCGGCATAAAGGGTTATAACCATATTTAGTTACTTATAACACTCTTCTCGCTACTTGTGCTAATAGAGGTTTAGGTGATGAAGCTGTAATGATTTTCAGAACCATGAACGAAGGTGGAACAATACCAGATATCACTAGTTACGATTACTTAGTTCAAACTTTTGGTAAATTGGGAAAGGAGGACTTCATGAAGATGCTAAAAGGATTTTACTACACATGAGAGAAAATGGATTAGTCCCAAGTTCAAAAGCTTACATTGGAATCATAGAATCTTATCGACAGGCTGCATTGTATGAAGAATCTCTCATCACTTTCAATACAATGAATGAATTTGGTAGATATCCAACTATTGAACGGTCATTCTTTATTATTCTAATTAATTTTGTAGTAAAAGAGTAGTATTCTCAAACATGTGTTTTTCAATTTATCCCAAGAGGAATTTCTTGGCTAGTAATTACATTAGCTCATCACTGTACAATACTTGTCTCTTATATTGGTGCATTTCATCTTTATGGTCCAAAATTTCATTCATTCTCAAACTTGTTAATTGCACTGGCTTTAGGTTGAGTTTCTTTTAATTTGGATTTATTTTTGTTATATATCAGTTGTTTCAAGGTTATCATTAAATAAACATTTATTTTGACTTAATGTATTGAATTGAATATATACACCTTTTTCTTTGATTTAGAGACCTTGGCTTTTGATGCTTTTAGCCTTGGAATTCAGTGCTTTCCAGTTTTTGCTCAATTCAGTTTTTTGAACACCAGTTTATTAGGTTTGTTTCTGTGTTAAATGTTAAGTTTCATAACTTCTATTTATTTATTTATTTATGAATGTAAGTTAATATGAATTGTGATTATATGTTTTACAGAATAATGATGAGGATATGACCTACATGTATAATGCATACTTGCACAAGCTGATAACATCCTTTTCTATCTCACCCACTTGCTAGAAACAAGGTTAGTCATGTCTTTTTGCTTTTGTTTTGTAAAGACCATGTATTTATTTACAATTCCGCCCTTTGAAATGATGATTTGAACACAATTTCTAGGTGAAAGAAACAAAGGAGAAGGCTATGACTGCTCTTATTCCATACAAAATGTTTGGTTCATATGATTATGTTCTTGATGGCAACATGCCACCTCAGCAAGTTTCCGAATCTGCCCCTCAAACTTTTGTTTCTCTCCTAGAGTTTGTTAGTGAAGTCTATGAGGTCACTACACTTTGTCATTTAAAATTTCACATGAAAAGATTAGTACATCATTTGTATTGAATTACTGATACACTTTTTCGTGTTTACCACAGAAAGAACTTGAACTTTTATCTGGGAATGATGTTTTATGGACATTTGTAATGTTTGCTGGAGAGGATCACACTAATTTCCAGAAACTTGTGGTGTTCATATCACGGTGTATGGACTCGGTCTCGAATTTGTATGTTGAAATAGTTTCAGCACATGTCGAATGTTCGTTTTTAAGCCTCTTGAATTCTTTAAGAATCTGTTCCCGGTTTTTCTGCTCTTGCACACGTACTTCTGAAGATGCAACTCTTTTTGTAAGATCTTCATTAACACAACCCAAAGATTTTCTTCCTTCAATGAATCTTAATATTTGATTGTTCATATCACGATGTGTCATTTAAGTCTCTACTTTGCAGGTTGAAATAGTGTAAACACATGTTGAATGCTCATATCTAAGGCTCTGAAACTCTCCCAGAATCCATTTTTGGTTTTATTCAAGCTCTTGCACAAGTGCCTCATAGTAACACTCCATCTAATCCATTTTTTCTAATTGGATTTCCCCTTTCAGTTTTCACTTCATCCAACTCCCTTAAAACTTGCAGATTTTTCCTTCTACTGAATCAAAACCATTTGTGAAAACCGTTTCATTTTCAAGATCATGTAGGATTTCAAGAAGCACCTCCAAATCTGAGTTTAAATTAGATGCAATGATCCCAGAAAGGAATCTTTTTTTGTAGCTCCCGTATTTAATTCTCCACAAGTAAAAGCCCGTTTTCCTATGTGGGCTGATGGGCCTGGGTCCTTTCAATAGATTTGGGCCTTGGCTTTACTTTTTTCAGCTGTTGTAGTTCGTCTTTCAACTTGGAACATTCTGATTTGAGCACCATAATCTCTCTTTCTAGTTTTTTGCCTGAAGAAATCTCTGCCATTAGATGTTGTGCAATGCTTTGTGTTTCCATTCCCATTTCATTAGCATGACTATGCAAAGCAATTAGTTCCATTTTAAATTCTAAAATGGAAGCCTCAGCCATTTCCAAGCTTCCTCTAAGTTTGTGATTCTCTTCATGAGAAATTGCTAAGTTATTTTCTGTTGAATAATCTGAATTCCATCCTTGATTGGACTGATCTGTTTTTTTCAGTTGTTGGGCTTTGGCTACATGTGGGCCCGTTTGAATCCCAGGATTCATGGATTCTAGGCAATTCATGTTTATCAACATAATTGGTAGCAAATCAATCTTTGCAAAAAAGAAATATTCTACAACCCTGGCCTTTATCGCAAGTCAGGTAACAAACCATCCACCAACTAAATGTCCGGTTTATTATTATTATTATTATTATTATTATTATTATTATTATTATTATTATTATCAACATCATCATCATCATTATCATTATCATTATCATTATCATTATCATTATCATTATCATTATCATTATCATTATCATTATCATTATCATTATCATTACCATTATCATTATCATTATCATTATCATTATCATTATCATTATCATTATTGTAGAATCTATTTTTTTGGTTTTGGAATATTATCCTTATAATCTTTTCTGTTGTGAGCATGAGATCTTTGTAGAAAGCTTTTCTAGTGCTAGATCAACTTGGTGGCACATTTGGTGAACCAGGATTACTAATCATCCCCTATGTCACAGCACATTTAAACCAGGTTCACCCTTCACCATATACCATATGCATTTCAAAAAATTTTAAACAGGACAATAATGAATCCACTTGTTTGTTACTTAGGCAAGTTGGTGAGTTAGTCAAGAACAACATGATTTTCTTCCGACAACACAACTGGACCACCACCATGTCTTGTGCAGATGAAGTAACTAACATTATTATGCCATTTCAGGATTGTTTATTCTTCAAATCCAATGTGATTTAGGTTGCACCTTAAGGTTTGGTTATTTAGTTAATAGATTAATTTTTTTCTACTTCACCACAACGACTACAATAGTCATTTTTGGTTTAATGATCTTATTTTTAATCTTCTTTTTCTATCTGATTTATAGTTTGCATTTATTCCTCTTAATACTGATTATTATCTTGCAGATTATTGACATTCACCAAAAGTGCCTTTATAAGACATTAATAGCTGCCCATGAAAGTGTATCCTTAAATTATTTGTCTTTCTTAATCATTGACACCCCCCACCCCCCCCCCCCCACACACACACACATACACAAGTTCTTGCTTGTTATCTTAATTTATTTTCATATATGTAGCAGTGTGCAGTTTCTTCCTTGGAGACCTTGGGAAGGTGTATTTTTTATATTACCTTTAATCTGTGAATATTACTTATTTAATGAAAGAGTAAATTACCTTTTTGGTACCTGAGTTTGTTCAAAAGTCTCAGTTTTGGTCCCAAAGAGTTTCCTCTTTGCAATTTTGGTGCCTATTTTCAATTGTTGCAACAATTTTGGTCCCTATAGGCACCAAAATTGCAAAAGGAAATTTGAAAACACAAATTTTGAACATTCTCATGGACTAAATCACCAAATTCGTTACATGGATACCTAATTCTGATGGAATACAATGTTCTTCATATTTTCACATGCATGGAATGTGTATGGGGCTCTCAATTTCTTGCAAGCATTGATGAAAAAATCTTCGATCATTCAGATTCATCCTCATAAGGATACCACTACCAGCCAATGGGAACAACCACCCCCAGCCTTCATCCTGACATCAGGAGAGGTAATCAGGTACCTACCTGCTAAATCTTGTTTCTTTTGTTACTGGCTGTGAACATTTGTTTCTTTCCATTCTACCCTTCACTTGTAGGTTGATGATTTGTCAAGAATGTACATACTATTTTCCAAAATACCCCATGGATTGGATACTGTATGTTTGTGTTTGTGCTTCAATCTTTTATCCAAATTCAAATACATAAACTCTCTATGTTCTTTGGGTTCATAAATATCTGGCTATGGTTCCCTGTATAGGATGATACTTCTTCAGTGATAGCAGAGCATTAAAAGGGCTTATAGAGCTTGTTCAGGGCAACCTTAACCTTTCAACCTTCCAACCTTCTCCATTTGTGAAACATACATTTACTTGTTAACTGTTGAAGTTGTTTATGTAGGTCAATACATTTACTTGTTAACTGTTGAAGTTATTTATGGTAGTGATCTTGATACTTCTGTTTATGGTAGTGGGTTTCCACGTGCAGCTGATGAAAGACCATCACCATTGGTATGTATAGCTTGAGTGCATCTGTGGCTTCATCATAATAATAATTCAGTTTTATATTATCTTATTGTCAAGTTTGTTCAGTAAGAAGAGTATACATGGTATCCTTATCTCAGTTGCAGTCAAACCACAAGCTTCCGGGGCCAATTCAGTTGTTGAGACCTTTTCTGACTTCAAACACCTTCTTCTTGTGTATAAGTTCAATAGCAAATTCAGTACTTTCTTGTGTATAAGTTCTATTAGAAGACAAACATATTTTTGAATCCTTTGAGATTTATCCATTTGTCTACTATTGGAATGATTATTTGTATGACATTAACTTTTGTGCAATGTATTATATTTTTTGTATATGGTATTTTATTTTCTATTAGACATGAAATGTAAATTTAATTTGAAAATTAGTAAATATATAAATAATTTAAAAAAAAATTAAATTACGATACGCAAAAATGTGTGTCATCTTCATTTATGACATGACCTTTCTTGACAGCGGCTTTAATGATACGCACTGCATGTCATAAATGCGTGTCGTCTATAGAGGACGCGCAAAAGCGCGTCGTCTCTCGTTATGACAGGGCCTTCCTTGACGCGCATTTGCGCGTCGTCTGACCGTTTTACGACACGTAATGAGCGTCGTAAAAGGCTGTTTTTCTAGTAGTGTTGTGGGCCCCTCGATGTTTTAATGATGATACATGTGAGTGCTTGGCCAAGCCAGGACTGATTTGATTTGTTCAATCAGTCAGTCATCATGAATCGGAAATTGGGAAACAACAAATGGATAGAGAGAATGATTTATAATCCATGTCTCAGTCCATATGATATCTAAAATGGAGGAATATATGATCCCTTATCTAATGGACAAGTCATTGACAAATGTTAGAGTTCGTTGACAAGATCACAGTTCGATAGCGGCTTTAAGAGCTACGATTACCAGTTAGGTTTTGAAGTCATACTCAATAATAGTTTTAGACTTATCCTAGTGGGAGACTGTTGGATTAATGTCTAAGTCCATAACTATATTTGGTATGCACTTGACCCGACCCGGCATGGTCCATTTGGGTTGCACTTCACCGGCACAATTTATATGGATAATCTTTTGAGAATAGTATATTTATGATTATATTAATATACTATAAGTTCTAATATATTAATATGGAATCATATTATTTAATTAGTATTGATCAAGAATTAATTTAGAATTAATTAAGTGATCAAAATGAAGTAATTAAATATGGACTCTTACATATATGTGTGATGGGACAAGTTCATTTAGGTTGGGCTAAGCTTTCATGGATAGTCCATGGAGTGTTTAACCCATGGATCATATGAAATGAAAGGTCATGGGTTTAACCCTAGTCTCCACACTATATAAAGATTTCCTTGGTTGGTGAAATTGGCACTAGTGTGGGTACACTAAGAGGGCTAGCCGATTTCACTAGAGAGAACCAAAGTATTCTTATTCTCAAAGTCTTCCAAGGTGTTTTGGTGATTTGTGATTCCACTTGAGGCTTCCAAACTATTGGGGCTAAGCTCTTAAAGCTTGAAGACATCAAGCTACACCAAAAGGTATGTCATCTAACTAGTCTTTGTAGTATAGTTGCCTCATATTATGCTAGTTAGGATTAAAGCCTTGGAAAGTTCTTATTTGCATGTATAATAGAGAAAACATAGATCCAAGGTTTATAGGGTTGCATGTACACCATAGGAGTGTTAGAATGCTCAAAACCTAACAAAGGGCAGTTTGAGACTCCTATAACTGAATAGATACTCAAGATGTTCAATGAGATGGGATATCAACCTCATATCACGCTTGTGGTTAGATAAAAAATGTGAATCTTCCAGGAATTTGGATTTTCTACTTTGGGATTACAATTCAATGTTTGACTGGTCGGAGTACTGGTATAGATCAGGAAAAGCTTCAGTTCTTTTCATTCGTGGCAGGACTATACTATGGTATGTAAGTCAATTATGCATCATTGCTTTGGATTGAGTTTGTTGCCACAATTTCACACTAAAAAATGAAATCTGAGATCTCAAATGCTTGGTATTGGAGTCTTATTTTACAAGTCTACAGTCAGGAAGGTATTCTTGTTCCTAAAGATGTCGAGGTTACCCAATTCATCATATGTTTATTCCCAAATCTGCAATAGTTGATCCACTTATTGTTCATCCTGTTGGTCGAATTCCTGATGCCATGTTCAACTTGGTATCACCCACAAATACGTTATTGGTAAACTACCAAGCATCCATGGATACTACTTTTTTTGGCTCAATCCCTATGAAAGTGACTTTTAAAGAGGGAACATCTATAGAGTCACAAGTTACAAAGAAGAAGTCAAAATCAAAACCTAAGACTGTTGAGAAAGAGGTTTCTGCGAAAAATGTTCTTGATAAGTCTAGGAAAAGAGGTTCAAAGAAAGATACGAAATAGGTTCCTGAGAAGTCTACTGAGAAATCTGCAGGTGTTAGTACTGAAAAGCCAATAGAGAAGGTTGTTGAGGTGGTTCCTAATCAAGAGGTTGTCCCTACAAAACCAAAAAAGATAAAGATGAAAGCCAAACCATGAGGTGTTGTGATTAAGGAAGTTTCCAAAGCTCCAACACTATTACGAACAAGTGAAACATATCGAGACAATGAAGCCACAGAAGATGATTTATTTGATAATGATGATGAGACTTTTTGTGTTTCACCCAGGAAGGATACCACTGTCGGATTAAATTTTGAGGAGACAAGTATTCCTGATGTCAATGTGAACGTATCTGATATAGACACAAATATCAATTCCGGTGAACAAATTATCACTTCACTCCCTGAGCAGACACAACTCACACCACCTGAGGTTCCTATTTCCGACTCCAACATGGAGGAGGGTATAACTTCAAACATCACTAAGAACATATCTAATATGAACTCAAATGTTAACATAGGTGATGGGAGTTCGATCTCCACAACTGAAACTACACCTATTCCACCACCACCACCAACTTCAACAATCATTCCTACCTCAGTTCTTGTAGTGTCACCAACTTTTCAAAGTTTGATGAATGAAACTGTTACATCTTTATTCTCTTCGAAATCCACTAATCCAGAGGCAACAGTTAATGAAGAAGAAGATGACGATGACGAAATGGTTGGATTTGTGTAATTGGAATTCAATCCCGAAGAAGATAAGGTTGAAGACCATGCCATCATGTTAGGCAAATAGTTCAAGATCCTAAATTCTAAACTAAATTCCATCCTCCAATTCTTGAATTCTAGTGCTGGGAAATCATCTATTAGTTGGGCGGAGGTTGAATTTTTGTTAAAGTCACAATAGTCACGAACTAAGACGTTAATTGAAGGTGTCGAAAAGAATATTGATGAAAGGTTAGCTACTCATTCTCGTAGTTTCAATCATGAAATTACGAAATTACAAGATGTTGCTCATGAGCGCCAAGAGTTATTTAAGAAGATGATGACTACTTCAAGAAACTCTATCGAGTTGAAGCTTAAGGAATTTGGTGACTTCTTTTCGAAAGAGTTCACGAAACTTGATAAATTTTGTGATGGAATTACAAAAAAAGGTTAATGTTTTGATTAGAGCTACTAGTTGATTGGTGGAGGATCTTAGTTCCTTCAACAAAGGTTACACTGCTAATAATGGAACTTAACAAAGAATCTGATGGAAGGTATTTGCTAATATCGAGAAGTCTCTTACCGATTTTAAAGATACTCTATCAAAGTTTAATTTTACATTAACAACTTCGATTTCCCAAGATTCACTTTCTACAATGGTTTCCTTTTTCGAATCGTGCTTCAAGTCTGAGTTGGCACCAATTTTTGATCTGGTTCTTCGACTATCAACCAATGCTTCATGTTCTGCGAATGTGTCACAAGGGGAGAAAGGGGATTTGGTTCGTCAAAGGTTAGTGGAGAAGAAAAAGGGAAAGTTATGAGGAGGTTTATCTCTAATCAAATTCTGACTACGATACAAACGAAACTAGTTGTGACAGCAACAACAACTGATACAAATATTAATGTTAACTTATCCAAGTTGCAACAGAAGAAAGAGATAAGTATTGGGGAAGGAGGATCAAGTCCTGCTATTATCAAAACTACTTCAATTGTTGATTCCAAATACAAAGGGAAGGGTGTCCATGTCGAACCCTCAGCTAAAGAGAAGAAGAGGTTACAAGAGCTTGAGATGGAAAAACTAAGGCAGTTGAACAGAATTTTGATGCAAATGAAAGATAATCCACTAGGTCTCAACAAAGGCAATCCAAACAAAGTTTGGTGTTGTGAGACAATCGAAAGCTCAACATTTAGTGAAGAAGAAGACTTTGTTGTCAAACCAAGGAAGAGTTATGCCACTGAAGATACTGAGTTTAATCAACAGGACTTTCTAGTTAATTACTTGTTATTTGTCTTTCCTTAGTTCAATATTGTTGAGAACTACAAAGATAAGGAGGAATTTATGAAGCTAAAGATGCGTTTCCATGCATTGTTTGGAAAGAACGAAGATGAAGTATGGTCTTTGGTGAATATTGTCAAGCTCATATCAATAGCTCCAGATTCATTGTTTGAAGGAGTTTTGCAGAATTTTCGATACAATGTTGTTCGTGAAAATAACGTGCTATTCGAATTTACCATAACAGACTTTCCTCACATGAATATGAATGATCTTATTACGACTGCGAAGTTAATGGTGATTTAAACAAGACTCAAATTCTAGACAAAGCTACTTACATTGTTGGATATGGGCATATCAAGACTTTTTTAGATGCTTATTTTGCTCATTTGGCTCTCACTGATATCGATCTCTCCATTATCTTCAACAAAAAAAGTTCCTAAGGTGTTGTTGAAAGGAAAGATAAGCATTAAAGATTACGAAGATGGAGAGATTATCCATGATCCATTTGAAGTCTTGTTCGCTGGAAAAACAAAAAAAGGAAATAAGAAGAAGTTTTTGTTTCATATCGATGATGTGGAAAGAGATTCTAACCAACATCTTTCTAGTATCCTCCTTCGCATCAACAACTGTCTAAGAAATAAGAATGAAGACAAAGCAGAGGTTAGGAAGATCGTCCTATGGTACATGGAGATTCAGAAGGTATTGGTACAAATTGTTAAGAAACTACCTTTAGTTTGAATATTTGACAGTTTATCACAAAGGGGGAGAATGTTGAGTCATGTTTTCTTGTGATATATCGAATAGTCTATAAATAACAAGTGTCCACAAGACTTCGTTATGTAATGTATTTACTAGGCACTTTGTTGATTCTTAATGAAAGGTTGAGTCCTAGTATTTTTTTGGTTCCATGAGTACCCTATGAATAGAGTAACGACTCTAGGGAGTGAAAACATCCTTTTCACACTTGTACGCATTCACTTTCACAATACTCATTCAAGAATATATTTGAGCTAAAACCAGTTCTTATATTAGATATTTGTGTTCTTTACTCTGATTTACTAAACCATAAATCAAAACATCTTTTTAAAAAGGTTACTATTCTCTAAGGTATGTGCTTTAATATATATATATATATATATATATATATATATATATATATATATATATATATATATATTATGAGGATTTTTTTAGAAAATCTGAGAGTTAGCCAAATCAGCACAAAGTTTTTCTTTCCTTTTTTTCTTATTTTTTTAAAGTGTGTACATCACGAATATCATCCTTTGAAAGAGACATTTGCGCCATTCTCCAAGGGTTAGTCATAAGCTTCAGCTTAACACATTTGAGTGTTTGAAACACATGCACTCTTATTGACGTTCTTTAACTTTTGAGTCATCGTCTCACCATTCTCTTTCTATATATATATATATATATATATATATATATATATATATATATATATATATATATATATATATATCTTATGTATGTTCCTCTCTATTTTTCCCCTCTCTCCTATGTTGGTGACTGCCGATTTAACATAATTCCAATGGGCACCGCCATGGTCATTACACCATAACAACCGCTCATTATTGTTAATATGGCTTCATCACTAACCATTGTCCCATTCCCGACTTGGTATCAAACAAGCCATGTTTCTTCTTTCCTTCTGGTCATATGTAAGATAGATGTCTTTAATTATCTCTATCTTCCTCTTTCTCAAACCTAGTTAAGTTCTTCTTGTGCAATGGTAAATTTATTAGACGAGCCCCACGATTCAAATTGATTGGATTACATTATGAATCATTAATAGCTTGATCGCAATTTGTTTAAGGTGTAACTTCAACTTTTCATCTAGCCTATTTTGAATTCACCATCAGGTATTAGGGGTCTAATTTTTTCCTTCAATTGGGTTTTAATTTTGCTAGACGAATGCCATGCAAGGAGGTGGTCCCCTTGAACTCGTTGTTTTTGTTAAATTTGAGGTGTAACATCCCAAAATAGTAGTAATATTTTTGATTTTTAAACCATCAAATTCATACATCATTTGTTCCTAAAATCAAACATGATATAAATGTATCTCAAAAATCAGAGTATAACAAAAATCATAAATTCGGAAAGTGATAGGGAAAACATTGTGTAGTCAAGCTATGTGTTTCCCTTTAGAACTGGAAGTACCTAAAAAGGTTAAACCACAAAACCATAGGCACAAAGCTTAGTGAGTTCCCCAAAATACCACATACAATACAAATGGACCCAACCTAACATACAAACAAATGGGCACAACCCAACATGTAAATATGCCCAGCCCAACATATATACAATTTGGCCAAACCCAATATGTAAATGGGATCAACCTAACATACATACAAATTGAACCAACCCAACATGCAAATGGGCCCAGCTCAACATACGCATGCAAGAGTCACAAAAATAGCTAGCATCCTACATAGTATAATGAGAAGACTCACCTCAATATGAAGACAGATAAATCTCACACTCGAGCTTTTGATACTAGAACTCCTCACACTAATCATATACACAATAAAACCTTTATCAGAAATTTAGGTAATAATCCATACTCAAGGTTCTTAGTTCATAGTTACCCTCCCTATGGTAAAAGATCATTTTACCCTTCCAAGACTAGAACCCACTCCACTTGACTAACAATCCTTTTTGTCCAAAATCACCCTTCTAGTGCTACGCCCAGCGTAACACCATGCTCTACACCTAGCTTAGAGCCTCAGATGGTAATAAGGGGACATTTCAGGCAAGACTGAGCGTAGCTAAGATTACACCAAACGTAGAATGTTGTTTTACCAACTTAATAAGAAGCTCTTAATACACACATACCAACTATCTAATCCTCATATATGGAACTAATGGACATCCTAAAGGGTAAAGTCTCTAACTTTACACCTTTGCATGGTTAAAAAAGGCATAAGGCCAAACCCTAAGTCCATAAAACCTTCAAATGCTTAAGAGCTCATGCATGGTGTGACATCCCTATTTTCACAACAAATTTAAAACTTTTTATTTATGCTTTATTTGTTTCAGAGTATAAAACTTAATGCGGAATTTTTTTCCCAAAACATGATGATATCATTATCAAAGCATTTCTAAGGAAATGTATTTCATTTATATTTAAAATCGTAGGATGTCATCGTCAATACAGATACAAAAGCATAAACAAGTCTTAATAGGCCTTACAAAATCTTATTATACTAATAGCCTACAAACTCCTCAAATCACTCATCATCCAAGTGCGTTCATACCGCTACCTATGGTACAAAGAAACTGAGTGAGTCAGCCTTGGGGGTCTGGTGAGTACATAGGATTTTCAACCTACACTAATTAAGCTCTTTAATTATATATTTCACATCAAATAATTTACCTGATTACCCATTCATATTATTCTCACATATTGATCCTAAAATATTGATCTCAATGGACCTATCCTAAGGATCGTCATAAAAAACAGGTAGACAATACTGCTTGGCGGATTCCTTTAAAATATATATGTCAATAAGGCAACCATGGGGGATAGAGTACATCAAATGGACAGATGTTTCATTAAAACCTATAGGTTGCGAGCCTGCTATTGTTTCCATTGGATTGTCTAGAATAGTCTGTGATTGTCATCTATACTCTGCTAAATGATTGTTTCATCAATAGTCAAGTCCTCTCCTCATTATCTCATCATTTTCATCACCTATAACTACCTAATAAATTTCATATTTGAAAATACACATACAATTACATCCAGTAAAAATCATACAATTCATCTAACGCAAATATCAATTAATATAGATAATAGGCACATATAGCATTTAATCATCTAAATACTTTATATCTATGTGTAAGCTGAAAGTAACTATGTACTCACTTGATAAAGTGGATGAGTGGAAAGTTGGGCAGTGCTTGACTTTGCCTTTGAGGTGACCTAGGTTCAATTATCACTAAGTCTTAGTTTATTATTTCTTATGACTAGTGATAGTCTAAATTCCTTAACAATCACAATCTCTACATCAACATCTATCAAGTAAAGAGCAACCAGGTAAGATCATATTGGTGGTAGGGTTTGTTTGGTATACAAAGTATACTGTTTGGAAATTCCACTTTAAACACGTCACTAAATCTTGCCTAGACCCAGTAAGTATATATCAATCAGTATAAGGACTTGTAATTCCTGATAAATCTTAATTATAGATTCATAATAACAATTATGAATATAAATATAAGTTACACTAATATAATGTTGAGTGTAACTTAACTGATAAAGACTTCCTAGACAAAAATCTGGAAATTGCACCGATTGAACTCTGAATTGATAGCTCCTAATTACCATATCTCAGGGACCTTAGGGCTTCATCAAAATATCCTAAATACTAAGAATTTACAGGCTACGAAAGTAGAAAATTATATATATATATATATATATATATATAGAGAGAGAGAGAGAGAATTGGAGAGATGTGGAGAAAGAATGAGCTCTTGGGAACTATTTATAGCCGTTTTGGGATCTACGTGTCGTGCAAGATAGGTGCACACCGCGCCCAAATATGGTCAACACTCCTCCTCTCAGCGACGGATACGTGGCAATCAAGAGTTGGAGCTACTTGGTAGAAGGGGTAGATGGGCAGAAACTTAAAAATTTCATATCTCAGCCGTACGAGCTCCGTTTTTTATGTTCTCTATATTTACACATAAGTATTGTTGGGTTTTGAGCATCCTAACACTCCTAAGGTGTACATGTAACCCTAAATACCTTGGATCTATGTTTTCTCTATTATACATGCAAATATGGAGTTTCCAAGGTATTACCCTATACTAGCACACAAATGTCATATACTACACAAGAATCTAGTTAGGATAGCATACCTTATGGAGGAGCTTGAAGTCTTGATGTATCTAGCCTTAAGAGCTTAGCCCCAATAGTGTGGAAGCCTCAAGTGGAATCACAACACATCATGGACAAAGAATAAACTTGAGAGAGAATCTCCATGAACTCTAAGACTAGAGTAAGTCACGATTTTTGGGCTAGAAGCAGCTATTTATATGTGTGAGGAATCCAAGAGTCATGGGTATAACCCATAACCCAAATCCATACCCATGGGTTTAATTATCCATGGTTCATGTGGCCCAACTCTTTATGTATCCATACATAAACTTGGTTCAACATGGATCATAAGCCCAACACATATAAATATAACTAATTAACATAATTAGTCCCCATAGATTTAATTAGTCTCTTTTGATCACCAAATTAATCCCAAATTAATTCTTGATCAATACTAATTAAAACATATGATTTCATATTAATATATTATAACCTATAATATATTAATAAATCATATATAACATCATCTCTCAAAAGTCCATCCTGACAAATTGTCCTGATGATATGCAACCCAAATGGACCATGCTACTCTCGGGTCAAGTACATACCAATAATAGTTATGGGCTTAGACATCTAATCCAACCGTCTCCCAGTTGGATAAGTCTAAAACTATTATTGCAAGTACGGCTTCATAACCTGACCAATAATCGTAGCTCTTAAAGCCGCTGTCGAACTCTGAACAAATCAAATGACGCGTCCATTAGATAAGTGATCACATATTCCTCCATTCTAGATATCATATGGAGTGAGACATGGATTATAATCATTCTATCTGTCCGTTTGTTGTTTCCTGATTTCCTATTTATGACGACTGACTAATTGAACAAATCAAATCAGTCCATGCTTGGCTAAGCACTTAGGGGTGTCATCACTAAATCATCGAGGGTCCCACAGATATCGCTTTTATCCTTATGAGGTAAAAGGAATGGATAAACTTCGACTCATATGCTTGTAATAACTACTTTTTGAATCATACACAAAGGCACGTTTTATAACATCAAGTTACTGATGCGTTTTCGTATAATCAATGTACAACCAACTCATAGTCAATAACTCATATCTCTAGGTTTGAAGAATATAAGATATTATCGTCTCATGATTCACTCGTGATAAAATCCATGAAGTGATTCAAATGAGCGTGGGTTTAATCTAATACTCAGAACTTATGAGCACTCATGAACTTAGACAAATCTTACAAGCCAGATTCATGACAGTCTTGATTCATATCTACTTCCAACATATGACCGACTGTGGATGGTTTGAACAACTTAGTCATTCAGGAAGAATGACCTAGTTATTCTGGAAGTCAAAACATGCAAAGTGAAACACAAGAATAATACTAATCCTATATAGCCCCAACACTTTGGGAGTAAATAAAAACACCTTTTACTAAGCACCATATTGATTACTCATTATCAATGTTTCCATTTTATCAACTTAATACTTGAATAAAACAATAGTCATTCCATGCACCAAGCATGCACACTATGTTTACCTATGGTCCTTTGTCTTGTGAAATAGATGAATTAAACAGACTCCAATGATGCTCCTTTCACAATCCAAATCCTTTTTGTAAATGTAAGAATACCTAACTCTTGCCATTTACTGTGATATCTTAGATTCTAAACTTATATGCAATGATTCTATTGTAATGACTATGCACAAAAGTCACAAAGAATTGGCAATAGACACTACAAAAATTCCAATGGAGAGCAATTTCATGGAACCGAAGTCTCAAATTCAAAGTTCATTCCTTTGAACATCCTTCTTGCATTAAGCTTTCTAATCTTACATAGATTCAAAGAACAACTTCTGCCTATGGAAACAATTCCATATTACCATTTTGACTATCACTTCTGAACAAGAGTTGCCTCCTTTTCAGAATATGTCAATATGGTCCTTTCCAAAGTTTACATTATACTTCCAATTGTCCACGAGCAACCAATCTTTGGTAAACCTCAGATTTTTCTCTACAATTGCTTAATCATTTTAGTCATATCTAGTTCTATTCCTTTTTCCCTCTTAATTCCCTAAGCATTTGGAAAATTTAGAATGGATGTAATCGATCCTATACCCGAAGCATATGGGACACGATTCATGCTATCAATAAAAAATTATTTTCCATGTTCTCAAAATTCGAACTATGAAGAGGGATGCCGTAATCATAATCGAATTTTGAGAGGGCAACATATATAGAATTTCCTTATGTTGAACCATTCCAACATAACATTCATATATATCTTTGGCTAAAGTTGATTAAAATCTCAATCTAAGTTTGTAGAATTGGAATGAAGTATAAAATCCGCTCCCTTAATTATAGCAAAACAACTTTTCCCAAGTGAAACCTTTTGTTTCTATATTTAACATTGCTAACTTGCAATACTTATTATAATTATCATGCTCCCACTAACATGATGATTATTAGCATAACATTTATGCTCCCACTAGCTTTGACCTGTACTTTGAAATCAGCTGGACTAAACAATACTTTATTGACTTTCTTACCAAAGTTCAGATTACTGATACGAGATGCTTTGATAAAACTTTATCAAAATCATACACCTTTCCTTAGATAACACACATGTTTGTCTAAACAATTTCAGAACTATGAAAAGGGATCCTGTAATCATAGTCTGAATTGTTTAGACCTTTTCCATTTCTCACAAGTCCATGTTAGTGTGCCGGTTAACCACATACGCTCCACTAACGACTTTGAGAATGCAAATATCATAATTGCTATCTACTTAAAATCTACTTAGTGAAAGCGTTTCCTCACCATCATTTTCATCAATTAGAGAGAAACCTTATGACACTTAGATTTTATGGTGTATGAGTTCCTATCCCTATGAATTTGTCAAAGCCATAACCTCAAGACAAGGTTAGTGACAAATCCAAACTCATATGGACTGGACTTGTCACTACTAGAAAAAAAGCCTTTTATGACGCTCATTGCGCGTCGTAAAGGGCTCAGACGACGCGCAAATGCGCGTCAAGGAAGGCCCTGTCATAAAGAGAGACGACGCGCTTTTGCACGTCGTCTATAGACAACGCGCATTTACGGCGCGCATTTATGACGCGCATTTATGACGCGCGGTTATGACACGCAATGCGTATCAAGGAAGCCCCTGTCAAGAAAGGCCATGTCATAAATGAAGATGACACACATTTTTGCGTATCATAATTTTAAATGTTCAAAAAAAATATTTATATATTTATTAATTTTTAAATTAAATTTGCATTTAATGTCTCATAATAGAAATAAAATATCATATACAAAAAATACAATCCATTGCATAAAATTTAATGTCATACAATTCTATTTTTTACAATATCTAAACTTGCATCTAATCTACTCTACATCAAATTCCTACTAAGTAAAGTTGCATCTTGCCTTTCATAATTCTTTAAGACTAATGCTCCAAGCAGCTGATTATATGGATAAGCAGTTGTACATTGGCCCATCTCACTCAAGAATGACTTAGCCAAATTCAACTCCAAGTCTTTACTGCATTTTGCTGATAATGCTGCAAGATTTGAATCAAGTGGCTTCATATTCCTTTCTTCCATCAACTTTACCTAATGCACAAAATACACAGAAACAAAAAAACATTGTAGAGGAAAGGGTAATTTGGGAAAATATGAGGGGTATCCTCTGCAAAATAAAACAAAAAATATCCTTTGCAAGATTTTCTCTTTAGTATCCTCTACAAAACAAAACAAAAAATATATATCAAAAAATGAAATTTTTTATAGTTTTATATTATAATTATGCCTAGAGTATTGCATACCTAAAGAACCATTTGTTAGCTCTACCATAACTAACATACATCTCCCACTTTCTCTTTCTCAAGTTTGGTTTCTCCTTCAGAACCCTGCATGATGAACATGCCCCAATACTATTGAAAATAGCCACAACTTTAAACAATCAAAGACAAAAAAAAAATGTATGTTCTGTCTTATGATCATTGTCCTTATGGGCTCTAGGTTAATTGGATGTCTGAGGATAAAATTTTGTTAAAGGCTCAATCACTTCATCACTAAGATAAACCCTAATGATGTGTTTGTTACACATGAAAAATATACTACAAAAATTTTACATGACATATCTACATGCACTGGACCAATATTGTATATGCAATAAAAACTAACCGTAACAAAGCCACTTGTTGAATACCACAGTTTTGATGTCCATGTGTTTGTCTGCCACAGATAGAATGTTCCATCACTATATAACAACATGATAGTTGCTTTAGTGCCAAATCTTTTTTAATATGTGCTTGAATGAATATATCAACTGAATACATTTGATTCCAATGATAAATAACATTACAATTTTGCAGCAAAGAAGTAATCTCTAGTAGGAGACCACTTTAGCAGTGATATTCTCCCTAATCCTCACTGAATGGGTGTGTCCAACCCTGTACAAATACCCACAACAAGAATTGCTTATATCAAGCTCAATATATGAAGAAAGATCATCTTTTTAACATAATCTCTAGTAAGTTCTAATCCATTAGCTTTTTTACATATCAAAAGAGAAATACGCCTTTAACTTCCTTTTAAAAAAAACCAACAAGAGCATAGTTATGATTAACTTTTCTAGGGTATATTGAAAAACTCAACATGCATAAGAATATACCTTGAGCAAAATCCCACATTGTGAACGATGAGCTCTCATATGAAGCAGATGCTACATATGTGAAGATACGTTAAGGGAAGCATTATAATATAACTGGATATTAAATTTGGTCATGCAAAAAGACTCTAAAAATCAACATTTCAAAATATATCAAAGTAGCAAAAAGACTCTAGAACCTATATGAAGCAGACCAAATGCAAATTGCACCCCTGTTTATACATTAATAGAAACTCATGAGCTTCCACATGCCAAGAGTGCAAGGTTATGGATGTCAAATATACTAACTTGCAGCCTACTGAAAATGTCTTCCCTGCATCATCTAAGTATATAAGTACTCATCACTCTCTACCTTTTAAAAAATGGTCTCTTTTATCGGTTACAAGAGGAATTCATCTTTTTTTTTGTTTATATGTATCATATATATATATATATATATATATATATATATATATATATATATATCCTCCAACAATAACATAATCTCTTCTATGAAAACTACCAACCTCCTCTCCCTCCTATATAAGATGATTTACACTCAACTCAAATCCCTAATAATCCAATTCCATCCATTCATACCTTTTTGGGTTTTGGGTTTTGATTGTTGAAGTTTGTTACTTTAGTAGTTGTTAGGCCAGTTGATTTGAGTTAGTTGGGGTTGTTGCTGCTGATAGACACTAGTTGCTGCTACAGGTCCCACAATGTCCACACTACCCGGTCCACCACCAGCCAATGGGTCAACTGCACCAGTGGTTATCGGTTGAGGTGGGTGATAAATATTAGCAAATGCTGCCGTGTGGCCGTGGTTAGGTTGTTGTCTACTCCAATATGAAATACAACCTAAGAAAGGGCATTTCAGTCAAAATACTCAGCAAAATCATGAAAATCATTTGGCCTGAGCATGAAAAGAAAATTAACCTTTAAGAAAGGGTATTTCAGTTAATGACCAATATTAAGAAAATCTAGTAATAACCTCAGTGCAGCACCTCCACCTCCACCTTATTTGTAAAAATACTCTGCAAAATCATGAAAGTCATTTGGCCTGAGATAAGAAAAGAAAAATATGTAATATTCACGCCCATAAACATAATTATGATACTGCCCTTCCACAGCAGAGAAGTTAAAGGGTACATCAAGGGTAAGGTTGTCATTCAAGATGTAAGGTTGTCATTATTGTACAGGTACTCAGGGACACAGAAGGTAACTGTTTCTGGCAAGGCTGGTGGAGAATCTTGATGTCTGCCTGAACAACAACCTGCAATAACCCATTGGAATTAGTGTTTAAACACAAAGTTCTGCTTAAAACAATACAAAAATAAATTACTCCAATTAGAAAATTACAAAATCTAGAAAGGCTATATTACAAAGAATAAACCGAATTGAAGATACATAATACAAAAGGGATAAGCCCGGTATTTGAACATGGTAAGGTCAGAATTATAACTATAATATATAACTACTGACATATAACAAGCCATAAACTTATATACTGGATACAACCCAACTGGATTATAACCTACACAAAGGAAGATAAAAAGATCCAAATTTCAAATGAAAAACTACCTGTATTCAACCAAATTAAATAAAAATTGGTTTATTCAATATTTCATGGTGGCCATAGATAGGTAACAAGCAGCAATGACGATGAACAAAGAAATATTGGACCCAAAAAATCGGGAGAAAAGGGTGAAGAGAGAGAGAGAGAGAGAGAGAGAGAGAGAGAGAGAGATGGCTATAGGCCTTCAAATTAATTTTCTAATGGTTCATGTGATATGATGAAAGAAACTTTGAAGTTTGGCAAGTAGTAAAGAGAAAATGTGTGCCATCAGCAGGAGGTGGTGAGGAGCGATGTCACTTATTGTCTCCTGGAACAACAACCAAATCAAGAGGCGACAAGAAGCTCTCTGGAAAAGACCGTATTCTTTTCCTAAAAAACAAAAAATAGCCTAGGATATGATACCATGAGGCAGGTGACAAAATAGGCGCGAGTCTGTAGGAAGGAGAATATCATATGAGGATTCTGTTACAATTTATATAATTTAACCCGGGTTGTCCTATTTCCTAGTCCTTAAATTTTCACATTTATTTAGAGGCTCCTTATTAAAAAAATCACATCAAAATCAAATCTCTTTTACTATGACTATAGTCAATTTGACATAACTATTTGTAACTCTTCTTTGTTCAATGAAGTTGCATATAACCGTCTATCTCTTAAACTTTATATGGGCTATACATACATTGAAGTTTAGCATGTATTCAATAACATAATAATTTAAATATGATCTAATATGCACATAACATAGATTAAGTCAACAAAATCCACAACTAAATTGAGATTAAATGTAGTAATGCACGATCTAATAACTGACTTGAATGAATCCAAAAACCTGGTTCAAGCATTTCATCGAGCAGTTGGAGTGCTTCATAAAACTTTCTTTCAAATTTCAAACAAATCCACACAGAAGAACACATAATTTGAGAATGTGAAAGAAGGGTACTAGTAAGAGAAACACCAACTAAAAGCAAATCAAAATTATTACCTTGGTTGTCGCAAACCCTCCATCGATATCGACTGATATATTCAGTTTACCTACCTGCAATTTGAAATTAGAAGAATAATTGGGCCTAAAAGCCTCCAATCGCAAGTCCCATGATAAAAAATGATCCAGCTACCTCAACTGCATTTTTATTTGCCTTTTAAATCATAACCATAACCAATCATTCTTGATTGATAATCCTTCAAATTGTGTTCTTCGTCATGAGAGAGAGAGAGGGGTCAGATGATTAGGATCTGTATCCCACAGTAAAGAAGGTGTGAGACCAAACCACCAACATCCATTGTTTGCGGTGGTGTTGGTAGTCTGATGTAAATGGGGTGTCAGGGGCCTGAATCTTGAAGAGTTAATACTTGGGTGGCCTTCCATATCACGGTTCCTTGTTTCATCGATGCATATATATCTGAACAGAACACACTACAAATATGGTGGTATGAGTGACAGCTAGGGTTCTTGAGAGAGAAAAAATGATTTTTTTAGAAAGTGTGTGAGAATGTCTTTGAAGATATTGTGGAGAAAAGAATACGAAAAGAAGCAGGTCAAGGAATAGTTCAAGAACACTGTTGGCGAGTATTCTCAAGAATAGCAGAGATGAAGCAGGTGAAATCACAGCAGAGATGAAGCAGATAATGGAAATCAGAAGCCTTTTTTCTTCATTGAGATGATGAAGTCGAGAGATGGAGATGAAATGGTAACCTTGGAAAAGGTTGCACAGCAGTGTGAGGAGAATGAAAGATGCGTCAAAACGCTTAGGTCAAAGAGTTAGCGGGCTTTTCTAATTTTTTCGGCTTTTCTTTTCCCGCTTGTAACTAAAGAACGCGCGTTCATAAAAATTATAAAGCGACACCTCCAGAGGGCACGCATTTAAGATACAGCGCCCTCCGTGTTTTTAATTTTTTTTCTTATGACAATAATTTAAGGGCGCGCAATAATGCGTGACCTAAATCCTTAAATTTTCTGAATAGATGACACGTTTTTAATGTCACTCTCGGTTGCGTAACATAAATTAATGAGTGTCATGGTTTGCGCGTCGTAAAAGGATATTTTTCTAGTAGTATGTGTAGTCTTAACTTCTTGCCACCTGACAGCACAAGGGCCTGCCATTGCTTCCAAGTTGTTATGCAACCATTTGAGAACTTTCAGAACTCGTATACAAAGCCAACTTTAACCGGAATGGGCACAAAAATAGGATATGTTTGTTGGATTAGTGTCTAAGTCCATAATTATTTTGGTATATACTTGACCCGATGGTGCATGGTCCTTTTGGGTTGCCTTCACCAAAGCAACTTGATAGGATGAATTATGGAGAGAAAAGATTAAATATGATTTATTAATATATTATGAGAATAATATATTAAAGGAGAAATCATATTGTTTAATTAATATTAGTCAAGAATTAATAAGAATTAAGTTTGTGGCTAAAAGAGATTAATTAAACTTAAAGGACTGGAATTGTAATTATAAGATAATTGCAATTGGGCTATGGATTACCTTATAATATAAGGTTGGACGAATTCTATGGGGAAGCCCATTAGAAATCGTCCAAGGCTTATTAAAAAAGGGGTTCATGGGTTGCTTATGGCTTAAGCATCCAAATTAGGGTTTCCTTGTTAGATAACCCTAATAGCCTCACTATTTAAAGGACCCCTAAGCCCCAAAAACGTGGTGAACTGTGAACTCATTGGTTAGGGTTTCCACACGTTTTGGGCAGCCTCCTTCTCTTCTCATCTTCATCCTCTTGCTCTTGGTGTTTGTGAACCATTAGAGGAGCGACATTTGTGACTCTAAGCTTTCTAAAGTCAATACAAGAAGGATTTAGGATTGTTGTTGCTACATAACAATCAAGGTAATAACTTAAACCCATTCTTATGTTAATATGATTACTTGTGTGCTAGAACTAGGGTTTATAGTCTTGGATGAATTGCATGTAAAATAGAGAAACCTAGATCCAAGCATTAGGGTTTGTATGAGCACATAGGATGTTCTTATGGCTAAAACTCATTAGTGGTATCAGAGCCTTGATTGGTTTCTATTGTATTGATGCATATTTGATCGAAATCAGCACTGAAAATCGATTTTTTGAGCTTTTGAGTGTTTGAATCTCCGAGTCACTTGGTGAACTCGCCGAGTCAGTTGTACTCGACGAGTCCAGGTCCAGACTCGACGAGTCAAAGGGTCTGACAGCTCAGATTCGTGATTTTCTTCCTGTTTTGGCTTTGGATAATTACCATAAACATGTTTTTGTTATAAAATCCGAATTTTATCAATATTTGGTGATTATCCTTACCTAAATAGAAGATAATTGTCAAAATTTAGATAATCACTTGTTTTATTAGATAAAGTTTGATTATTTGTAATTTAGATTTGAATTATCTTGTATGAAAAGTTTCAATTTTCCCCTTTAGGTTTTATAGTTTAAATTTGAACTTAAAAGTTTTGTTTTGAAATTTAAATAGTTGAAACCCAAATGTTTTGAAAAGGTTTCAAAACTTTCCCTCAAGTTTTGGAATTTAAATTTTGATTAAACGTTTAATTTTGATGTATATTTAAATTCTAAACCCTAATGTTTGAAATGTTTCAAAACTTGCCCTCAAGTTTTGGGATTTAAAAGTTGATTAAAATGTTTAATTTAGGAATGTTAAATTCTAAAACCCTAGTGATGTTTTGAAAAGTTCATATCACACCCTTATGGTTTTATTAATTAATTAAGGTGTATAATTAAAAGAGGTTTAATAAATCCATGAAAGTTTTAGTTTACAAATTAATTGAATTAAATGTATAATTGTTAAATTTGACCACCTAGTATTTTAAAAGTGTAAAATACACCCTATACTATATATAACATTAAAAGTCTAACATTATATATATATGTATGAGTAAAAGCCAGTCTTACCGTTAGTATGCCTCATTCACGAAGCTAGTCTATAAGGGGTGTTTAAGGAAATTGCCTATAAAATGGCGATTGAATGGGTATCCACACTTACCCACCGCACTCTTGACTAGTGGAGGGTCGTTAGCCGAACGGGTAGGATAGGACAGAACTTTCCATTATAAGTATAATGAAGTACAAAAGTAACTAAATGTTTTACAAATTCCCAATCTTAGTTACTTTAGGTAAAAGTGAATTGATGCAATTCCATGAAATTACACTTTGTGCCCTTGCGAAGATGTTAGTGGAGCGTGTGTGGTTTACCGACACACTAAATGGTTCTAAGCAAAGGTAGCAAAGGGTGACTCAATATTTGTCATAGTTCGGTGGAGCGTGTGTGGTTTACCGGCACATCGAATAGGTGACTGTAACATGTGGGGGCACCATGTAAGTTTGCATGGTTATTCACACCCGCTTTGTGATCCTCGGCATCCCAGTCACAAACTAGAGGAACATATCGAGATTTAAACATGCCGTTGAAATGTTCAATGAATCTCAAAGGATCTAGGAGTTTTCATAGATTTAAAACTTAAATTTCTTTTTCGTTTTTCATGGTGGAAATTAGTGAATCGTCATTCACTTACCTTTAAATATTCTGCAACTAGATTACAGCATCCCTTTTCTAGGTTGTAGCGTATTGTGTTGGGTCCTAGCCTTAATATCTCATTTGGGTGATTTATTAAGGACTCAATCAATCAACTAACTTGAATTTATTTTTCTCCCATTTTGTAGATGTCAAAGTTCGACAACTATGGTCTTCCTAAATCCCGTGGAACAAGCATTCCACACGAAGATGATATTCCACGATTCGATCGAGGAACAAGAGATCATGCTTCACTTCCTCCTGCTCCTTCAATTATTCTCCCTAACCCACAAGATCGAAAAATTGAAAGGTTCAATGTCACTAAAGCCCTATTGGAAATGAAACATGAAGATGGTAAACCCGTGTGTGCCCACGTTCTAGGAATGAAATCACACATCGATAGGTTGATTATGTTGGGTGCGTCATTCCCTGATGAGTTGGCTATAGGCTGGGTTCTACAGTCACTCCCTGAATCATATAATGAGTTCAAAAGAAAGTATTATATGATGGATCATGACGCAAACCTCATTGACCTAACTTACATACTCATTGCTGCTGAATCAGAAATGATTTGGCAAAGCAATGGAGCATATTTGTTGGGAAAGTCAACCAACCATGTTTCCGAGGACGTTCTAGGAGAACCGACCTGCGTTTACTACCAAGAGAAAGGGCGTTGGATACAAGTCTTCCCTAAGAGCCCGAAGAGTCCAGAAGATGGGAGAGTCAAAAAGTATGGCTATGCTTCAGGTAAAATCCACTATCTAATTCCATAAATTCCTATTCGTTGATTCTTAATACATGATGTGATAAGATTGCATTTGAATGTTTTGCAGGATCAGTGAAAAGAGAGGAAGCTTGATGAAAGATCAAGATGAATCTAATCACGATAGAGTTGTTAGGAATTTTTCTTTTGACTACATTGTTTTCAGTTGATTTTGCATTGTAAGGACAAATGTTTTCCGCTGCTTTTATGAATAAAATAAATTTTATGATATGACTTATTTATTTATTTATTTATTTCCTTGCAATGAAATCATTATGAAAATTGATGTTTGCATATTTCTACAACGAATGGATAAGATTCTTAATTATGTTAATAGTGGAAATGTCAAGAATTTACCAAATAGGGAGAGTTTCTCATCGCCCAAGTTTCAATTGGACAGAAACTTGGAATCATGCAACTTGGTTGCACGATGAATGAGAAATTTCATATTTGGAAATTAGACAAATTCGTTGAAAAAGTGTCAAGTGAAAAACTATTAGATCGAGTACACAAAAGTTGTGTATTGATCAAGTCCACCACAAGGGTAACACAGATACTCGTCATGATTTACTAAAGGATTAGTAAATATGATTATGCTTATAAGATTTAGTGTAATTCTGAATTGATTGAAAAAGGTTTAAATCAATAGCAGAACGAATAAGTAGAATCAAGTAGGCAGAAAAATAAAAGTTTCTCTATTCTAAGAAGAAGGGAGAGTACCTTTTATGATTTATGATATGACTTAATGATTAAGAACCATATCTCAATTGATCCTTTAAATAAATCTTAGTACAATTGTATGTATAAGAAGAGGAATCAAGAACTGAAGAAATGGTTAAACCAAGAAGTCAATCATACTTCATTCCAAAACAAGTCTTAGAGTTAAGATTGTAATATTGAGTGACAAGTCTTAAGAAGGTTTATAACATTCATCAAATGTAGAATTTTGAAAAAGGTTTTCCTATTCTCGCACATTTGAAATTGGAAAGTTGTGATGTCTTGGATAAGACAAAGACCAACTAGGACCAATTTTATGAAATGTTTTGTCTTGATAAAGGCTACACTAACTCTTGAATATTTGTTTGTCAAGAAATGTTTATTGACAAGAGAATCTTATATGTCAAGGATTCAGTGGGAGTCTTAATGGTCTTGAAAGGTTTCAAGAACAAATCAAGAATAAACCTTATCGATCATCACTAGCACACGAGTAGAGGTTTACAACCTATCGTGTTGACATTACCTTTTTTCTGTGACGTTCAAATTGAGTTAATTATGCATGTGAGCCCTATGAGTTCTCATTTGAATGCATAAAAGGCAAGGACCTTGATCAATTGAAAGTACATTGATAGGAAAGGGTGAGCTGCTTAACTACTTGGAAGACATGGTGGGCAGCTGTGTTACCATAAGGCAAGAAATCAAGATTAAGAAAGTTCGGTCCATATGAGTTTGAATTTGTCGTAAACTTGGTTTTGACAAATTCACATGGATAGGAACACATACACCATTAAAATATAAGTGTCATAAGATTCCCTCCTTCATGAAAATGACTGTGAGGAAATGCTTTCACTAAGAAAGATTTTAAGAAGATAGTAATTGTGAAAATTGTATTCTCGAATTCGATTATGGATACAGTATCCCTTTCCATGATTCGAATTATGAGATTTAGCAATTAGTCTAAATTGTTTAAGACACACATATAAACTATCTAAGGCAAAGGTGTATAAGTTTAAGAATCCTTGATAAAAGATTATCAAAGCATTGGGTATTAGAAATATGAACTTAAAGAAATTCAATAGGCATTGTTTTTCTGAAAGTTAAGTTGTTTCTGAATACATGTCAAAGCTAGTAGGAGCATAAGTGTTATGTTTATAATAATCATCGTGATAGTGGGAGTATAAATGTTATGATTATATGATTATTAAGGCAAGTATTGCAAGTTAGAAATATTAATTATAGAAAACAAGAGTCATACTTTGCAAAGTTGTAAGGGTTGAATAGTTGTTTTGCTATAATTAAGGGAGAGAATATTATGCTTCATTTCAAATATAAAAGCTTAGGTTGTGGAATGTTAATAAACTTAGTCAAGGATACATAGTGTGTTCTTAAAATTCGATTATGATTATGGCATTCCTCTTCATATTTCGAATTGAGAGAATGTAGCACATAAAATATTATGGCAGAATATTGATAAAGTATCGAATCTTTATGTAAGACATTATGCATAGTGTCATACGCTTCGGGTATAGGATCGATGGCAAAAGCTATAATATTTGACCATTCTAAAATTTTCCAAATATCTAGCGCATTTAGAGGGAAAAGGACAAGAATCGGTTTTGACTAAGATAATTAGACAACTATCAAAGGACAATCCAAAGTTCGCCGATGATTGGTCGCTTGTGAATAGTTGGAAGCATGATATTGGATGGACCATATCGACATTATTATGAATAGATAAGATTCTATTGAGAATGAGTTTTCATATGGTAAGTATGGAAAGGTTTCCATCTTGGGAATTGGATATTGAGAATCAATGTCTAGATTAGAAATTTTATGCAAAATGATGTTCAAAGGAATGTACTTTGAGTGAGAGATATCACATCTATGGAATTGTCTTGTAACAATCTCCGATAGAGGACTTTGTAATTTCATTGGAAATAGTCATTGTGACTTTAGTGCAGTGACATTACAAAAGGATCATTGCATAAAATGTTAGAATCTAGCATATTCCATAAGTGGCAAGAATTTGATATTCTTTCACTTATGAAAATGGATTAGGAGTTGTGAAATGAGTATGATTAGAAATGTGTTCATTTGATCTATTTCACAAAGTAAGAACCGTAGGTAAACATTGTGTGTATGCTAAGAGCATGGGAAAATTGTTGTAATTCAAGTAAGAAGTTGATTACCCGAAACAACAAATAATGAGTAATCGATATGGTGATAAATAAAAGGTGTTTTATTTATACTCAAAGGTTTGAGGCCATATGGGATTAGTATTATTCTTGTGTTTCAATTTGCATGTTTTGACTTCCTAAATAATTAATTATTTTAGAATAATCGAATTATTCGAACGAACCACAGTCATTCATATGTTGGAAGTAGATATGAATGAAGACTGTCGTGAATTGGTGTGTGGATTGTCTTAAGTGTATTAGACATAAGCAAATGTTTGCTGCAACGTTCATGAGTGCTTATGAATATGATTTGAGCATTGGACTAAACCCACGCTCACTTGGATCACGTCATGGATTTGTATCACGAGTGATTGGTGAGACGATAATATCTTATATTCTTGAAACCGAGATATGTGAGTTGTATCTTGCGATTCGGTTACACATTGATAGTATGTAAACGCACCAGTAACTTGGTGTTATAAAACATATTGTTGTGTGTGATTTGGTGAGTGAGTGCAAGCGAGCATTGAGTCAAAGTTTATCCGTTCCTTTTATTCAAAGTAGGATAAAAGCGATATTTGTGGGCCCCTCGATGATTTAGTGATGGCACCTAAGTGCTTGGCCAAGCCGGGACTAATTTGATGTGTTCAAATTGTAGTCTGTTGTCAGTCGTAATAAATCTGAATTCGGGAAACAACACATATACATAGAGAATGATTTAGATCCATGTATCAGTCTATACGATATCTAGAATGGAGGAATATATGATCCCTTATCTTATGGACACGCGTATCTGATAAGATCAGAGTTGACAGCGGCTTTGGAAAGCTACGATTGCAGATCAGGATCTGAAGTCATACACAGAATAGTTATTAGACTTATCCAAGTGGGAGATTGTTGGATTAGTGTCTAAGTCCATAATTATTTTGGTATATACTTGACCTGATGGTGCATGGTCCTTTTAGGTTGCCTTCACCAAAGCAACTTGATAGGATGAATTATGGAGAGAAAGGATTAAATATGATTTATTAATATATTATGAGAATAATATATTAAAGGAGAAATCATATTGTTTAATTAATATTAGTCAAGAATTAATAAGAATTAAGTTTGTGGCTAAAAGAGATTAATTAAACTTAAGGGACTGGAATTGTAATTATAAGATAATTGCAATTGGGCTATGGATTACCTTATAATATAAGGTTGGACGAATCTATGGGGTAGCCCATTAGAAATCGTCCAAGGCTTATTAGAAAAGGAGTTCATGGGTTGCTTAGGGCTTAAGCATCCAAATTAGGGTTTCCTTGTTAGATAACCCTAATAGCCTCACTATTTAAAGGACCCCTAAGCCCCAAAAACGTGGTGAACTAATTGGTTAGGATTTCCACACATTTTGGGCAGCCTCCTTCTCTTCTCCTCTTCATCCTCTTGCTCTTGGTGTTTGTGAACCATTAGAGGAGTGACATTTGTGACTCTAAGCTTTCTAAAGTCAATACAAGAAGGATTTGGGATTGTTATAGCTACATAACAATCAAGGTAATAAATTAAACCCATTCTTATGTTAATATGATTACTTGTATTCTAGAACTAGGGTTTATAGTCTTGGATGAATTGCATGTACAATAGAGAAACCTAGATCCAAGCATTAGGGTTTGTATGAGCACATAGGATGTTCTTATGGCTAAAACCCATCAATGTCAACATGATAGGTTATAAAACCTCAAGTCGTGTGCTAGTGATAAACTACAGGTTTTCATTCATGATTAGATCTTGAAACTTTTCCAAGATCTTTAAGACTCCCACTGTCCTCTTGACATATAAGACTCTCTTGCCAAATATTCAAGAGATAGTGCAGACTCTTTATAAAGACAAACACTTCACATAATTGGCCTTAGTTGTCCTTAGTTTTATCCAAAACATGACAACTTGCCAATTTCAAATGTACAAGAGTAGAAAACATTTTACTCTTACATTTCACAAATGTTAATAAACCTTCTTTAAGATGTGTCACTCAAGTTACAATCTTGGAGCATGACTCTAAGAATTTTTTTGGAACGAAGTATGACTCATCTTTTTTAGTTAACCATTTCAACAATTTCATGAATCCTATTCTTAGCCATAAGAATGCACTAAGATGTCCTTAGAGGATGAATTGCGATATGGTCTCACAATCATTAAGATGATCATAAAACATGATACTAAAGTACTCTCCCATCTTTTAAGATTTGAGAAACTTTTATCTTTCTGGAAAATATGATTCTTGTCATTCGTTCTGCCATACATTGAAACTTTTTCAATGTTTCAGAATTATACTTAAACCTGTAAGTATAACCATATTTACTAAACTTTAGTAAACCGTGACGAATAGTCTTAACGATCTTTGTGGTGGACTTGACCAGTGCACAAGAATGTGTACTCGATCCCTTAGTGTTTCACTTGACTCACACAAGCATGTGAGCAAGGACTTAGTCTTAATTTCCCAAAGATGAAAAATCTCATTCATCATACAATACAGGTTGCATGATTCCAAGTTTCTATCCAATTGAAACTTGGGTGATGAGAATCTTTCCTTATTTGGAAAATTATGACACTACCACAAATGAAAGATTCAAATCCATCTTCCAATATTTCCATCAATGGAAACATATAAACAACAATTTTTCACAAATGCCATTGTAAGGATACTTAAAATAAATAAATCAAAAACTTTGTTTTATTTTAAAACTTGCGGAAAATTTATCCTTACAATGCAAACACATATGAAAACATGTTGTTATCTATTCCTAATCAATATATCATAACTCTTAAGCAGCAGCTCAAAATTCTGATCATCGAACCATGCGATTGAAATCCATCTATTCGCAATCAGAATCAGCTTATTCTTTCTTTAAGCTTCCTTACTTTTATTTGATTCTTCCAAAACATCAAAATGTAATTACATTACATCATGTATTAAGAATATCCAAAAGAGACTTCATAGAGTTAGATAATGGATTTTACCTGAAGTAGAGTCAAACTTTTGACTTTACCATCCTTATGATTTTTCAAGTAAATTGGACAGCTTCGCAACCAATGTCCCTTCTCTTGGCAATAGAAACATATGGACTCTTTGGAAATGGTGTACGAGACTATCTCAGACCTAGCCTTTCTCTTTACCATTGGGTCAAATGACTTGACCATGGCCAATCCCATTCCACTGGGAAGAGAAAGTTTTTCTCGACTTCCAATGTCACCATTGTCAATGTCTAAATGGGTTTGGGAAGTAGATCTTCCAATCTAATTTGCCTTACCAGTGCCCTAAATCATTGTTGATTTAAAAGCATCAACCAAATAGGTAAGATAATTAAGGGTCATGTCTTGATCCGTCATCAGGGTGTGACTGAAGAACCAAGTCAACAGCCAGCTACATCGAGACTTCGACACGTATGACAACCCGAAATTTCCATTATGAACAAACCATATCAAGACAATAGAAGTTAAAACAGTTTCAGTAAAATTCTAAACTTTGGGTATAAGTTTGAGTATTTCAGGCTTAACACTTAAGGAGATATCAGGAGAGTGGATCCACTAGGGTTTTGTGCAACACTGTTATTCCAGTACTCTATGATATTAGAGTTCATTCCGGGAATAAAATATTTTTCTGCCAAAAATCTCAGGACTATAAATATAATTCTGAAACAATTTCATTCATTATTTACATTTACAACTAGAGAAAAGCCATTTTCTCTCTCACGGATCTTCGGGTTTTATAACATAGATTAGATAGCTAAACAACTAGATTTAGGAGTTTACTCCCCAAGGTGTTCTTGGGCGGTAAACTCCCGAAACAATGCCTAGCCTTTCCCTCGTGATATGTTACTACCTTAGGCTTGTATATAGGTGTAATTGGGACAAGAAAACAACAATGAAACACAAAATTTTGGGTGTTCACGGCCCAAGAAGATCTTGGACCGTGAACTCCAAAATCATGGACCAAAGAGTGCTTTTGGCACTCCTAAAGCTTTGGACAATTACCTAGAATTACTCCTAACTATTTAAGGGACTTTATAACATCAAAAACCCCTCTCAAAGAGAGATTACGGCCCTAATATGGTTCTTGGGCCGTAAACATGAATGAAGGGCACCAAAGTGTTCCTAAGGCCTTCATTTGCTTTAGGTAAAAGTCTAGAACCCATCCTACATGTGTATGAGACTTGAAAGCATCAAAAACACCCTTCCATGAGAGTTTACGGAATTAAACCCCAAAGGAATTGTCCTTGGGGCCGTAAACTCCTCAAAGGAGTGTAATTATGCCCTAACCCCTTCCATGAATTAACCCACCAAGTGGGAATGCTTCTAGGAATCATTTAGCACCTCAAAACAACAAAGGACATTAAGCATTGGAGTTCACGGCTCTAAACTCAAGAGTTTACGACCGTAAACTCCTTGTGTGGGGTTATATGGAGAGTAAACTCAAGTATGGGGTCCTTAGGAACCCTAAACCCAAGTGCCTTGTCCCACAACAACTTAGATGCAATCCTTAGGGCTTATAACACTTATATAAAGTGTTTATGATGTTCTAGGATGTCTTAACATTATCAATTAGTAAATTAAGACTAATTGAGTGCATATATGTGTGATTATATGTTCATTAGGATCGTAGTGTGTGTACAAGTCCTCACTTGACGCCTAACAATCCTACACCGTTCAGTCCATCCCAACCACCATCTACAGGTGAGTTCATACCTCTTAATCAATGTTTTAAATGATTTTAAATGCTTTAATAGGGGGGGAATACAAGTAGAAAACAATATGTTATTAAATCAATCTTATGTATTTTATAACTGTGTTTTCACTCAGTAGATTTCACATACTTCAAAAGGTGATACGTGAAATGGTTTTCTATCTTAAAATACCTTGATAACAAAAGTATTAGTTTTGAAATGTTTATTTAAAATGACATCAAGTCACTCTTAATTATTGTTCAAAACTCTTAGATATCTTACAAAACCATTACTTTTACCTTCTTGAACAAAACTATACTTATACACTTATGTTCATATATATGTTTGAGATTATAGTTTTCACCCTTCATTTAGTTTTGGGTAGCAAGAGTGTATAAACCTACTTGAACAACCAATTACCTTTCAGTTAACTATCATAGGGATAGTTCGAAGATATCAAACATTATTCCTATTACAAGGAATCATACAAGATTCAGTTCATTCATGAGTCTATACCAGTACATTACATGATACATGAGTACATTTACTTAGGATTACATGATACATGAGTATATTTACTTAGGATTACATGATACATGAGTACGTTTACATTGATACATTTATCTGAATACGCTTACATGAATACCATACACGAGTACCGTTACATAGATGCATTATCCTGTATTCACTTACCTGGATACTTGTACCTAGAGTTACGAGGAAGATTTATTAGAATCTTCTGTGTAAATTGTCTTTCCTATCCCAGTTCAACGGGATATCTAGGCGGGACTAACCATTCCGAATCCCAACTGATTAGCACCAGTGGTTGATGACCATCTACGGAGGTCTAAGGTTAATACTTATACTAGGTAGATCGATTTCGGGACTAACCCTCCCTCCACCCTGCTGCCGCTACAGAGGATGAGTGGACAATCTTCAGATGTTCATTAGGTTACACATTTCGGTTTACACGATGGCGTGTTAGCCCTAGTACCCAGGGACAACACTTACATTAGTACTTTTTCCTGTTTGATTTATTTTGTGATATATTCACATAAACGAAGAGTTAGACTAAGTACTTTTTGTACTAGTCAATAGAAAGGAAAAACCATCATTTTCATAACAAAACATTCGGGTCTTGGTAGAAGACTACATCGTCATAACAAAACATTAGGGTCTTGGTAGAAGACTACATTGTCACAACAAAACATTCGGGTCTTGATAGAAGACTACATTGTCATAACAAAACATTCGGATCTTGGCAGAAGACTACATTTCATACCAGTAGGAAATAAGGAATTTTCTAGGTTTTTCATACTTATATCAACTGTTTCATTTAAAGATTTACATGGCATTCATAACAGCTTTCCAAAACAAGGCAAAGACACATAAATACTTATGAAGTCACCAGTTTTAGGCTAATACTCGCTTCCAAAATAACTTGTATTCTCAGGTCACCAGTTAGATAGGTACGGTGGCCAGGTTTTGAGAAGACGGAGTACAGTCAAGACTCGGCTTATTTTGATTATTCAATTTTATTGTTGTACATTATGAAAGAACACACATGTATTAAAACTTTACTTTTAATGCAATGGATGATGTTGTTGCTTGTTTACTATTTTACACTGTTATGATACTTCACATGACGTCCTCCACCCCGGAACGTTTCCGCCGTTGTTGGTTTTGGGATGTGACAGATTGGTATCAGAGCCAAGTTTATAGTGAATTAAGTATATCAACCCATAAAAGATATACTAACTATAAATACATGGGATTAAAACACTCTGTCTAGGAGTATATACTTTTAAATAATAAAATATTTAACAAAGTATATGTGCCTGCATTCATACTAAAATCCGTGTCACAATGACAAGAAGAAAAGTATTGCGATTGTTGAATATCACAGGTAAGCTCGGGGATGTATGGTCAGTCTTGGGAGTGGCATAGACTGATCAACTATGTTGTTCCAAGGAGTGATTAGCACATGCCCAAGAATGGTTGTGATATGGAAACAAGTCTAAAAACTTACCAACATTACCACAATGAGAACATTATAACAGAACCTAAGTCTAAAATACCATAAGGGTGTTTTGTGTTACTATAAGTACTTTATACTTGAGAACTAAAGCGGGATCTTCATTTCCAAGTTGATAGTTGCTAAGTGGATACACTAAAGTTATATGTAACTAGGATGTTATAGACTTAGAATCGGTGAAATTTTGCTTTACCCCTATTCCTTGTGAATTTGGAGTTGAGGTCACTTATTCGAAGGCCTATCCTGTGTTGATTACATATAACTGGTATGCACTTTACAAATAGCGATGTAACTAATGAAGATTTCCTAAATAATTATCCAGATAGTTCGTCTAATAATTATTTTCTTACCCTAAATTCTCGCGTAGATAAAATGGCTGGATTCCATCCTCACGGCAACCTGTTCCTTCCGAACGAGGTTATTGCTGGATGGTTTGGAGAAGAACCAGATAATGATCATCCGATCCCTCTGGATAATCGCCATGCTGAAGACCTTTCAGACGGTGCTATCTCTAAACCCGAGGTTGAGAACCTACCCCAGGCAGCTCCCTTTCCAATTCCTAACCCTCGTCTGGCTTTTCATGGCCCGACGCCTCCATGGGTGGAATGTCTGGAAACATGGAGCGAAGATCAAGATCAACCTATGCCGTTTAATGGAGACCCAAGTTTGTATAACGTAAGTGAAGGGAGCTCAGCAGACAGAGTTCTACCAATTCTGATCCGTAGAGTTGCCCGAAACGAAATTCAGGGCAGGACAGCTCTACAACGTATCGCGGAAGTGGATACAAATGGAGGAATGCATATGCTTCACACCAATCGCCTTAAACATGCTCATGAGAGGTCTGAGAGAGACCATGAGACCCTGCTGCAAGCACTGGCTGAATCACGAGCCGAAGTCATAGAACTTCGAGTATGCCAGAGAGTGTACGAAAGACACCTACTTGATGTGGAACGCCAACTGGCTGAACTGAGAGTTCACCAAAGGGATGACCGTCGCTATTAGTAGATACTTTACCTTATATTCCTTGTTAGAAAGGAATCGTGTTCCTGTCTATGCCCGACGTGGCATTTTCTATGAAACTGTCTTGTACTGTAAGTACTTTAGTTAGGTCCTAATACTGTCAGGAACTATCTTCTCTGGATATGATGTGAGACCTTTTTACAAGGTCATTTTCCCAAACCTGTACGTCATGAATATCAAAGATATTGACAGTCGGCTAACTTCTGTGTCATTCTTTATTCAAATACTCTTATCATACTTTCCTTAGAGTCTACCCGAAACATGCTCTAGTCAAGTCATGGGACTATAGCAATTGGACTCCGGAGACATCTCCAAGCCTCTTGTAATGGTTGGATCATGTTATTCACCAACCAACGATGCCTCGGCTAGAACGCCAAACGTCTTGAGACCATTTTACAAACTTACTTCCGATCTTTGCTAGGACTGCATCATAGGGATGTAGGTGAAACCTTCATGAACATACTCCCATTCCGTAATAAGACTGCATCATAGGGATGTAGGTCGAACCTTAGAGAACATACTTCCATTCTTTGCATGAGCGATCAATCTACGTCTAGGTTCAACCATTCTCGCTCACAAATTCATTTTCTTTCAGTGTAACAGAATCATATCGTCCAAGAAAAACGATCAACTCATCAACCAAACACCAACTCTTCAGATTGATGCAACTACCTTTCAAGCTGCAGTCTCGGCTGTCGTGTCAGCTATTCTGACCCACCTGAACGCTAACAACGCAAGTGTTAGCGGGATTGTTAGCAACCATTCCAATCCAAGTAACAATTAAGCACCTCAACGAACAACAAACTACCACGATACCCCAAATTCCGAGACCAAGAGTAACAAAAGGAAGTCTTGGACTAAATCTAAGGACAAGTCGCTTCGAAGGGCGAACAGGAAACAACCACCAGTAACAACCTTCACAGCCACGACATCAGTACCTCCAACTACCATCCCTTCAGGAATCCCAATTGTCCCTAAACCAGCCAAACTTTATGCTGGAAATCTCCCAAAATGCATCCAATGCAGTTTTCACCACCATGGACGTTGTCGTGAGATGCAGTGCTTAAACTGCAACAGAAAGGGTCACACCATACGTTACTGCAAGAACATAATAAGGCCGATCGACCAAGTGCCCAGCACTGGTGTGAACCAGGCTTGCTACGGTTGTGGCAAGGTAGGTCATTACAAAAGGAACTGCCCAGAGGCAGCAAATGCTGGCACAAACGAAAGTCTACTACCAACCACCGCCGCAGGAGAGTCTACTCCGGACCCACGTTAATGTAATTTAGGCGTTTCATTGTAACAGACTTATGAACCATCCCAAAACTAGTGCAACTAGAGTCTTATCTTTTGTGAGATCCCATCCGTTTAGGGATGCTCGTACTACGTATACTTGTCTTTTGTAGTATACCTTGTTCGCAGCAATAGTCTTGTAGAAAATCTAAAAGTACAGTAACTCTGTTAATGGTTGCATTGTTGTGTTTTGTCTGTAACGCCTTATGTTCAAATCTAATGTCTTAAGTTTCCATATGATTCCAAATTTATCATATGACTCGAGTAAATTCGATCCTTGCAATACCAGCTTCATAAGTACATCTCTTCCTCAGTAAACGTCTTTTAGCGAAGCCATCATATCGGAACACCGAGGTACTCGTGCATGAAGTACCTTATAGTTCTTTTCCTTTCCGAAGGAATCCCCACAGTATTACTCGTGCAGTACGTCAAGTTCAATTCAAGGATTCATACGATTGATCTATCACTGAAGAAGGTATACATGAGAGTGATATATAATCAATGTTCTACAGGTTTAGAATTGATGATTCCACTTTAACTTCTTTTCCCTCGATGGGATGTGAGATTAAGGAAGAATCAGTTATTCAACTACCTCTTCAATCTTAATTATATACGACTCGTATACACGAGATTGTGATCATTGAACCATGTATGAATTCTAATATGAACTTCAGGACGGAGACTGTCCAAGAGTACGAGTAATTGCATTGGAAAAGGAACAAACTTAGAACCCAGTATGACTCTTATAACCAGATCACATTATAGTCTAAACACCTACGGAAGATACAAGAACATCCCGGACAACACAGTGACCTACTCAACAATAGAATTAGAAGACCAGGCTTCTCACCCTTGAGAGCTCCGGTCTTATTCTTACCAGAAGTCGACGGAGTGCATCATATGTACCTCGATGACTGGAGACTTCATTAAGATTTCCTTTAGAAATCGTTATCTCTGCCTCGCATAGACGAGTTGATTGAGCAAACACAGGGAAAGCGTCACTTTCTGAAATGGACCTGAGATTCGAATATTACCAGTTCGAGTGATAGGGAAGGATGTACTGACGACTACCCTCCGAGCTCAATACGGACATTTCAAGTCCGTAGTGATACCCCTCGGGTAGGACCAATACGCCCATAGTATTCATGAGCTAAATGAGTAGAGTACGTCTTTCTTACTAGAATCAGTTCGTCATTTCTCCAAGAAATGACTTACTTATCTACCCTCATAGTAAGGAAGAACCCATAGAAACATTACCCTCGTAGATACTTTTCACAAAGTTCTCTGAACATGAATTTTGGAATTTAATAGTCAAATTTCCTAAGACACATTATTAGTGATGTGGAAATTCTTGAGTACTCTGGCAAGTTATCCAAAACCGTTGGGAATTTGTCGGCACCGTAGTCACCGACGGAAAATTCGCCAAATTCTAGGTCTTACAGACCTACTATCATAGTCCATTCAGAACTCCTCGCAAATTTCAGAAACCCTTTTGACTTTGACCCAGCGAGGGGTGGCCCTTGACTGGGAAGTTAAGCAATAGAAAGAACCTCGGAATACCAAGTGAGAGACCAAATTCTTTAAGAAACCTCGCTCTGGGAATGGCTTAAATACGCTTCGTAAAGTGTGGAAAGCTAAATCCAATATAGTTAGGACCTCCGAGATTCTTACCAGAATCGGTCCTGCATCTCCCCGACTAGATCTACTCCGCGAACTCAGTAACGTACATTTTACCCTTCGCGTCTCGAACTTGAAACAATACCTTTCCGTTAGGACTCTCATAAGCCCTCTCGACGAGATCGAGATTAACGAGATCCACGCCATTCTATTAGAACCGTTATGACCCTCAATCGAGAGGTCAAGCGGATGATGAAACGCCGTCGCCTGTTAGTGAAGGTTCGTTGGAATACCAACCGAGAACCCGATTTCACTTAGGAGCGTGAGAACCAATCGATTAGGAAGTTCACCTAACGACTCGATTACTTCTACCTACTTCCTTGCCTAAATTCTAATTTTGGGACGAAATTCCCTGTAACAGGGGGATGATGTCACAACCCGAAAGTTCCATTATGAAGAAACCATATCAAGCCAATAGAAGTTAAAACAGTTTCAATAAAATTCCAAACTTTGGGTATAAGTTTGAGTATTTCAGGCTTAACACTTACAGAGATATCAGGAGAGTGGATGCACTAGGGTTTTGTGCAACACTGTTATTCCAGTACTCTATGATATTGGAGTTCATTTCGGGAATAAAATATTTTTCTGCCAAAAATCTCAGCACTATAAATAGAATTCTGAAACAATTTCATTCATTATTTACATTTACAACTAGAGAAAAGCCTTTTTCTCTCTCACGAATCTTCGGGTTTTCATCCCAAATCGTGAGTACCTCTCTCTAGTAGTGTTATATAACTCTTAATGTGTTTATAACATAGATTAGATAGCTAAACAACTAGATTTAGGAGTTTACTCCCCAAGGTGTTCTTGGGTGGTAAACTCCCGAAACAATGCCTAGCCTTTCCCCCGTGATATGTTACTACCTTAGGCTTGTATATAGGTGTAATTGGGACAAGAAAACAACAATGAAACACAAAAGTTTGGGTGTTCACGGCCCAAGAAGATCTTGGACCGTGAACTCCAAAATCATGGACCAAAGAGTGCTTTTGGCACTCCTAAAGCTTTGGACAATTACCTAGAATTACTCCTAACTATTTGATGGACTTTAAAACATCAAAAACCCCTCTCAAAGAGAGATTACGGCCCTAATATGGTTCTTGGGCCGTAAACATGAATGAAGGGCATCAAAGTGTTCCTAAGGCCTTCATTTGCTTTAGGTAAAAGTCTAGAACCCATCCTACATGTGTATGAGACTTGAAAGCATCAAAAACACCCTTCCATGAGAGTTTACGGCATTAAACCCCAAAGGAATTGGCCTTGGGGCCGTAAACTCCTCAAAGGAGTGTAATTATGCCCTAACCCCTTCCATGAATTAACCCACCAAGTTGGAATGCTTCTAGGAATCATTTAGCACCTCAAAACAACAAAGGACATTAAGCATTGGAGTTCACGGCTCTAAACTCAAGAGTTTACGACCGTAAACTCCTTGTGTGGGGTTATATGGAAAGTAAACTCAAGTATGGGGTCCTTAGGAACCCTAAACCCAAGTGCCTTGTCCCACAACAACTTAGATGCAATCCTTAGGGCTTATAACACTTATATAAAGTGTTTATGATGTTCTAGGATGTCTTAACATTATCAATTAGTAAATTAAGACTAATTGAGTGCATATATGTGTGATTATATGTTCATTAGGATCGTAGTGTGTGTAGAAGTCCTCACTTGACGCCTAACAATCCTACACCGTTCAGTCCATCCCAACCACCATCTACAGGTGAGTTCATACCTCTTAATCAATGTTTTAAATGATTTTAAATGCTTTAATAGGGGGGGGGAATACAAGTAGAAAACAATATGTTATTAAATCAATCTTATGTATTTTATAACTGTGTTTTCACTCAGTAGATTTCACATACTTCAAAAGGTGATACATGAAATGGTTTTCTATCTTAAAATACCTTGATAACAAAAGTATTAGTTTTGAAATGTTTATTTAAAATGACATCAAGTCACTCTTAATTATTGTTCAAAACTCTTAGATATGTTACAAAACCATTACTTTTACCTTCTTGAACAAAACTATACTTATACACTTATGTTCATATATATGTTTGAGATTATAGTTTTCACCCTTCATTTAGTTTTAGGTAGCAAGAGTGTATAAACCTACTTGAACAACCAATTACCTTTCAGTTAACTATCATAGGGATAGTTAGAAGATATCAAACATTATTCCTATTACAAGGAATCATACAAGATTCAGTTCATTCATGAGTCTATACCAGTACATTACATGATACATGAGTACATTTACTTAGGATTACATGATACATGAGTGCATTTACTTAGGATTACATGATACATGAGTACGTTTACATTGATACATTTATCTGAATACGCTTACATGAATACCATACACAAGTATCGTTACATAGATGCATTATCCTGTATTCACTTACCTGGATACTTGTACCTAGAGTTACGAGGAAGATTTATTAGAATCTTCTGTGTAAATTGTCTTTCATATCCTAGTTCAACGGGATATCTAGGCGGGACTAACCATTCCGAATCCCAACTGATTAGCACCAGTGGTTGATGACCATCTACGGAGGTCTAAGGTTAATACTTATACTAGGTAGATCGATTTCGGGACTAACCCTCCCTCTACCCTGCTACCGCTACAGAGGATGAGTGGACAGTCTTCGGATGTTCATTAGGTTATACATTTTGCTTTACGCGATGGCGTGTTAGCCCTAGTACCTAGGGACAACACTTACATTAGTACTTTTTCCTGTTTAATTTATTTTGTGATATATTCACATAAACGGAGAGTTAGACTAAGTACTTTTTGTACTAGTCAATAGAAAGGAAAAACCATCATTGTCATAACAAAACATTCGGGTCTTGGTAGAAGACTACATCGTCATAACAAAACATTAGGGTCTTGGTAGAAGACTACATTGTCACAACAAAACATTCGGGTCTTGATAGAAGACTACATTGTCATAACAAAACATTCGGATCTTGGCAGAAGACTACATTTCATACCAGTAGGAAATAAGGAATTTTCTAGGTTTTTCATACTTATATCAACTGTTTCATTTAAAGATTTACATGGCATTCATAACAGCTTTCCAAAACAAGGCAAAGACACATAAATACTTATGAAGTCACCAGCTTTAGGCTGATACTTGCTTCCAAAATAACTTGTATTCTCAGGTCACCAGTTAGACAGGTACGGCTGCCAGGTTTTGAGAAGACGGAGCACAATCAAGACTCGGCTTATTTTGATTATTCAATTTTATTGTTGTACATTATGAAAGAACGCACATGTATTAAAACTTTACTTTTAATGCAATGGATGATGTTGTTGCTTGTTTACTATTTTACACTGTTATGATACTTCACATGACGTCCTCCACCCTGGAACGTTTCCGCCATTCTTGGTTTTGGGGTGTGACAACACCCAACTCTCCCGGCTTGCCAATAGGGATTGAGTGACCTTGAACTTTTCAAGTATTTGATCTTGTGGGATCAGGAGAATAATTGGAGGAGGTGGAGGAAGTGAAGTATGATTTCTAGTCCCATTAATGCACAACAAAGGGATTAATCTTTCACCTTGATTGCCATGTGGGATATCATCTTCAATAGGAAAGCTTTTTCCTAAGGATTTGGGAAGACTATAGATGTCTTAACAAGACATCTATAATGGGAGAAATTCAAGTTTCAGTCAATTTAAGTCCTTAACATAACACCCAATATGAAATATTAAGGCTAGGACCAAACAAACTATTTTATAACTTGGAAGAGGGATGCTGTAATCCAAACTACAAAATATTTGAAGGTAGGTAAGTGACGATTTACCAATTTCCACCATGAAAAACAAAATAAACTATTAAGTTTTAATTGGATTTGAACTCCTAGATCTTTTGAGATTCATTGAACTTTCAGTGGCATGTTTAAATCTTGATTGTGCCCTCTCAAGTTTGTGACTGGGATGCCGAGGATCACAAACAAGGTGTGAATAACCATGCAAATTGACTTGGTATCCTTAATTTTATCACCCAATCAATTTGCCAGTTAACCACACACGCTCCACCGATTTATGATAAAACTTAAGTCACCCATTGCCACATATTGTCAGTCCCATGTTAGTGTGTCGGTTAACCACACACGCTCCGCTAACGACTTAACAAGGGTGCAAAGTGTAATTTCATGGGTTAGCACCAAATTCACATTTTCCTAAGTAACTAATATTGGGAATTCATAAGAGTTTAGTTACTTAGTATTTATCATTATACTTTTAATGAAAGGAGAATTAGAGTCCTATCCTACCTGTTCGGCTAACAACCCTCCACCAGTCACGGAAGCGGTGGGTGAGAGTCGACACCCATTAAACTGCCATTATATAGGCAGTAACCTTATACCCCCTTATAGACCGGCTTCGTGAATGACGCCTACTAACGGTAAGACCGACTTGCTCTTATACACACACACACACACACACACACACACATATATATATATATATATATATATATATATATATATATATATATAATCATTAACTTTTAATATTATAATAGTATAAGGTTGAATTTTAAACTTTTAAAATTCTAAGGTTAAATTTGGAATTAAAGTATACATGGGGAGGTAACTTTGCAAATTCCAAAACTTGAGGGCAAGTTTTCAAACTATTCAAAACTCTTGGATTTTCCTAACTTATGAGTTTAATAAAAGTTAAAAAAACTTTTAATGAAGAGACTCTTTGACATCCATAACTTGAGGACAAGTTATGGAGTTCATATAAACTATTTATAAGAAAAGGGCTCTTCATTTTTGTAACCTAAGGCAATTTTATGAGTTTTAAGATTCATAAATGTGACTTTTCATATAAATTGAGTACAAGTTACAAAAACACATTTTATGATCAACTTTTAGATCAATATGGATTGAAAACAACTAACACATAATTTTTTCATTAATCTAAATTAACTCATAAAACAAGGTAACACAAAAAAAAAAACTTTTGTAATCCATAATTTGAGGACAAATTATGGAATCCATTAAAATAAATTTAGATCAAGAATCAACTAACAAACACTTTTGTAAATAATTCCTATGATCTACCAAAACTCATAAGCATGAACAATCCATATCACCAATTTCAAGAATTACGTCAACATACATAAAACTTGAAATTTTGATTTTAACCTTGAAATTGGTTCACAATAATCATTACCACTTTAAAAACAGATTTTATAAGTCCAAAACAGCTTAAGGTAATGATTCTAGACCAATTCCAGCTTTAAAACTCGAAGATATGCTGTCAGGGGGTCCAACTTGTCGAGTGCATGAACCAACTCGGCGAGTTGGATGAACTTTGCCTTGGACCCGTCGAGTCCCCTGTCCAGAGAGCACAAAACTTCGTTTTTTCAGCCAAGTTTGCAAGTATAACAAGAAAACAAGCCTTGGCTCTGATACCACTGTTGGGTTTTGAGCATCCTAACACTCCTAAGGTGTACATGCAACCCTAAATACCTTGGATCTATGTTTTCTCTATTATACATGCCAATATGGAGTTTCCAAGGTATTACCCTATACTAGCATACAAATGTCATATACTACACAAGAATCTAGTTAGGATAACATACCTTATGGAGGAGTTTGAAGTCTTGATGTATCTAGCCTTAAGAGCTTAGCCCCAATAGCGTGGAAGCCTCAAATGGAATCACAACACATCATGGACAAAGAATAAACTTGAGAGAGAATCTTCATGCACCAAAAACTCCATGAACTCTAAGACTAGAGTAAGTCACGATTTTTAGGCTAGAAGCATCTATTTATATGTGTGAGGAATCCAAGAGTCATGGGTATAACCCATAACCCAAATCCATACCCATGTGTTTAATGATCCATGGTTCATGTGGCCCAACTCTTTATGTATCCATACATAAACTTGGTGCAACATGGATCATAAGCCCAACACATATAAATATAACTAATTAACACAATTAGTCCCCATAGATTTAATTAGTATGTTTTAATCACCAAATTAATCCCAAATTAATTCTTGATCAATACTAATTAAAACATATGATTTCATATTAATATATTATAACTTATAATATATTAATAAATCATATATAACATCTTCTCTCAAAAGTCCATCCTGACAAATTGTCCTGATGATATGCAACCCAAATGGACCATGCTACTCTCGGGTCAAGTACATACCAATAATAGTTATGGGCTTAGACATCTAATCAAACAGGTATTTACTAGTACTACAATTTTCATTTAAACTTTGTCAACTAATTCTCAGTCAATCTTAAATTTAATAGTCTACGAAGATTACACTGTTAACAACCATTTAAGATTCATAAATTTTACATACAGACTCCATTTTCGACTGTCTTTATATCGTTGGTCTCCTATTAACAAGATCTTCAAATCTTGTTTAGGTAAAAATTGACCGATCTAAAATTCTATTTCTATGCTAACACAGTTGCACTAAAACTTCGAAAAATCATAACTTCCTCATATGAAGTCAGATTTTGGCGTTCTCTATATGCACGCTCTTGGTTTACGATTACGACGAATTTCGTTTAGATTTTTTAAGCTAATAAGAAACCTATCTAAAATTCACTTTTTATCTCTGTCGTATCGAGTTGAACGAGAAACTTCAAATGATAATAGCTTCTTCATACGAAGTCAGATTAAGCGTTCATTATATCCCCGAAATCCTCATTACGACTACTTCAACTTTCATCAAGGTTATTTATCCTAATTATTATTTTATTTTAAAATTTGTTTTTGCCCTATGTATCAAGTTTTTGCCTAATATTATATACACATAATATAAGCACATAAATCACATAGCTTCAAAAAAATCCTTTTATTTATTCATCAAATGATTAAAATTGTTGACCAGCATCAATGACACATCTTATTAATGCCTAGTGGGAAACACATATGTTATAAATATCCCCCCTTTAAGATGATTTGTCCCAGAATCATGCATCAGCAAACATATATGGACAACGACTCCTCATTTCACTTTTTGTCTCCCATGTGAGGTTCGTCCCTACCATATGTTTCCATCGCACAAGAACCAATTCGACCATATTATGTCGTAACCTCCACATCTTTCGGTCAACAATCACTTCGGGATCTTCAGTTAACCTCTTGTTTTCATCGATCCTCATCTCTGAAAGTGGAATCACATCAATAAATTCTCCCATGAACTTTGTCAAGTAACACACATGAGAAGTGTTATGAATACCCTCCAACTCTTCTGGCAACTCCAGCTTTTAAGCTTGGCTTCCAATTCTCTGAAGAACTTTCAATGGTTCAATGAATCTTGGACTCAGTTTCCCTCACATCCTAAATCTGATAAGTCCCTTCCTTAGGGAGACTTTAAGCAACACTTGGTCTCCGATTTTGAAAGTAATCAGTTATCTCTTCTTATCCGCATAGCTCTTTTGATGGTTTTCAGCTACTAGCATCCTTTCTCTGGTCACTTTCAAATTCTCAGCGGTCTAATGAACAATCTCAAGACCCATAAACTTCTTCTCTTCAGCTTCAATCCAACAAGACAGAATACAACAGTTTTTTTTGTATAGTGCTTGATAAGGTGTCATCTTAATGCTTGAATGGTAACTATTATTGTAGGAAAATTTGATTAATGGTAGATGCTCATCCTAGTTACCTATAAGTTCCAGAGTACAAGCTGGTAACATATGTTCTAGTGTTTAAATCGTTCTTTCGCTTTGACCATCAGTTTGTGGATGGTAAGCAATACTCAAACACAGTTTTTTACCCATCTCTTAATGTAAACTTATCCAAAATCTAGAAGTAAAACGACTGTCACGGTCTGACACGATTGCCAAGAGAACACTGTGAGCTTTCACTATCTCTTGTACATAAACTTTTGCAAGCTTTTCCATAGACCATCTCTCATTTTCTGCTATGAAATTTGCACTCTTCGTCAATTGGTGTATGATTATCCAAATCATGTCATTACCTTCCTTCATTCTGGGTAATTTGGTCACAAAATCCATGGTGATATCTTGGCACTTACCCATGGGTACTAGTAAAGGTTCCAAATTCCCATATGATTTCTGATTTTGCGCCTTAACTCTAGCGCAGATCACACATTCAGCCGCATACTTAGGAATATCGAGCTTCATTGTCGGCCACCAGTAATATGGTTTCAAATCCATATACATCTTGGTGCTGCTAGGCTGAAAAGAGTATATGGTTTTGTGAGACTTTTCCATGAGAAGATCTCTTATTCCTGCTAGGTTAAAGTTGAGATTTCATGCAGTTCTTGGAAAGAAGGAAGATGATATCTAGTCATTGGTTATGAAGTTTCAAAGTATCATGTAGCTTGTTAAGATTCGAAGTCTGTGATGGGTTTTGAGCACTACATCATTCCTATGGTGTACATGCAAACCCTAAAGCTTTGGATCTAGGTTGTCTAATGAACATGCAATAATCATCCAAAGCCATAAACTATACATCTAGCATACAATAATGGAATTAACATATGAATTAGGGTTTAGATCTTACCTTGATTGTTATGTAGAAATAACAATCACAATTCCTCCTTGTAATTGGCTTTTGAAAGCTTAGTGTCACAAATGTCACACCTCTAATGGCTCACAAACACCAAGAGCAAGAGGATGACTTCGGAGAAGAGAATGAGGCACCAAAAAACGTCCAAGAACTCTAAAGAATGCTTAGCCACTTTTTTGGGTGCCCTAGGGGTCCTTGTATATGTGAGGCTATTAGGGTTCTGAACTAGTAAACCCTAATCTGACTGCTTACGCCCTAAGCAGCCCATGGACTCCCTCCTTAGAGGCCTTGGACAAATTCTTATGGGTTTCCTCGTAGATTTCGTCCACTCCATCCTCTATGGAGTCCATTAGCCCAATATTCAACTATCACACAATTGACAATTCTAGTCCCCTTTATTTAATTAATGTCTTTTAGCCACATAATTAATTTTCTAATTAGTTCTTGACTAATATTAATTAAACACTATGATTTCTCTTCTAATATATTATTCATATAATATATTATAAATCATAATTATTCTCTTTCTCCATAAATCATCCTAACAAGTTGCTTTGGTGAAGGCAACCCAAAAGGACCATGCTCGCAATCGGGTCAAGTACATACCAAAATAGTTATGGGCTTAGACACTAATGCAACAGTCTCCCACTTGGATAAGTCTAATAACTATTATGCGTATGACTTCAGATCCTAATCAGCAATCGTAGCTTTCAAAAGCCGTTGTCAACTCTGATCTTATCAGATATGTGTCCTTTAGATAAGGGATCATGTATTCCTCCATTATAGATATCATATGAACTGAGACATGGATTATAATCATTTTCTCCGTCCATTTGTTGTTTCCTGATTTCCGATTTATGACAACCGACTAATTGAACAAATCAAATTAGCCATGGCCCGACCGAGCACTTACGTTTGTCATCACTAAATCATCGAGGGGCCCACAAATACCGCTTTTATCCCACATTGGGTAAAAGGAATGGATAAACTTTGACTCAATGCTTGCTTGTGCTCACTCGTTGAATCACACACAACAATACGTTTTATAACACCAAGTTACTGGTGCGTTTACATATTATCAATGTGTAACCGACTTGCAAGATACAACTCACATATCTTGGTTTCAAGAATATAAGATATTATCGTCGCACCAATCATTCGTGATAAAATCCATGAAGCGGTCCAAGTGAGTGTGGGTTTAATCCAATGCTCAAATCATGTTCATAAGCACTCATGAATGTTGCAGCAAACCTTTGCTATGTCTAATACACTTAAGGCAATCTACAAATTGATTCATGGCAATCTTCTTACATACCTACTCCCAAAGTATGAGCGACTGTGGAACGTTCGAATAATCTTATTATTCAGGAAGTCAAAACATGCAAAGTGAAACACAAGAATAAGCGAACCTAATATGTTCCCAAACTTTTTGAGTATAAATAAAACTCCTTTTATTTAGTCACCATATTGATTACATATTATTCATGTATAACTTTTCGGGTAATCAACTTATTACTTGAATTATAACAACAATTGTCCCATGCTCTTAGCATGCACACCATGTTTACCTATGGTCCTTACTTTGTGAAATAGTATAATTAACATTTTCAATCACACTCATTTCACAATTTCCAATCCTTTCCACAAGTGTGAGAATACCAAATTCTTGCCACTTATGGACTATGTTAGATTCTAACATTTTATGCAACTATCCTTTCGTAATGTCATAGAGCCAAAGTCATAAAGACTTTGCCAACGAAATTACAAAGTCATCTATCGGAGATTGTTACAAGACAATTCCATAGATATGAAGTCTCACATTCAAAGTACATTCATTTGAACATCCTTCCTGCATAAAAATTTCTAATCTAGACATATAGATTCTTAACGTCCAACTCTCAATATGGAAACATTTCCATATTTTCCATATGACAACTCATTATTAATAGAATCATGTCTAATAATAATAATGTCAGTATGGTCCTTTCATTATTATACTTCCAACTACTCACAAGCGACCAATCCTTTGGCGAACCTTAGATTGTCTTTGATAGTTGTTTAATTATTTTAGTCAAATCCGGTTCTATTCCATTTTTCCCTCTAAATGCCCTAGGCATTTGGAAAATTTTAGAACGGTCGAATATTACAGCATATGCAATCGATCCTATAACCGAAGCGTACATGATACAATTCATAATGGAAAATGTGATACTTTACTAGTTTCTTGCTATAATATTGCCATAATATTTCTATTTATTTTGTTCTCAAAATTCGAACTATGACGAGGGATGTCGTAATCATAATCAAACTTTGAGAATGAAATTAAATATATCCTTGACTAACTTCAATTAAAATGTCTCGATCTAAGCTTTTAGATTAGAAACGAAGTATAACATTCTCTCCCTTCATTATAACAAAAACAACTTTTCAACTCCTGCAACTTTGCAAAGTGAAACTTTTGTTTCTCAATAATTAATATTGCCAACTTGCAATACTTAAAATAATAATCATGCTCCCACTAACATGATGATTATATCTATTCAAGCATAACATTTATGCTCCCACTAGCTTCGACACGTATTCAGAAATTAGCTGAACTTCTAGAAACCAATACTTATTGACTTTATTTACAAAAGTTCAGATTTCTAAAATCGAAATGCTTCGATAAGACTTTATCTAAGCTTCTCGAACTCATACACATTTCCTTAGATAACCTATATGTGTGTTTAAACAATTCTAAAACTTATAACAATAAGTCTAAAATGTTCAGACCCATTTGCTATTTCCCACAATTCAAACTATGAAGAGGGATGTCGTAATCATAATCAAATTTGAGAAATGCAAATTACATAATGCTATCTTCAAAATCTTTCTTAGTGAAAGCGTTTCCTCACAATCATTTTCATGAAGGAGAGAAACCTTATGACACTTAGATTTTATGGTTTATGTGTTCCTATCCATGTGAATTTGTCATAACCATAATCATAAGATAATGTCAATGACAAATCCAAACTCTTATGGACAAAACTTGTTCATTCCTAGTTTCTTGCCTTCAAGGGTCCCACCATTGCTTCCAAGTTATTAAGCGGCTCACTCCTACCATTCAATGTACTTTACATTGATCAAGGTGTCTTGCCCCTATGCAACCCATTGAGAACTCTTAGAACTCACGTGCATAGTTGACCAAACTGGAATGGCACAGAAACAAGAATACATTAACATGATAGGTTATAAACCTCAAGTCGTGTGCTAGTGTTTAATAATAGGTTTACTCTTGATTAGTTCTTGAACCTTTTCAAGATTATTTATACTCCCACTGACCTCTTGACATATTAGATTCTGTTATCAGGAAACATTTCTTGACAAAACAAATATTCAAGAGTTAGTGTGTGTCTATATCAAGACAAACCTACACAGAATTTGGTACTAGTTGGTCTTTGTCTTATCCAAGACATCACAACTTACCAAAATGTGCAAGTATAAGAACATTCCTACTTAAGATTATGTCACTCAAGTCACAATATTGGAGTATGACTCTAAGACTTGATTTTGGAACAAAGTACGATACATCTTATTGACTTAACTACTACAACAATTCTCGATTCCTCTTCTTAGCCAAACTAGTGCACTAAGGTGTCCTAAGAGGATGAATTGTAATATGGTTCTTACAATTACCAAGATGATCATAAAACACGATAAAAAAGTACTCTCCCTTATTCTTAGATTGGAGACACTTTTTATCTTTATGCCTTCATTGATTCTACTTATTCGTTTTGCCATTCATTGAAACTTTTCAATGATCCAGAATTACACTTAATCTTGTAAGCATAACCACATTTACTAGACTTTTAGTAAATCATGACGAATAATCTTATTGTTATTTATGGTGGACTTGACCAGTACACAACATTGTGAACTTGATCTCCTAGTTCTTCACTTAACTCCTTGTCAATAAATTAGTCTTAAAATTTCTAAGTACCAGGATTTCCATACATCACATGATTTAAATCATATGATTCCAAGCTTCTGTCCAATCGAAACTTGGGCGATGGGAATCTTTCCTTACTTAGAAAATTTCAATACTTCCATAAATAATATAACTAAGAATCACATCCATTCATTGTAGAAATACACAAACATCAATTTCTCGTAACGATTTCATTGCAAGGATATAAATAAATAAGGCAAAATAAAATTTATTTTATTCATAAAAGCAGCGGAAAACATCTCCTTACAATGCAAATCAAATTGAAAAACTATGTAACTAAATATTTCTAACAAATCTATCATAACTTCCTAAGCTCAAAATATGATCTTTGAATCCATGCGATCGTAATCCATTTCTTCACGATTAGACTCAACTCACTCCTTCCTTTAAGCTTCCTTTCTTTTCTTCGATCCTTAAAAAGCATAAAAGTGTAATCTTATCTCATCATGTATTAAGAATCTCCAAATAGGAAGTTAATGGAGTTAGATAGTGGATTTTACCTGAAGCAGAGTCATACATATTGACTCTCCCATCTCTTAGATCTCTCAGGCAGTCAGGGCAGCTTCGTAACCAATGCCCCTTCTTTTGGCAGTAGAAACACATGGACTCTTCTTGAATGGTACACGGGACTATTTCAGACTCTGCCTTTCTCTTACGCAGAGAAAACTTTTCTGGACTTCCAATGTTGCCATTGCCCGTAGAAGGTTGGGATATTGTTTTATCCTACCAATTTTCTTGACCAGTGCACCAAATCATTTTTGATTCAGCAGCAATAAGCAAATAAGTCAAATCAATAAGGGTCATGTGGTGGTCCATCATATAGTACTCTCTAACGAACTTACTATATGATTTGGTAAGTGATTGGAGAACCAAGTCAACAACCAACTTCCTTGAGACATCAAAACCCAACATCGTTAACCTGTCAATGTGTGACTTCATCTTTAAGATGTGTGCACACACAGACTTTCCATGTTTGTGTCTTATTGCCAATAGGGTTTGAGTGACCTTGAACTTTTCAAGTCTTCGAACACGTGGGTCAGGGAGAATTGTTGCAGGAGGTGGAGGAAGTGAAGCATGATTTCCATTTCCATAATCCAATCGTGGAACATCATCTTCGCGTGGAAAACTTTTTCCAACGGATTCAAGAAGACCATAGTTGTCAGACTTTGACATCTATAAAATGGGAGAAATTTCAAGTTTAGTTGATTGAGTCCTTAATAAAACACCCAAATGAGATATTTAGGCTAGAACTCGACACAATATCCTACAAATTGGAAGAGGGATGCTGTAATCCAACTTGTAGAACATTTGAAGGTAGGTAAATGACGATTTACCAATTTCCACCATGAAAAACAAAAAAGAAGGTTAAGTTTTAAATGTATTGAAAACTCCTAGATCTTTTGAGATTCATTAAACTTTTCAATGGCATGTTTAAATCTCGATATGCCCTTCGATTTGTGACTGGGATGCCAAGGATCACAAAACAGGGTGTGAATAACCATGCAAATATACATGGTGCCCCTAATGTTACAGTCACTTGTTCGACGTGCCCGTTAACCACACACGCTCCATCGAACTATGACAAACATCAAGTCACCCTTTGCCACCTTTGCTTAGAACCCAATTAGTGTGCCAGTTAACCACACACGCTCCACTAACGTCTTAGCAAGGGTACAAAGTGTAATTTCATGGAATTACATCAATTCACTTTTGCCTAACGTAACTAAGATTGAGAATTTTGTATAACATTTAGTTACTTTATTATTCATTATACTTTTAATGAGGAGAGGGTTTGCCCTATCCTACCCGTTCGGTTAATGACCCTCCACCAATCAAGGAAGCGGTGGGTGAGATTGGGCACCCATTAAACGACCATTTTATAGACCATAACCTTAAACCCCCCTTATAGATCGGCTTCATGAATGACTCCTACTAACGGTAAGACTAGCAGTTTAAGTTATACATATATAATATTAGACTTTTAATGTTATATATATATATTATAAGAGTGTATTTTACACTTTTAAAATACTAGGTGGTTTAATTTAATAAATTACACTTTTAATTTGATTAAATATAAACCATATGATTATGGATTTTTTAACTCGCTTTTAATTAACTTAATAAAACCATAAGTGTGTAATTTGAACTTTTCAAAACTAGGGTTTTAGAATTTAAAATTCTTAAAAATTAAACTTTTAATCAAAAATTTAAATTCCAAAACTTGAGGGCAAGTTTTGAAACATTTCAAAACATTAGGGTTTAAGAATTTAAATATTTCAAAATTAAACTTTTAATCAAAAATTTAAATTCCAAAACTTGAGGGCAAGCTTTGAAACCTTTCAAAATATTAGGGTTTAACTATTTAAATTTCAAAACTAAAACTTTTAAAGTTCAAATTTAAACTATAAAACCTAAAAGGTGTAAATTGAAACTTTTCAAACTTACTAGGTCAAATATTTGACTAATAATAATCCTATATTATCCATATTTAACCAAATCCATCAATTTTGATGAGGATAACCCTTCCAAACTTAAAAATTCGGATTTTGGCAAGAAAAGCGAGTTTTGGCAATGATCCTCAACAAAATCTGGCAGAAATATCGAAAATCCCAGCACCAGGGCCTGGACTCGTCGAGTCAACAATGGAACTCGTCGAGTAGGACCTACTCGTCGTGTCCATTCATGGACTCGGCGCGTCTGCCAGTCAGAAACCAAAAAATTCGATTTTCAAGAAAGCAATGAACAATTAAGCATCAAATACATCAAACAAACAGCCTATGCTCTAATACCACTGGTGGGTTTTGAGCACTACAACATTCCTAACGGGAGTTATTTCCATCACTATTGTGTCAGTATTTCGTCACAAAAATTAAGGTTTTTATATTTATCACAATTTTGTCGAAATTTCGTCACTAATTTCTGACAGAAAAATTTCGTCACTAATGTCTGAAGGAATTCACCCAGTTTTCTAGTAGTGTAGGATAACTAATCAAAAAACCAATTGGATTCTTGAACTCCTCTTTAAAACTCTATAATTAGGATAATTAAATGTGTGTTTGTTGAGAAGTCATCTGGATCAAATTTTCGGCACAAATAACCTACATATATAAGAACAGGACCAAAATTGATGTCATTGGCCATCATCTTTATCGTCATCTAAAATGTTGATCATCCCTTATTTTATCATCATATGTAGGTAGCGATGTCGATCTTGAGACCAATTAGACAAACTCACACACTTGCACATGTACAACAAGAAGAGACCAATTAAAACCAATTAATTTGTATTATTCTCTGAAGTGATAATAACAAGAAGATAACATCATACGCCTTATAGACACTACAAAGAACGTGGGACTACAAACTAGGAATAACGTAACATTACTTCTAAACATTTATTGACTAAGCAAATGACTAGATAATGCAGCACATTACGCGAGCAAATCAATGATGTACAACTTCAAATCGAGCGCACAAGCTTTGGTTTCTTTCTTTTGATTCGTCTTCACCTAGTCTCCGTTAATGTTGGTCATGAACTTGTCAGACTCTTTTTTATCCTTAAAATGTTACATCCATAAATTAATTACACTACCTATTAATCAATGGATCAATATTATGCATGCTAAACTTGACATTTCTAAGTAGATAAATTACTTACTGTCTTCCACACGAGTCCTTGGCCAACACCCACGAATAAGTCAATTTTAAGGTCAAAGTCTCCAACCACTTGGATGGTTGCGTAGACGTCAGCAACTCATAATCCTTATAATAACCCTTCACATTATCCTCCACGGAGACAACCTCCGGAACATTCTTAATCTTAATCCACTTTCCACATGAGCTCTTTCCACATGAGACCTATTATATTTATATACACGATTAATAAGTAATTGTAGAGGATGACACTAATAAATAATAACAATAACAAGGCTATAAATTCATGTTTGTTATCTTTTCGGTTCGAAGTTTATACTCCCTATCACCCCATCTAATTGAGAATTCCATGTCAAACCACAATTATAACACACAAAGTAAAGTTCAAATTTGGAAGGCCATAGAATGCTCATTGATTCAGAAAGCTCTCCATATCACACAACCATGTTATATGTCCTCTTAGTAACCATTTGGGAATTTGCGTGTGTGGGTATTCGCAAGTGTGTGAATGTGCCTAAGGTGTGGCTGGCACACATATATATAAGCGGACTCTTTCCATTATAGGTCTACGAACCAAAAAGCAAAATAATATACTCGTTTTGGAAAAAAAAAGTTAATAAAAAAAGTTGATTGTTGAAATAATAGAAATAATTGTATAATAATAATATAATTATAATAATTAGATGAGTTGAATTATTTGGTTAATAAATATAATATTTTAAATCTACTAGTTAATAGTTATTTAAATAATAATGTTTCTAATAATAAGTGAGTTAGTTTTATAATAATACAAATTAAAAAGTATTCTTTTCTAGAACAATTTTGTGTTGGTAATCAGTATAATTCTTTTATTAATTATAAATAATAAAAAAAAATACTTATATTATAATAAATAGAAAAATGAACTATTCGGTAAATATATATATTATTTTAATTATAAAAATCCAGAATTGTTTAATTACTAATACTAATAATAGTAATTGAATTGTTTTTATAATGTTATGAGTTGAAAAAGTTAATTTAATTCCTAAAAATGAATTTTCGTCGGAAATCTGTCAGTAACTACCGATGGATAACTCAAGTCACTGATTTCACTTACATTTCGTTGGTAATTACCGACGGTTTTCTGACGGAAGTTATTTCCATCGTTATTATGTCAGTATTCCGTCACAAAAATTAAGGTTTTTATGTTTGTCACAATTCTGTCGAAATTTCGTCACTAATTTCGACATAAAAATTCCGAAGGAATTCACGCAGTTTTCTAGTAGTGTAGGATAACTAATCAGAAAACCAAATGGATTCTTGAACTCCTCTTTAGAACTCTATAATTAAGAAAACTAAATGTGCGTTTGTTGAAAAGTCATTTGGATCATATTTTCGGCTCAAATAACCTACATATATAACAACTTGACCAAAAATGATGCCATGGGCCATCATCTTCATCGTCATCTAAAATGTTGATCATCCCTTATTTTATCATCATATCTAGGTAGCTATGTTGATCTTGAGACTAGTTAGACACACTCACACACTTGCACATGTACAACGAGAAGAGTAAGCAAAAGCAAAATTGAAGAAGATTTTCACACCAACTAATGTGTATTATTCTTTGAAGTGATAATAACAAGAAGATAACATCACACACCTTATAGACACTAAAAGGAACGTGGAACTACAAACTATGAATAACTTAACACTATTTCTAAACATTTACTGACTAAGCAAATGACTAGATAATGCAGCACATTACGAGAGCAACTTAATGATGTACAACTTCAAATTGAACGCATAAGTAGATAAATTACTTACCGTCTTCCACACGAATCCTTGGCCAACACCCATGAATAAGTCAATTTTAAGGTCAAAGTCCCCAACCACTTGGATGGTTGTAGTGACGCAGTAAATCAGAATCCCTATAATAACCCTTCACAATATCCTCCACGGAGACAACCTCCGAAACCTTCTTGATCTTAATCCACTTCCCACATGAGACCTATCATATTTATATATACGATTAATATGTAATTGTAGAGGTTGGCACTAATAAATAATAATAAAAACAAGGCTACAAATTCATGTTTGTTACCTTTTCGGTTCGAAGTTTATACTCCTTATCATCCCATCTAATTGGGAATTACATGTCACGACCACAATTATCATATACAAAGTAAAGTTCAAATTTGGAATGCTGTAGAAGGATCATTGATTCATAAAGCTCTCCATATCACGCAATGACATTATAAGTCTTCTTACTAACCATTTGGGAATCTGCGTGTGTGGGTGTTCGCAACTGTGTGAGTGTGCCTATGGTGTGGTTGGCACACATATATATAAGCGGACTCATTTCATTATAGGTATACGAACATAAAAGCAAAATAATATACTCGTTTTGGAAAAAAAAATAATAGACTTGATTTATTTTAAAAAAAATAGTTTCGTTGGTAACTTTTTAATAATAAAAATAAAAATAATTGAAATAATAGAAATAATAGTATAATAAGAATATAATTATAATAATTAGATGAGTTGAATTATTTGGTTAATAATTATAATATTTTAAATCTACAAGTTAATATTTATTTAATTAATAGAGTTACTAATTATAATTGAGTTAGTTTTATAATAATACAAATAAAAAAAATATTATTTTCTAGAAAAAATTTACGTTGGTAATTAGTATAATTTTTTATTAATTATAAATAATAAAAAATACTTATATTATAATAAATAGAAAAATAATTGTTCGGTATATATATATATATATATATATATATATATATATAATTTTAATTATAAAAATCAAGATTTGTTTAATTGCTAATACTAATAATAATAATTGAATTGTTTTTATAATGTTATTAGTTGAAAAAATTAATGTAATTCCTAATAAATAATTTCCGTCGGAAATCCATAGTAACTACCAACGGAATACCGATGGATAACTCAAGTCACTGATTTCGCTTACATTCCGTCGGTATTCCGTCGGTAATTACTTATAGATTTCCGACGGAAGGTATTTCCATCGCAATTGTGTCAGTATTCCGTCACAAAAATTAAGGTTTTATCTTTGTCACAATTCTGTCGAATTTTTGTCACTAATTTCCTGCTTAAATAACCAACATATATAAGAACTGGACCAAAATTGATGTCATAGCCCATCATCATCATCTTCATCTAAAATGTTGATCACCCCTTATTTTATCATCATATCTAGGTAGCGATGTTGATCTTGAGACAAGTTAGACACACTCACACACTTGTACATGTACAGCGAGAAGAGTAAGCAAAAGCAAAACAGAAGAAGATTTTCACACCAACTAATTTGTATTATTCTCTGAAGTGAAAATAACAAGATAACATCATACGCCTTATAGACACAACACGGAACGTGGGACTACAAACTAGGAATAACTTAACACTACTTCTAAACATTTATTGACTAAACAAATGACTAGATAATGCAGCACATTACGCGAGCAACTCAATCATGTACAACTTCAAATCGAGCTCATAAGCTTTTGGTTTCTTTCTTTGATTTGTCTTCACTTAGTCTCCGTTAATGATGGTCATGAACTCGTCAGGCTCTTTTTAATCCTTCAAATGTTGCATCCATAAATTAATTACACTATTTATTAATCAATGGATCAATATTATGCATGCTAAACATGTCATTTCTAAGTAGATAAATTACTTACTGTCTTCCACACGAGTCCTTGGCCAACACCCACGAATAAGTCAATTTTCAGGTCAAAGTCCCCAACCACTTGGATGGTTGCGTAGACCTCAGCAACTCAAAATCCTTATAATAACCCTTCACAATATCCTTTACGGAGACAACCTACGGAACCATCTTGATATTAATCCACTTTCTACATGAGCACTTTCCACATGAGACCTATCATATTTATATATACGATTAATAAGTAATCGTAGAGGATGACACTAATAAATAATAATAAAAACAAGGCTATAAATTCATGTTTGTTACCTTTTCTGTTCGAGGTTTATACTCCTTATCATCCCATCTAATTGGGAATTCCTTGTCGCGACCATAATTTTCACATAGAAAGTAAAGTTCAAATTTGGAAGGACATAGAAGACTCATTGATTCTGAAGGCTCTCCATGCATCCATAAATTAATTACACTATTTATTAATCAACGGATCGATCTTATGCATGCTACACTTGTCATTTCTAAGTAGATAAATTACTTACTGTCTTCCACACAAGTCCTTGGCCAACACCCACGAATAAGTCAATTTTTAGCTCAAAGTCCCCAACCACTTGGATGGTTGTAGTGATGTAAGCAAATCAAAATCCCTATAATAACCCTTCACAATATCCTCCATGGAGAAAACCGCCGGAACCTTCTTGATCTTAATCCACTTTCCACATGAGACCTATCATATTTACATATACGACTAATAAGTAATTGTAGAGGATGACACTAATAAATAATAATAAAAACAATGCTATAAATTCAATTTTGTCACCTGTTCGGTTTGTAGTTTACACTCCTTATCATCCCATCTAATTAGGAATTCCATGTCACGACCATATTTATCACATATAAAGTAAAGTTCAAATTTGGAAAGCCATAGAAAGCTCATTGCTTCTGAAAGCTCTTCATATCACGCAATGATGTTATAAGTGCTCTTAGTAACCATTTGGGAATCTGCGTGTTTGGGTATTCGCAAGTGTGTGAGTGTGCCTAAGGTGTGGCTGGCACACATATATATAAGCGGACTCATTACATTATAGGTATACAAACAAAAAAGCAAAATAATATACTCGTTTTGGGAAAAAAAAGTTAATAAAAAAAGTTTATTATTGAAATAATAGAAATAATAGTATAATAATAATATAATTATAATAATTAGATGAGTTGAATTATCTGATTAATAATTATAATATTTTAAATCTACAAGTTAATAGTTATTAAATTAATAATGTTACTAATAATAAGTTAGTTAGTTTTTTAATAATAAAATTTAAAAAATATTATTTTCTAGAACAAATTTACATGGTAATTAGTATAATTTTTTTTATTAATTATAAATAAAAAAAATAGTTATATTATAATAAATAGAAAAATGAATTATTCGGTATATATATATATATATATATATATTATTTTAATTATAAAAATCAAGAATTGTTTAATGACTAATACTAATAATAGTAACTGAATTGTTTTTATAATGTTATGAGTAGAAAAAGTTAATTTAATTACTAAAAAAGAATTTCCGTCGGAAATCCATCAGTAACTACCAATGGAATACTGATGTATAACTCAAGTCACTATTTCGCTTACATTTCGTTGGTAACTACCGACGGATTTCCAACGGAAGTTATTTCCATCGTTATTGTGTCAGTATTCCGTCACAAAAATTAAGGTTTTTATTTTTGTCACAATTCTGTCGAAATTTCGTCACTAATTTCGACAGAAAAATTCTGAAGGAATTCACATAGTTTTCTAGTAGTGTAGGATAACTAATAAGAAAACCAAATGGATTCTTGAACTCCTCTTTAGAACTCTATAATTAGGATAAATAAATGTGCGTTTGTTAAAAAGTCATTTGGATCAAATTTTTGGCTCAAATAACCTATATATATATATATATATATATATATATATATATATATATATATATATATATATATATATATATATATAAGAACTTGACCAAAATTGATGCAATGGGCCATCATCTTCATCGTCATCTAAATATTGATCATCCCTTATTTTATCATATCTAGGTAGCGATGTTGATCTTGAGACCACTTAGACACACTCACACACTTGCACATGTACAGCGAGAAGAGTAAGAAAAAGGAAAACTGAAGAAGATTTTCACACCAACTAATTTGTATTATTCTCTAAAATGATAATAACAAGAAGATAACATCACACGCCTTATAGGCACTACAAGGAACGTCGAACTACAAACTAGGAATAACTTAACACTATTTCTAAACATTTACTGACTAAGCAAATGACTAGATAATGTGGCACATTAATGGAGCCACTCAATGATGTACAACTTCAAATCGAATGCATAAGCTTTGGTTTCTTTCATTTGATTCGTCTTCACCCGGTCTGCGTTAATGTTGGTCATGAACTCTTTAGGCTCTTTTTTATCCTTCAAATGTAGCATCCGTAATTAATCATTGGATCGATATTATGCATGCTACCCTTGTCATTTCTAAGTAGATAAGTTACTTACTGTCTTCCACATGAGTCCTTGGCCAACACCCAAAATAAGTCAATTTTTAGGACAAAGTCCCCAACCACTTGGATGGTAGCGTAGATGTCAGCAACTCAGAATCCTTATAATAACCCTTTACAATATCCTCCACGGAGACAACCTCCGGAACCTTCTTGATCTTAATCCACTTTCCACATGAGACCAATCCAATTTATATATGCGATTAATAAGTAATTGTAGAGGATGACACTAATAAATAATAACAATAACAAGGCTACAAACTTTTCGGTTCGAAGTTTATACTCCTTATCATCCCATCTAATTGTGAATTCCATGTCGCGACCACAATTATCACATACAAAGTAAAGGTTAAATTTGGAAAGCTATAGAAGGCTCATTGATTCATAAAGCTCTCCATATCACGCACCGACATTATAAGTCCTCTTAGTAACCATTTTGGAATCTGCGTGTGTGGGTGTTCGCAAGTGTGTGAGTGTGCCTAAGGTGTGGTTGGCACACATATATATAAGCGAACTCATTCCATTATAGGTATACGAACATAAAAGCAAAATAATATGTTCGTTTTGGAAAATAATAATAAAAAAAAGTTGATTTATTTTACAAAAAAAAATAGTTTTGTTGGTAATTTTTTAATAATAATAATAATAATAATAGTTGAAATAATAGAAATAATAGTATAATAAGAATATAATTATAATAATTAGATTAGTTGAATTAGTTGGTTAATAATTATAATATTTTAAATCTACAAGTTAATAGTTATTTAATTAATAATGTTACTAATAATAATTGAATTAGTTTTATAATAATACATAAAAAAAAATATTACTTTCTAAAAAAAATTTAAGTTGGTAATTAGTATAATTTTTTATTCATTATAAATAATAATAAAAAAATACTTATATTATAATAAATGGAAAAATGAACTGTTCGGTAAATATATATATTATTTTAATTATAAAAATCAATAATTGTTTAATTACTAATACTAATAATAGTAATTGAATTGTTTTTATAAAGATATTAGTAGGAAAAAGTTAATTTAATTCCTAATATAGAATTTTCGTCGGAAATCCGTTAGTAACTACCGACGGAATATTGATGGATAACTCAAGTCACTGATTTCGTTTACATTACGTCGGTATTCCGTCAGTAATTACCGACGGGAGTTATTTCTATCGCTATTGTGTCAGTATTCCGTCACAAAAATTAAGGTTTTTATCTTTTTCACAATTCTGTCGAAATTTCGTCACTAATTTCCGACAGAAAAATTTCGTCACTAATTTCCGAAGGAATTCACCAAATTTTCTAGTAGTGTAGGATAACTAATCAAAAAACCAAATGGATTCTGGAACTCCTCTTTAAAACTCTATAATTAGGATAACTAAATGTGCGTTTGTTGAGAAGTCATCCGGATCAAATTTTCGGCTCAAATAACCTACATATATAAGAACTGAACCAACTTTGATGCCATGAGCCATCATCTTCATCATCATATAAAATGTTGATCATCCCTTATTTATCATCATATCAAGGTAGCGATGTTGATCTTGAGACCAGTTAGACACACTTACATACTTGCACATGTATAGCAAGAATAGTAAGCAAAAGCAAAACAAAAGAAGATTTTCACACCAACTAATGTGTATTATTATTTGAAGTGATAATAACAAGAAGATAACATCACACTACTTATAGACACTCCAAGGAACATGGAGCTACAAACTGGGAATAACTTAACACTAATTCTAAACATTTATTGACTAAGCAAATGACTAGATAATACAGCACATTACGTGAGCAACTCAATGTTGTACAACTTCAAATCGAACGCATAAGATTTGGTTTCTTTCTTTTGATTTGTCTTCACCTATTCTCCGTTAATGTTGGTCATGAACTCGTCGGGCTCTTTTTTATCCTTCAAATGTTGCATGCATAGATTAATTAGACTATGTATTAATCAATGGATCGATATTATGGATGCTACACATGTCATTTATAAGTAGAAAAATTACTTACTGTCTTCCACACGAGTCCTTGGCCGACACCCACGAATAAGTCAATTTTTAGGTCAAAGTCCCCAAGCACTTGGATGGTTGTAGTGACGTCAGCAAATCAGAATCCCTATAATAACCCTTCACAATATCCTCCACGGAGACAACCTCCGGAACCTTCTTGATCTTAATCCACTTTCCACATAAGACCTATCATATTTATATATACGATTAATAAGTAATTGTAAAGGATGCACTAATAAATAATAATAAAAACAAGGCTACAAATTCATGTTTGTTACCTTTTTGGTTCCAAGTTTATACTCCTTATCATCCCATCTAATTGGGAATTACATATCGCGACCACAATTATCACATACAAAGTAAAGTTCAAATTTGGAAGGCCATAGAAGGCTCATTGATTCATAAAGCTCCCCATAACTTGCAACGACGTTATAAGTCTTCTTTGTAACCATTTGGGAATCTGCGTGTGTGGGTGTTCACAACTGTGTAAGTGTGCCTAAGTTGAATTATTTGTTTAATAACTATAATATTTTAAATCTACAAGTTAATAGTTATTTAATTAATAGAGTTATTAAAAATAATTGAGTTAGTTTTATAATAATACAAATAAAAAAAATATTATTTTCTAGAAAAAATTTACGTTGGTAATTAGTATAAATTTTTATTAATTATAAATAATAATAAAAATACTTATATTATAATAAATGGAAAAATGAACTGTTCGGTGTATATATATTTATATATATATATATATATATATATATATATATATATATATATATTATTTTAGTTATAAAAATTAAGAATTGTTTAATTACGAATACTAATAATAGTAATTGAATGTTTTTATAATGTTATTAGTAGAAAATTTTAATTTAATTCCTAATAAAGAATTTCCGTCGGAAATCCGTAGAAACTACCGACAGAATACCGATGGATAACTCAAGTCACTGATTTCGCTTACATTCCGTCAGTATTCGTTCGGTCGGTAATTACCAACAGATTTCCGTCGGAAGTTATTTCCATCGCTATTGTGTGAGTATTCCGTCACAAAAATTAAGATTTTTATCTTTGTCACAATTCTGTCGAAATTTTGTCACTAATTTCCGACAGAAAAATTTCTTCACTAATTTCCGAAGGAATTCAACCAGTTTTGTATTAGTGTAGGATAACTAATCAGAAAACCAAATGGATTCTTGAACTCCTCTTTAAAACTCTATAATTAGGATAACTAAATGTGCGTTTGTTGAGAAGTCATCTAGATCAAATTTTCTGCTCAAATAACCAACATATATAAGAACTGGACCAAAATTGATGCCATGGGCCATCATCTTCATCACCATCTAAAATGTTGATCATCCCTTATTTTATCATCATATCTAGGTAGCGATGTTGATGCTGAGACCAGTTAGACACACTCACACACTTGCACATGTACAGCGAGAAGAGTAAGCAAAAGCAAAATAGAAGAAGATTTCCAAACCAACTAATGTGTATTATTCTCTGAAGTGATAATGACAAGAAGATAACATCACACGCCTTATAGACACTACAAGGAACGTGGAACTACAAACTAGGAAGAACTTAACAATACTTTTAAACATTTATTGAGTAAGATACTAACTAGATGATGCAGCACATTACGCGAGCAACTCAATGATGTACAACTTCAAATCGAACGCATAAGCTTTGGTTTCTTTCTTTCGATTCGTCTTCACCCAGTCTCCGTTAATGTTGGTCATGAACTCTTCATGCTCTTTTTAATCCTTCAAATGTTGCATCCATAAATTAATTACACTATTTATTAATCAATGGATCGATATTATACATGCTAAACTTGTCATTTATAAGTAGATAAATTACTTACTGTCTTCCACACGAGTCCTTGGCCAACACCCATGAATAAGTCAATTTTCAGGTCAAAGTCCCCAACGACTTGGATGGTTATGTAGACCTCAGCAACTCATAATCCTTATAATAACCCTTCACAGTATCCTCTACGAAGACAACCTCCGGAACCTTCTTGATATTAATCCACTTTCTACATGAGCACTTTCCACATGAGACCTATCATATTTATATATACGATTAATAAGTAATTGTAGAGGATGACACTAATAAATAATAATAAAAACAAGGCTATAAATTCATGTTTTTTACCTTTTCTGTTAGAAGTCTATACTCCTTATCATCCCATCTAATTGGGAATTCCTTGTCGTGACCATAATTTTCACATACAAAGTAAAGTTCAGATTCGGAAGGACATAGAAGACTCATTGATTCTGAAAGCTCTCCATGCATCCATAAATTAATTACACTATTTATTAATCAACGGATCGATATTATGCATGCTACACTTGTCATTTATAAGTAGATAAATTACTTACTGTCTTCCACACAAGTCCTTGGCCAACACCCACGAATAAGTCAATTTTTAGGTCAAAGTCCCCAACCACTTGGATGGTTGTAGTGACGTAAGCAAATCAGAATCCCTATAATAACCCTTCACAATATCCTCCACGGAGACTACCTCCGGAACCTTCTTGATCCTAATCCACTTTCCACATGAGACCTATCATAGTTACATATACGACTAATAAGTAATTGTAGAGGATGGCATTAATAAATAATAATAAAAATAAGGCTATAAATTCAAGTTTGTTACCTTTTCGGTTTGTAGTTTACCCTCCTTATCATCCCATCTAATTGGGAATTCCATGTCGCGACCACATTTATCACATACAAAGTAAAGTTCAAATTTAGAAAGCCATAGAAGGCTCATTGATTCTGAAAGCTCTTCATATCACGCAATGATGTTATAAGTCCTCTTAGTAACCATCTGGGAATCTGCGTGTGTGGGTATTCGCAAGTGTGTGAGTGTGCCTAAGGTGTGGCTGGCACACATATATATAAGCGGACTCATTCCATTATAAGTATACAAACAAAAAAGCAAAATAATATACTCGATTTGGGAAAAAAAAGGTTAATAAAAAAAGTTCCTTATTGAAATAATAGAAATAATAGTATAATAATAATATAAGTATAATAATTAGATGAGCTGAATTATCTGATTAATAATTATAATATTTTAAATCTACAAGTTAATAGTTATTTAATTAATAATGTTACTAATAATAAGTGAGTTAGTTTTTTAATAATACAAATTAAAAAATATTATTTTCTAGAACAAATTTATGTGGTAATTACTATAAATTTTTTTACTAATTATAAATAATAAAAAATACTTATATTATAATAAATAGAAAAATGAATTATTCGGTAAATACATATTATTTTAATTATAAAAATCATTAATTGTTTAATGACTAATACTAATAATAGTAACTGAATTGTTTTTATAATGTTATGAGTAGAAAAAGTTAATTTAATTCCTAAAAAAGAATTTCCGTCGGAAATCCGTTAGTAACTACCAATGGAATACCGATGTATAACTCAAGTCACTAATTTCACTTACATTTCGTTGGTAATTACCGACAGATTTCCGACGGAAGTTATTTCCATCGTTATTGTGTCAGTATTCCGTCACCAAAATTAAGGTTTTTATCTTTGTCACAATTCTGTCAAAATTTCGTCACTAATTTCGACAGAAAAATTCCGAAGGAATTCACGCAATTTTCTAGTAGTCTAGGATAACTAATAATTAAACCAAATGGATTCTTGAACTCCTCTTTAGAACTCTATAATTAGGATAACTAAATGTGCGTTTGTTGAAAAGTCATTTGGATCAAATTTTCAGCTCAAATAACCTATATATATAAGAACTTGACCAAAATTGATGCCATGGGCCATTATCTTCATCGTATGTTGATCATGCCTTATTTTATCATATCTAGGTAGATGTTGATCTTGAGACCACTTAGACACACTCACACACTTGCACATGTATAGCGAGAAGAGTAAGAAAAAGCAAAACTGAAGAAGATTTTCACACCAACTAATTTGTATTATTCTCTAAAGTGATAATAACAAGAAGATAACATCACACGCCTTATAGGCACTACAAGGAACGTCGAACTACAAACTAGGAATAACTTAACACTATTTCTAAACATTTACTATTTCTAAACATTTACTGACTAAGAAAATGACTAGATAATGCAGCACATTAATCGAGCAACTCAATGATGTACAACTTCAAAACGAACGCATAAGCCTTGGTTTCTTTCTTTTGATTCGTCTTCACCCAGTCTGCATTAATGTTGGTCATGAACTCTTTAGGCTCTTTTTTATCCTTCAAATGTTGCATCCATAAATTAATTACACTATTTATTAATCAATGGACCGATATTATGCATGCTACCCTTGTCATTCCTAAGTAGATAAGTTACTTACTGTCTTCCACACGAGTCCTTGGCCAACACCCACAAATAAGTCAATTTTTAGGTCAAAGTCCCCAATCACTTGGATGGTTGCGTAGACGTCAGCAACTCAGAATCCTTATAATAACCCTTTACAATATCCTCCACAGAGACAACCTCCGGAACCCCCTTGATCTTAATCCACTTTCCACATGAGACCTATCGAATTTATAGATGCGATGAATAAGTAATTGTAGAGGATGGCACTAATAAATAATAATAATAAAAAGGCTACAAATTCATGTTTGTTACCTTATCGGTTCGAAGTTTATAATCTTTATCATCCCATCTAATTGCGAATTCCATGTCGCGACCACAATTATCACATACAAAGTAAAGGTTAAATTTGGAAAGCTATAGAAGGCGCATTGATTCATAAAGCTCTCCATATCACGCAACGACATTATAAGTCCTCTTAGTAACCATTTGGGAATCTGTGTGTGTGGGTGTTCGCAAGTGTGTGAGTTTGCATAAGGTGTGGTTGGCACATATATATATATATATATATATATATATATATATATATATATATATATATATGTATGTATGTATATATATATACATACGTGTATATATATATATATATATATATATATATATATATATATATATATATATAAGCGGACTCATTCCATTATAGGTATACGAACATAAAAGCAAAATAATATGTTCGTTTTGGAAAAAGATAATAATAATAAAAAAAGTTGATTTATTTTACAAAAAAAAATAGTTTTGGTGGTAATTTTTTAATAATAATAATAATAATAGTTGAAATAATAGAAATAATAGTATAATAAGAATATAATTATAATAATTAGATGAGTTGATTTATTTGGTTAATAATTATAATATTTTAAATCTACAAGTTAATAGTTATTTAATTAATAATGTTACTGATAATAATTGAATTAGTTTTATAATAATACAAAAAAAATATTATTTTCTAGAAAAAATTTAAGTTGGTAATTAGTATAATTTTTTATTAATTATAAATAATAATAAAAAATACTTATATTATAATAAATGGAAAAATGAACTGTTCGGTAAATATATATATATATATATATATATATATATATATATATATATATTATTTTAATTAAAAAAATCAATAAATGTTTAATTACTAATACTAATAATAGTAATTGAATTGTATTTTATAATGATATTAGTAGAAAAAGTTAATTTAATTCCTAATAAAGAATTTCCGTCGGAAATCCGTAGAAACTACCGACAGAATACCGATGGATAACTCAAGTCACTGATTTCGCTTACATTCCGTCAGTATTCGTTCGGTCGGTAATTACCAACAGATTTCCGTCGGAAGTTATTTCCATCGCTATTGTGTGAGTATTCCGTCACAAAAATTAAGATTTTTATCTTTGTCACAATTCTGTCGAAATTTTGTCACTAATTTCCGACAGAAAAATTTCTTCACTAATTTCCGAAGGAATTCAACCAGTTTTGTATTAGTGTAGGATAACTAATCAGAAAACCAAATGGATTCTTGAACTCCTCTTTAAAACTCTATAATTAGGATAACTAAATGTGCGTTTGTTGAGAAGTCATCTAGATCAAATTTTCTGCTCAAATAACCAACATATATAAGAACTGGACCAAAATTGATGCCATGGGCCATCATCTTCATCACCATCTAAAATGTTGATCATCCCTTATTTTATCATCATATCTAGGTAGCGATGTTGATGCTGAGACCAGTTAGACACACTCACACACTTGCACATGTACAGCGAGAAGAGTAAGCAAAAGCAAAATAGAAGAAGATTTCCAAACCAACTAATGTGTATTATTCTCTGAAGTGATAATGACAAGAAGATAACATCACACTACTTATAGACACTCCAAGGAACATGGAGCTACTAACTGGGAATAACTTAACACTATTTCTAAACATTTATTGATTAAGCAAATGACTAGATAATACATCACATTACGTGAGCAACTCAATGTTGTACAACTTCAAATCGAACGCATAAGATTTGGTTTCTTTCTTTTGATTTGTCTTCATCTAGTCTCCGTTAATGTTGGTCATGAACTCGTCGGGCTCTTTTTTATCCTTCAAATGTTGCATGCATAGATTAATTACACTATGTATTAATCAATGGATCGATATTATGCATGCTACACATGTCATTTCTAAGTAGAAAAATTACTTACTGTCTTCCACACGAGTCCTTGGCCGACACCCATGAATAAGTCAATTTTTAGATCAAAGTCCCCAAGCACTTGGATGGTTGTAGTGACGTCAGCAAATCAGAATCCCTATAATAACCCTTCACAATATCCTCCACGGAGACAACCTCCGGAAGCTTCTTGATCTTTATCCACTTTCCACATAAGACCTATCATATTTATATATACTATTAATAAGTAATTGTAAAAGATGCACTAATAAATAATAATAAAAACAAGGCTACAAATTCATGTTTGTTACCTTTTCGGTTCGAAGTTTATACTCCTTATCATCCCATCTAATTGGGAATTATATATCGCGACCATAATTATCACATACAAAGTAAAGTTCAAATTTGGAAGGCCATAGAAGGCTCATTGATTCATAAAGCTCCCCATAACTTGCAACGACGTTATAAGTCTTCTTAGTAACCATTTGGGAATCTGCGTGTGTGGGTGTTCGTAACTGTGTAAGTGTGCCTAAGTTGAATTATTTGGTTAATAATTATAATATTTTAAATCTACAAGTTAATAGTTATTTAATTAATAGAGTTATTAAAAATAATTGAGTTAGTTTTATAATAATACAAATAAAAAAAATATTATTTTCTAGAAAAAATTTACGTTGGTAATTAGTATAATTTTTTATTAATTATAAATAATAAAAAAAATACTTATATTATAATAAATGGAAAAATGAACTGTTCGAAATCCGTAGAAACTACCGACGGAATACCGATGGATAACTCAAGTCGCTGATTTCGCTTACATTCCGTCGGTATTCGGTGGGTCGGTAATTACCAACAGATTTCCGTCGGAAGTTATTTCCATCGCTATTGTGTGAGTAATCCGTCACAAAAATTAAGATTTTTATCTTTGTCACAATTATGTCGAAATTTTGTCACTAATTTCCGACAGAAAAATTTCTTCACTAATTTCCGAAGGAATTCAACCAGTTTTGTTTTAGTGTAGGATAACTAATCAGAAAACCAAATGGATTCTTGAACTCCTCTTTAAAACTCTATAATTAGGATAACTAAATGTGCGTTTGTTGAGAAGTCATCTAGATCAAATTTTCTGCTCAAATAACCAACATATATAAGAACTGGACCAAAATTGATGCCATGGGCCATCATCTTCATCACCATCTAAAATGTTGATCATCCCTTATTATATCATCATATCTAGGTAGCGATGTTGATGCTGAGACCAGTTAGACACACTCACACACTTGCACATGTACAGCGAGAAGAGTAAGCAAAAGCAAAATAGAAGAAGATTTTCAAACCAACTAATGTGTATTGTTCTTTGAAGTGATAATGACAAGAAGATAACATCACACGCCTTATAGACACTACAAGGAACGTGGAACTACAAACTAGGAAGAACTTAACACTACTTCTAAACATTTATTTAATAAGATACTGACTAGATGATGCAGCACATTACGCGAGCAACTCAATGATGTACAACTTCAAATCGAACGCATAAGCTTTGGTTTCTTTCTTTCGATTCGTCTTCACCCGGTCTCCGTTAATGTTGGTCATGAACTCTTCATGCTCTTTTTAATCCTTCAAATGCTGCATCCATAAATTAATTACACTATTTATTAATCGATGGATCTATATTATACATGCCAAACTTGTCATTTATAAGTAGATAAATTATTTACTGTCTTCCACACGAGTCCTTGGCCAACACCCACGAATAAGTCAATTTTCAAGTCAAAGTCCCCAACCACTTGGATGGTTGCGTAGACCTCGGCAACTCAGAATCCTTATAATAACCCTTCACAATCTCCTCTATGGAGACAACCTCCGGAACCTTCTTGATATTAATCCACTTTCTACATGAGCACTTTCCACATGAGACCTATCATATTTATATATACGATTAGTAAGTAATTGTAGAGGATGACACTAATAAATAATAATAAAAACAAGGCTATAAATTCATGTTTTTTACCTATTCTGTTAGAAGTTTATACTCCTTATCATCCCATCTAATTGGGAATTCCTTGTCGCGACCATAATTTTCACATACAAAGTAAAGTTCAGATTCGGAAGGACATAGAAGACTCATTGATTCTGAAAGCTCTCCATGAATCCATAAATTAATTACACTATTTATTAATCAACGGATCGATATTATGCATGCTACACTTGTCATTTCTAAGTAGATAAATTACGTACTGTCTTCCACACAAGTCCTTGGCCAACACCCGCGAATAAGTCAATTTTTAGGTCAAAGTCCCCAACCACTTGGATGGTTGTAGTGACGTAAGCAAATCAGAATCCCTATAATAACCCTTCACAATATCCTCCACGGAGACAACCTCCGGAACCTTCTTGATCTTAATCCACTTTCCACATGAGACATATCATATTTACATATACGACTAATAAGTAATTGTAGAGGATGGCATTAATACATAATAATAAAAATAAGGCTATAAATTCAAGTTTGTTACCTTTTCGGTTTGTAGTTTACCCTCCTTATCATCCCATCTAATTGGGAATTCCATGTCACGACCACATTTATCACATACAAAATAAAGTTCAAATTTGGAAAGCCATAGAAGGCTCATTGATTCTGAAAGCTCTTCATATCACACAATGATGTTATAAGTCCTCTTAGTAACCATTTGGGAATCTGCGTGTGTGGATATTCGCAAGTGTGTGAGTGTGCCTAAGGTGTGGCTGGCACACATATATATAAGCGGACTCATTCCATTATAAGTATACAAACAAAAAAGAAAAATAATATACTCGTTTTGGGAAAAAAAAAAGGTTAATAAAAAAAGTTCATTATTGAAATAATAGAAATAATAGTATAATAATAATAATATAAGTATAATAATTAGATGAGCTGAATTATCTGATTAATAATTATAATATTTTAAATCTACAAGTTAATAGTTATTTAATTAATAATGTTACTAATAATAAGTGAGTTAGTTTTTTAATAATACAAATTAAAAAATATTATTTTCTAGAACAAATTTATGTGGTAATTACTATAAATTTTTTTACTAATTATAAATAATAAAAAATACTTATATTATAATAAATAGAAAAATGAATTATTCGGTAAATACATATTATTTTAATTATAAAAATCATTAATTGTTTAATGACTAATACTAATAATAGTAACTGAATTGTTTTTATAATGTTATGAGTAGAAAAAGTTAATTTAATTCCTAAAAAAGAATTTCCGTCGGAAATCCGTTAGTAACTACCAATGGAATACCGATGTATAACTCAAGTCACTAATTTCACTTACATTTCGTTGGTAATTACCGACAGATTTCCGACGGAAGTTATTTCCATCGTTATTGTGTCAGTATTCCGTCACCAAAATTAAGGTTTTTATCTTTGTCACAATTCTGTCGCAATTTCGTCACTAATTTCGACAGAAAAATTCTGAAGGAATTCATGCAATTTTCTAGTAGTGTAGGATAACTAATAAGAAAACCAAATGGATTCTTGAACTCCTATTTAGAACTCTATAATTAGGATAACTAAATGTGCGTTTGTTGAAAAATCATTTGGATCAAATTTTCGGCTCAAATAACCTATATATATAAGAACTTGACCAAAATTGATGCCATGGGCCATCATCTTCATCGTCATCTGAATGTTGATCATGCCTTATTTTATCATATCTAGGTAGCGATGTTGATCTTGAGACCACTTAGACACACTCACACACTTGCACATGTATAGCGAGAAGAGTAAGAAAAAGCAAAATTGAAGAAGATTTTCACACCAACTAATTTGTATTATTCTCTAAAGTGATAATAACAAGAAGATAACATCACACGCCTTATAGGCACTACAAGGAACGTCGAACTACAAACTAGGAATAACTTAACACTTTTTCTAAACATTTACTGACTAAGCAAATGACTAGATAATGCAGCACATTAATCGAGCAACTCGATGATGTACAACTTCAAAACGAACGCATAAGCTTTGGTTTCTTTCATTTGATTCGTCTTCACCCAGTCTGCATTAATGTTGGTCATGAACTCTTGAGGCTCTTTTTTATCCTTCAAATGTCGCATCCATAAATTAATTACACTATTTATTAATCAATGGATCGATATTATACATGCTACCCTTGTCATTCCTAAGTAGATAAGTTACTTACTGTCTTCCACACGAGTCATTGGCCAACACCCACAAGTAAGTCAATTTTCAGGTCAAAATCCCCAACCACTTGGATGGTTGCGTAGACGTCAGCAACTCAGAATCCTAATAATAACCCTTTACAATATCCTTTACAATATCCTCCACAGAGACAACCTCCGGAACCCTCTTGATCTTAATCCACTTTCCACATGAGACCTATCCAATTTATAGATGCGGTTAATAAGTAATTGTAGAGGATGGCACTAATAAATAATAATAATAAAAAGGATACAAATTCATGTTTGTTACCTTATCGGTTCGAAGTTTATAATCCTTATCATCCCATCTAATTGCGAATTCCATGTCGCGACCACAATTATCACATACAAAGTAAAGGTTAAATTTGGAAAGCTATAGAAGGCTCATTGATTCATAAAGCTCTCCATACACGCAACGACATTTTAAGTCCTCTTAGTAACCATTTGGGAATATGTGTGTGTGGGTGTTCGCAAGTGTGTGAGTATGCATAAGGTGCAGTTGGCACATATATATATATATATATATATATATATATATATATATATATATATATATATATATATATATATATATAAGCGGACTCATTCCATTATAGGTATACGAACATAAAAGCAAAATAATATGTTCGTTTTGGAAAAAAATAATAATAATAAAAAAAGTTGATTTATTTTACAAAAAAAAATAGTTATGGTGGTAATTTTTTAATAATAATAATAATAATAGTTGAAATAATAGAAATAATAGTATAATAAGAATATAATTATAATAATTAGATGAGTTGATTTATTTGGTTAGTAATTATAATATTTCAAATCTACAAGTTAATAGTTATTTAATTAATAATGTTACTGATAATAATTGAATTAGTTTTATAATAACACAAAAAAAAATTATTTTCTAGAAAAAATTTAAGTTGGTAATTAGAATAATTTTTTATTAATTATAAATAATAATAAATAATACTTATATTATAATAAATGGAAAAATGAACTGTTCGGTAAATATATATATATATATATATATATATATATATATATAAATCAATAAATGTTTAATTACTAATACTAATAATAGTAATTTAATTGTTTTTTATAATGATATTAGTAGAAAAAGTTAATTTAATTCCTAATATAAAATTTTGGTCGGAAATCTGTCAGTAACTACCGACGAAATACTGATGGATAACTCAAGTCACTGATTTCGTTTACATTCCGTCGGTATTACGTCAGTAATTACCGAAAGATTTCCGACGGAAGTTATTTCTATCGCTATTGTGCCAGTGTTCCGTCACAAAAATTAAGGTTTTTATCTTTGTCACAATTCTGTCGAAATTTCGTCACTAATTTCCGACAGAAAAATTCCGTCACTAATTTCCGAAGGAATTCACCTAATTTTCTAGTAGTGTAGGATAACTAATCAAAAAACCAAATGGATTCATGAACTCCTCTTTAAAACTCTATAATTAGGATAACTAAATGTGCGTTTGTAGAGAAGTCATCCGGATCAAATTTTCGGCTCAAATAACCTACATATATAAGAACTGGACCAACTTTGATGCCATGAGCCATCATCTTCATCGTCATATAAAATGTTGATCAACCCTTATTTATCATCATATCTAGATAGCGATGTTGATCTTGAGATCAGTTAGACACGCTCACACACTTGCACATGTACAGCAAGAATAGTAAGCAAAAGCAAAACAAAAGAAGATTTTCACACCAACTAATGTGTATTATTATTTGAAGTGATAATAACAAGAAGATTACATCACACTACTTATAGACACTCCAAGGAACGTGGAGCTACAAACTGGGAATAACTTAACACTATTTCTAAACATTTATTGACTAAGCAAATGACTAGATAATACAACACATTACGTGAGCAACTCAATGTTGTACAACTTCAAATCGAACGCATAAGATTTGGTTTCTTTCTTTTGATTTGTCTTCACCCAGTCTCCGTTAATGTTGGTCATGAACTCGTCAGACTCTTTTTTATCCTTCAAATGTTGCATGCATAGATTAATTACACTATGTATTAATCAATGGATGGATATTATGCATGCTACACATGTCATTTCTAAGTAGATAAATTACTTACTGTCTTCCACACGAGTCATTGGCCGACACCCACGAATAAGTCAATTTTTAGGTCAAAGTCCCCAACCACTTCGATGGTTGTAGTGACGTCAGCAAATCAGAATCCCTATAATAACCCTTCACAATATCCTCCACGGAGACAACCTCCAGAACCTTCTTGATCTTAATCCACTTTCCACATGAGACCTACCATATTTATATATACGATTAAGAAGTAATTGTAGAGGATGCACTAATAAATAATAATAAAAACAAGGCTACGAATTCATGTTTGTTACCTTTTCGGTTCGAAGTTTATACTCCTTATCATCCCATCTAATTGGGAATTACATGTCGCGACCACAATTATCACATACAAAGTAAAGTTCAAATTTGGAAGGCCATAGAAGGCTTATTGATTCATAAAGCTCTCCATATCTTGCAACGACGTTATAAGTTTTCTTAGTAACCATTTGGGAATCTACGTGTGTGGGTGTTCGCAGCTGTGTGAGTGTGCCTAAGGTGTGGTTGGCACACACACACACACAAACAAACATATATATATATATATATATATATATATATATATAAGCGGACTCATTCCATTATAGGTATACGAACATAAAAGCAAAATAATATGGTCGTTTTGGAAAAAAATAATAATAATAAAAGTTTATTTATTTAAAAAAAATATAGTTTTGTTGGTAATTTTTTAATAATAAAAATAATAATAATAATTGAATTAATAGAAATAATAGTATAATAAGAATATAATTATAATAATTAGATGAGTTGAATTATTTGGTTAATAATTATAATATTTTTAATCTAAAAGTTAATAGTTATTTAATTAATAGAGTTATTAAAAATAATTGAGTTAGTTTTATAATAATACAAATAAAAAAATATTATTTTCTAGAAAAAATTTACGTTGGTAATTAGTATAATTTTTTATTAATTATAAATAATAAAAAATACTTATATTATAATAAATGGAAAAATGAACTGTTCGGTATATATATATATATATATATATATATATATATATATATATATATATATATATATATATATATATATAATTTTAATTATAAAAATCAAGAGTTTTTTAATTACGAATACTAATAATAGTAATTGAATTGTTTTTATTAGAAAAAGTTAATTTAATTCCTAATAAAGAATTTTCGTCGGAAATCCGTAGAAACTACCGACAGAATACCGATGGATAACTCAAGTCACTTATTTCGCTTACATTCCGTCGCTATTCGGTCGGTAATTACCTACAGATTTCCGTCGGAAGTTATTTCTATCGCTATTGTGTGACTATTCCGTCACAAAAATTAAGATTTTTATCTTTGTCACAATTCTGTCGAAATTTTGTCACTAATTTGCGACAGAAAAATTTCGTCACTAATTTCTAAAGGAATTCAACCAGTTTTCTGTTAGTGTAGGATAACTAATCAGAAAACCAAATGGATTTTTAAAGTCCTCTTGAAAACTCTATAATTAGGATAACTAAATGTGCGTTTGTTGAGAAGTTATCTAGATCAAATTTTCTGCTCAAACAACCAACATATATAAGAACTGGACCAAAATTGATGCCATGGGCCATCATCTTCATCACCATCTAAAATGTTGATCATCCCTTATTTTATCATCATATCTAGGTAGCAAAGTTGATGCTGAGACCAGTTAGACACACTCACACACTTGCACATGTACAGCGAGAAGAGTAAGCAAAAGCAAAATAGGAGAAGATTTTCAAACCAACTAATGTGTATTATTCTCTGAAGTGATAATGACAAGAAGATAACATCACACGCCTTATAGACATTACAAGGAACGTGGAACTACAAACTAGGAAGAACTTAACACTACTTCTAAACATTTATTTAAATGAGTAAGCAACTGACAAGATGATGCAGCACATTACGTGAGCAACTCAATGATGTACAACATCAAATCAAACGCATAAGCTTTGGTTTCTTTCTTTCGATACGTCTTCACCCAGTCTCCGTTAATGTTGGTCTTGAACTCGTCATGCTCTTTTTAATCCTTCAAATGTTGCATCCATAAATTAATTACACTATTTATTAATCAACGGATCGATATTATACACGCTAAACTTGTCATTTATAAGTAGATAAATTACTTACGGTCTTCCACACGAGTCCTTGGCCAACACCCACGAATAAGTCAATTATCAGGTCAAAGTCCCCAACCACTTGGATGGTTTCATAGACCTCAGCAACTGAGAATCCTTATAATAACCCTTCACAATATCCTCTACCGAGACGACCTCCAGAACCTTCTTGATATTAATCCACTTTCTACATGAGCACTTTCCACATGAGACCTATCATATTTAAATATACGATTAATAAGTAATCGTAGAGGACGACACTAATAAATAATAATAAAAACAAGGATATAAATTCATGTTTGTTACCTTTTTTGTTCGAAGTTTATACTCCTTATCATCCCATCTAATTGGGAATTCCTTGTCGCGGCCATAATTTTCACATACAAAGTAAAGTTCAGATTTGGAAGGACATAGAAGACTCATTGATTCTGAAAGCTCTCCATGAATCCATAAATTAGTTACACTATTTATTAATTAATGGATCGATATTATGCGTGCTACACTTGTCATTTCTAAGAAGATAAATTACTTACTGTCTTCCACACAAGTCCTTGGCCAACACCACGAATAAGTCAATTTTTAGGTCAAAGTCCCCAACCACTCGGATGGTTGTAGTGACGTAAGCAAATCAAAATCCCTATAATAACCCTTCACAATATCCTCTATGGAAAAACCTCCGGAACCTTGTTGATCTTTATCCATTTTCCACATGAGCACTTTCCACATGAGACCTATCATATTTACATATACGACTAATAAGTAATTGTAGAGGATGACACTAATAAATAATAATAAAAACAAGGCTATAAATTCAAGTTTGTTACCTGTTCGGTTTGTAGTTTACACTCCTTATCATCCCATCTAATTGGGAATTTCATGTCGCGACCATATTTATCACATACAAAGTAAAGTTCAAATTTGGAAAGCCATAGAAGGCTCATTGATTCTGAAAGCTCTTCATATCACGCAATGATGTTATAATTCCTCTTAGTAACCATTTGGGAATCTGCGTGTGTACGTATTCGCAAGTGTGTGAGTGTGCCTAAGGTGTGGCTGGCACACATATATATAAGCGGACTCATTCCATTATAAGTATACAAACAAAAAAGCAAAATAATATACTCGTTTTGGGAAAAAAAAAGGTTAATAAAAAAAGCTCATCATTGAAATAATAGAAATAATAGTATAATAATAATAAAATTATAATAATTAGATGAGTTGAATTATCTGATTAATAATTATAATATTTTAAATCTACAAGTTAATAGTTATTTAATTAATAATGTTACTAATAATAAGTGAGTTAGTTTTAGTTTTTTAAAAATACAAATTAAAAAATATTTTCTAGAACAAATTTACGTGGTAATTAGTATAATTTTTTTATTAATTATAAATAATAAAAAAATACTTATATTATAATAAATAGAAAAATGAATTATTCGGTAAATATATATTAACTTAATTATAAAAATCAAGAATTGTTGAATGACTAATACTAATAATAGTAACTGAATTGTTTTTATAATGTTATGAGGAGAAAAAGTTAATTTAATTCCTAAAAAAGAATTTCCGTCAGAAATCCGTTAGTAACTACCAATGGAATACCGATGTATAACTCAAGTCACTGATTTCACTTACATTTCGTTGGTAATTACCGACGGATTTCCGACGGAAGTTATTTCCATCGTTATTGTGTCAGTATTCCGTCACCAAAATTAAGGTTTTTATCTTTGTCACAATTCTGTCGAAATTTCGTCAATAATTTCGACAGAAAAATTCTAAAGGAATTCACGAAGTTTTCTAGTAGTGTAGGATAACTAATAAGAAAACCAAATGGATTCTTGAACTCCTGTTTAGAACTCTATAATTAGGATAACTAAATGTGCGTTTGTCGAAAAGTCATTTGGATCAATTTTTCGGCTCAAATAACCTATATATATATATATATATATATATATATATATATATATATATATAAGAACTTGACAAAAATTGATGCCATGGGCCATCATCTTCATCATCATCTAAATGTTGATCATCCCTTATTTTATCATATCTAGGTAGCGATGTTGATCTTGAGACCACTTAGACACACTCACACACTTGCACATGTACAGCGAGAAGAGTAAGAAAAAGCAAAACCGAAGAAGATTTTCACACCAACTAATTTGTATTATTCTCTAAAGTGATAATAACAAGAAGATAACATCACACGCCTTATAGGCACTACAAGGAACGTCGAACTACAAACTAGGAATAACTTAACACTATTTCTAAACATTTACTGACTAAGCAAATGACTGGATAATGCAACACATTAATCAAGCAACTCAATGATGTACAACTTAAAATCGAACGCATAAGCTTTGGTTTCTTTCTTTTGATTCGTCTTCACCCAGTCTGCGTTAATGTTGGTCATGAACTCTTTAGGCTCTGTTTTATCCTTCAAATGTTGCATCCGTAAATTAATTACACTATTTATTAATCAATGGATCGATATTATGCATGCTACCCTTGTCATTTCTAAGTAGATAAGTTACTTATTGTCTTCCACACGAGTCCTTGGCCAACACCCACAAATAAGTCAATTTTTAGGTCACAGTCCCCAACCACTTGGATGGTTGCGTAGACGTCAGCAACTCAGAATCCTTATAATAACCCTTTACAATATCCTCCATGGAGACAACCTCCGGAACCTTCTTGATCGTAATCCACTTTCCACATGAGACCTATTCAATTTATAGATGCGATTAATAAGTAATTGTAGAGAATGGCACGAATAAATAATAATAATAACAAGGCTACAAATTCATGTTTGTTACCTTTTGGGTTCGAAGTTTATACTCCTTATCATCCCATCTAATTGCGAATTCCATGTCGCGACCACAATTATCAGAAACAAAGTAAAGGTTAAATTTGGAAAGCTATAGAAGGCTCATTGATTCATAAGGCTCTCCATATCACCCAACGACATTATAAGTCCTCTTAGTAACCATTTGGGAATCTGCGTGTGTGGGTGTTCGCAAGTGTGTGAGTGTGCCTAAGGTGTGGTTGGCACACATATATATAAGCGGACTCATTCCATTATAGGTATACGAACATATAAGCAAAATAATATGTTCGTTTTGGAAAAAAAATAATAACAAAAAATGTTGATTTATTTTACAAAAAAAAATAGTTTTGTTGGTAATTTTTTAATAATAATAATAATAATAATAATAATAATAATAGTTGAAATAATAGAAATAATAGTATAATAAGAATATAATTATAATAATTAGATGAGGTGAATTATTTGGTTAGTAATTATAATAGTTTAAATCTACAAGTTAATAGTTATTTAATTAATAATGTTACAATTAATAATTGAATTAGTTTTATAATAATACAATAAAAAGATATTATTTTCTAGAAAAAATTTAAGTTGGTAATTAGTATAATTTCTTATTAATTATAAATAATAATAAAAAATAATTATATTAGAATAAATGGAAAAATGAACTGTTCGGTAAATATATATATATATATATATATATATATATATTATTTTAATTATAAAAATCAATAATTGTTTAATTACTAATACTAATAATAGTAATTGAATTGTTTTATAATGATATTAGTAGAAAAAATTAATTTAATTCCTATTATATAAATTTCGTTGGAAATCCGTCAGTAACTACCGACAAAATACTGATGGATAACTCAAGTCACTGATTTCGTTTACATTCCGTCGGTATTCCGTCAGTAATTACTACCGACGGATTTCCGACGGGAGTTATTTCTATCGCTATTGTGACAGTATTCCGTCACAAAAATTAAGGTTTTTATCTTTGTCACAATTCTGTCGAAATTTCGTCACTAATTTTCGATAGAAAATTTTCGTCACTAATTTCCGTAGGAATTCACCAAATTTTCTAGTAGTGTAGGATAACTAATCAAAAAACCAAATGGATTCTTGAACTCCTCTTTAAAACTCTATAATTAGGATAACTAAATGTGCGTTTGTTGAGAAGTCATCCGGATCAAATTTTCGGCTCAAATAACCTACATATATAAGAACTGGACCAACTTTGATGCCATGAGCCATCATCTTCATCATCATATAAAATGTTGATCATCCCTTATTTATCATCATATCTAGGTAGCGATGTTGATCTTGAGATCAGTTAGACACGCTCACACACTAGATAATACAGCACATTACTTGAGCAACTCAATGTTGTACAACTTCAAATCGAACGCATAAGATTTGGAATCTTTCTTTTGATTTGTCTTCACCTAGTCTCCGTTAATGTTGGTCATGAACTCATCAGGCTTTTTTTTATCCTTCAAATGTTGCATGCATAGATTAATTACACTATGTATTAATCAATGGATTGATATTGTGCATGCTCCACATGTCATTTCTAAGGAGATAAATTACTTACTGTCTTCCACACGAGTCCTTGGCCGACACCAACGAATAAGTCAATTTTTAGGTCAAAGTCCCCAACCACTTGGATGGTTGTAGTGATGTCAGCAAATCAGAATCCCTATAATAACCCTTCATATTATCCTCCACGGAGACAACCTCCGGAACCTTCTTGATCTTAATCCACTTTCCACATAAGACCTATCATATTTATATATACGATTAATAAGAAATTGTAAAGGATGCATTAATAAATAATAATAAAAACAAGGCTACAAATTCATGTTTGTTACCTTTTCGGTCCGAAGTTTATACTCCTTATCATCCCATCTAATTGGGAATTACATGTCGCGACCACAATTATCACATACAAAGTAAAGTTCAAATTTGGAAGGCCATAGAAGGCTCATTGATTCATAAAGCTCCCCATATCTTGCAACAACGTTATAAGTCTTCTTAGTAACCATTTGGGAATCATCGTGTGTGGGTGTTCGCAACTGTGTGAGTGTGCCTAAGGTGTGGTTGGCACACACACACACACACACCTATATATATATATATATATATATATATATATATATAAGCGGACTCATTCTATTATACGTATACGAACATAAAAGCAAAATAATATACTCATTTTGGAAAAATAATAATAATAATAAAAGTTTATTTATTTAAAAAAATATAGTTTTGTTGGTATATTTTTAATAATAAAAATAATAATAATATTTGAATTAATAGAAATAATAGTATAATAAGAATATAATTATAATAATTAGATGAGTTGAATTATTTGGTTAATAATTATAATATTTTAAATCTACAAGTTAATGGTTATTTAATTAATAGAGTTATTAAAAATAATTGAGTTAGTTTTATAATAATACAAATAAAAAAATATTATTTTCTAGAAAAAATTTACGTTGGTAATTAGTATAATTTTTTATTAGTTATAAATAATAAAAAAAATACTTATATTATAATAAATGGAAAAATGAACTGTTCGATATATATATATTAATTTAATTTTAAAAATCAAGAACTGTTTAATTACGAATACTAATAATAGTAATTGAATTGTTTTTATAATGTTATTAGTAGAAAATTTTAATTTAATTCCTAATAAAGAATTTCCGTCGGAAATCCGTAGAAACTACCGACGGAATACCGATGGATAACTCAAGTCACTGATTTCGCTTACATTCCGTCGGCATTCGGTCGGTAATTACCAACAGATTTCTGTCGGAAGTTATTTCCATCGCTATTGTGTGAGTATTCCGTCACAAAAATTAAGATTTTTATCTTTGTCACAATTCTGTCGAAATTTTGTCACTAAATTCCGATTTAAAAATTTCTTCACTAATTTCTGAAGGAATTCAACCAGTTTTGTATTAGTATAGGATAACTAATCAGAAAACCAAATGGATTCTTGAACTCCTCTTTAAAACTCTATAATTAGGATAACTAAATATGGATTTGTTGAGGAGTCATGTAGATCAAATTTACTGCTCAAATAACCAACATATATAAGAACTGGACCAAAATTGATGCCATGGGCCATCATCTTCATCGTTATCTAAAATGGTGATCATCCCTTATTTTATCATCATATCTAGGTAGCGATGTTGATGTTGAGACCAGTTAGACACACTCACACACTTGCACTTGTACAGCGAGAAGAGTTAGCAAAATCAAAATAGAAGAAGATTTTCAAACCAACTAATGTGTATTATTCTCTGAAGTGATAATGACAAGAAGATAACATCACACGCCTTATAGACACTACAAGGAACGTGGAACTACAAACTAGGAAGAACTTAACACTACTTCTAAACATTAATTGAGTAAGCACCTGACTAGATGATGCAGCACATTACACGAGCAACTCAATGATGTACAACTTCAAATCGAACGCATAATCTTTGGTATGTTTCTTTCGATTCTCTTCACCCAGTCTCTGTTTATGTTGGTAATCAACTCGTCATGCTCTTTTTAATCCTTTAAATGTTGCATCCATAAATTAATTACACTAGTTATTAATCTATGGATCGATATTATACATGCTAAACTTGTCATTTATAAGTAGATAAATTACTTACTGTCTTCCACACGAGTCCTTGGCCAACACCCATGAATAAGTCAATTTTCAGGTCAAAGTCCCCAACCACTTGGATGGTTGCGTAGACCTCAACAACTCTGAATCCTTATAATAACCCTTCACAATATCCTCTACGGAGACAACCTCCGGAACCTTCTTGATATTAATCCACTTTCTACATGAGCACTTTCCACATGAGACCTATCATATTTATATATACGATTAATAAGTAATCTTAGAGGATGACACTAATAAATAATAATAAAAACAAGGCTATAAATTCATGTTTGTTACCTTTTCTGTTCGAAGTTTATACTCCTTATCATCCCATCTAATTGGGAATTCCTTGTCGCGGCCATAATTTTCACATACAAAGTAAAGTTCAGATTTGGAAGGACATAGAAGACTCATTGATTCTGAAAGCTCTCCATGCATCCATAAATTAGTTACACTATTTATTAATTAATGGATCGATATTATGCGTGCTACACTTGTCATTTCTAAGAAGATAAATTACTTACTGTCTTCCACACAAGTCCTTGGCCAACACCCACGAATAAGTCAATTTTTAGGTCAAAGTCCCCAACCACTCGGATGGTTGTAGTGACGTAAGTAAATCAGAATCCCTATAATAACCCTTCACAATATCCTCCAAGGAGACAACCTCCGGAACCTTCTTGATCTTAATCTACTTTCCACATGAGACCTATCATATTTACATATACGACTAATAAGTAATTGTAGAGGATGGCACTAATAAATAATAATAAAAAAAAGGCTATAAATTCAAGTTTGTTACCTTTTCGGTTTGTAGTTTACACTCCTTGTCATCCCATCTAATTGGGAATTCCATGTCGCGACCACATTTATCACATACAAAGTAAAGTTCAAATTTGGAAAGCCATAGAAGGCTCATTGATTCTGAAAGCTCTTCATATCACGCAATGATGTTATAATTCCTCTTAGTAACCATTTGGGAATCTGCGTGTGTACGTATTCGCAAGTGTGTGAGTGTGCCTAAGGTGTGGCTGGCACACATATATATAAGCGGACTCATTCCATTATAAGTATACAAACAAAAAAGCAAAATAATATACTCGTTTTGGGAAAAAAAAAGGTTAATAAAAAAAGCTCATCATTGAAATAATAGAAATAATAGTATAATAATAATATAATTATAATAATTAGATGAGTTGAATTATCTGATTAATAATTATAATATTTTAAATCTACAAGTTAATAGTTATTTAATTAATAATGTTACTAATAATAAGTGAGTTAGTTTTTTAATAATACAAATTAAAAAATATTATTTTCTAGAACAAATTTACGTGGTAATTAGTATAATTTTTTTTATTAATTATAAATAATAAAAAAAATACTTATATTATAATAAATAGAAAAATGAATTATTCGGTAAATATATATTAACTTAATTATAAAAATCAAGAATTGTTTAATGACTAATACTAATAACAGTAACTGAACTGTTTTTATAATGTTATGAGGAGAAAAAGTTAATTTAATTCCTAAAAAAGAATTTCCGTCAGAAATCCGTTAGTAACTACCAATGGAATACCGATGTATAACTCAAGTCACTGATTTCACTTACATTTCGTTGGTAATTACCGACGGAAGTTATTTCCATCGTTATTGTGTCAGTATTCCGTCACCAAAATTAAGGTTTTTATCTTTGTCACAATTATGTTGAAATTTCGTCACTAATTTCGACAGAAAAATTCTAAAGGAATTCACGAAGTTTTCTAGTAGTGTAGGATAACTAATAAGAAAACCAAATGGATTCTTGAACTCCTGTTTAGAACTCTATAAGTAGGATAACTAAATGTGCGTTTGTCGAAAAATCATTTGGATCAATTTTTCGGCTCAAATAACCTATATATATATATATATATATATATATATATATATATACACACATACATATACATATATATATATATATATACATATATATATATATATATATATATATATATATATATATATATATATATAAGAACTTGACCAAAATTGAAGCCATGGGCCATCATCTTCATCATCATCTAAATGTTGATCATCCCTTATTTTATCATATCTAGGTAGCGATGTTGATCTTGAGACCACTTAGACACACTCACACACTTGCACATGTACAGCGAGAAGAGTAAGAAAAAGAAAAACTGAAGAAGATTTTCACACCAACTAATTTGTATTATTCTCTAAAGTGATAATAACAAGAAGATAACATCACACGCCTTATAGGCACTACAAGGAACGTCGAACTACAAACTAGGAATAACTTAACACTATTTCTAAACATTTACTGACTAAGCAAATGACTGGATAATGCAACACATTAATCAAGCAACTCAATGATGTACAACTTAAAATCGAAGGCATAAGCTTTGGTTTCTTTCTTTTGATTCGTCTTCACCCAGTCTACGTTAATGTTGGTCATGAACTCTTTAGGCTCTTTTTTATCCTTCAAATGTTGCATCCATAAATTAATTACACTATTTATTAATCTATGGATCGATATTATGCATGCTATCCTTCTCATTTCTAAGTAGATAAGCTACTTACTGTCTTCCACACGAGTCCTTGGCCAACACCCACAAATAAGTCAATTTTCAGGTCAAAGTCCCCAACCACTTGGATGGTTGCGTAGACGTCCGCAACTCAGAATCCTTATAATAACCCTTTACAATATCCTCCACGGAGACAACCTCCGGAACCTTCTTGATCTTAATCCACTTTCCACATGAGACCTATCCAATTTATAGATGCGATTGATAAGTAATTGTAGAGGATGGCACTAATAAATAATAATAATAACAAGGCTACAAATTCATGTTTGTTACCTTGAAGTTTATACTCCTTATCATCCCATCTAATTGCGAATTCCATGTCGCGACCACAATTATCACATACAAAGTAAAGGTTAAATTTGCAAAGTTATAGAAGGCCCATTGATTCATAAAGCTCTCCATATCACGCAACGACATTATAAGTCCTCTTAGTAACCATTTGGGAATCTGCGTGTGTGGGTGTTCGCAAGTGTGTGAGTGTGCCTAAGGTGAGGTTGGCACACATATATATAAGCGGACTCATTCTATTATAGGTATACAAACATAAAAGCAAAATAAAATGTTCGTTTTGGAAAAAAAAATATTAAAAAAAGTTGATTTATTTTACAAAAAAAAAATAGTTGTGTTGGTAATTTTTTAATAATAATAAGAATAATAATAATAATAATAATAATAATAATAATAATAATAATAATAATAATAGTTGAAATAATAGAAATAATAGTATAACAAGAATATAATTATAATAATTAGATGAGTTGAATTATTTGGTTACTAATTATAATATTTTAAATCTACAAGTTAATAGTTATTTAATTAATAATGTAACTAATAATAATTGAATTAGTTTTATAATAATACAAAAAAAAATTATTTTCTAGAAAAAATTTAAGTTGGTAATTAGTATAATTTTTTTATTTATTATAAATAATAATAAAAAATACTTATATTATAATAAATGGAAAAATGAACTGTTCGGTATATATATATATATATATATATATATATATATATTATTTTAATTATAAAAATCAATAATTGTTTAATTACTAATACTAATAATAGTAATTGAATTGTTTTTATAATGATATTAGTAGAAAAAGTTAATTTAATTCCTAATATAGAATTTTCGTCGGAAATCCGTCAGTAACTACCGACGGAATACTGATGGATAACACAAGTCACTGATTTCGTTTACATTCCGTCGGTATTCCGTCAGTAATTACCGGCGGGAGTTATTTCTATCGCTATTGTGCCAGTATTCCGTCACAAAAATTAAGGTTTTATCTTTGTAACAATTCTGTCGAAATTTCGTCACTAATTTCCGACAGAAAAATTCCGTCACTAATTTCCGAAGGAATTCACCCAATTTTCTAGTAGTGTAGGATAACTAATCAAAAAACCAAATGGATTCTTGAACTCCTCTTTAAAACTCTATAATTAGGATAACTAAATGTGCGTTTGTTGAGAAGTCATCCGGATCAAATTTTCGGCTCAAATAACCTAAATATATAAGAACTGGACCAACTTTGATGCCATGAGCCATCATCTTCATTGTCATATAAATTGTTGATCATCCCTTATTTATCATCATATCTAGGTAGCGATGTTGATCTTGAGACTAGTTTGACACACTCACACACTTGCACATGTACAGCACGAATAGTAAGCAAAAGCAAAACAAACGAAGATTTTCACACCAACTAATGTGTATTATTATTTGAAGTCATAATAACAAGAAGATAACATCGCCACTACTTATAGACACTGCAAGGAGCGTGGAGCTACAAATAGGGAATAACTTAACACTATTTCTAAACATTTATTGACTAAGCAAATGACTAGATAAAACAGCACATTACGTGAGCAACTCAATGTTGTACAACTTCAAATCGAACGCATAAGATTTGGTTTTTTTCTTTTGATTTGTCTTCACCCAGTCTCCGTTAATGTTGGTCATGAACTCGTTAGGCTCTTTTTTATCCTTCAAATGTTGCATGCATAGATTAATTACACTATGTATTAATAAATGGATCGAAATTATGCATGATACACATGTCATTTCTAAGTAGATAAATTACTTAATGTCTTCCACACGAGTCCTTGGCCGACACCCACGAATAAGTCAATTTTTAGGTCAAAGTCCCCAACCACTTGGATGGTTGTAGTGACGTCAGCAAATCAGAATCCCTATAATAACCCTTCACAATATCCTCCACGGAGACAACCTTCGAAACCTTCTTGATCTTAATCCACTTTCCACATGAGACCTATCATATTTATATATACGATTAATAAGTAATTGTAGAGGATGCACTAATAAATAATAATAAAAACAAGGCTACAAATTCAGGTTTGTTACCTTTTCGGTTCGAAGTTTATACTCTTTATCATCCCATCTAATTGGGAATTACATGTCGCGACCGCAATTATCATATACAAAGTAAAGTTCAAATTTGGAAGGCCATAGAAGGCTCATTGATTCATAAAGCTCTCCATATCTTGCAACGACGTTATAATTCTTCTTAGTAACCATTTGGGAATATGCGTGTGTGGGTGTACGCAACTGTGTGAGTGTGTCTAAGGTGTGGTTGGCACACACTCGTTTTGGAAGGAAATAATAATAATAAAGGTTTATTTATTTAAAAAAATATAGTTTTGTTGGTAATTTTTAAAATAAAAATAATAATAATAATTGAATTAATAGAAATAATAGTATAATAAGAATATAATTATAATAATTAGATGAGTTGAATTATTTAGTTAATAATTATAATATTTTAATTCTACAAGTTAATAGTTATTTAATTAATAGAGTTATGAAAAATAATTGAGATGGTTTTATAATAATACAAATAAAAAATATTATTTTCTAGAAAAAATTTACGTTGGTAATTAGTATAATTTTTTATTAATTATAAATAATAAAAAATACTTATATTATAATAAATGGAAAAATGAACTGTTCGGTATATATATATATATATATATATATATATATATATATATATATATATATATTATTTTAATTATAAAAATCAAGAGTTGTTTAATTACGAATACTAATAATAGTAATTGAATTGTTTTTATTAGAAAAAGTTAATTTAATTCCTAATAAAGAATTTTCATCGGAAAATCCGTAGTAACTACCGACGGAATACCGATAGATAACTCAAGTCACTGATTTCGCTTACATTCCGTCGGTATTCGGTCGGTAATTACCTACAGATTTCCGTCGGAAGTTATTTCCATCGCTATTGTGTGAGTATTCCGTCACAAAAATTAAGATTTTTATCTTTGTCACAATTTTGTCGAAATTTTGTCACTAATTTCCGACAGAAAAATTTCGTCACTAATTTCTGAAGGAATTCAACCAGTTTTCTATTAGTGTAGGATAACTAATTAGAAAACCAAATGGATTCTTGAAGTCCTTTTTAAAACTCTATAATTAGGATAACTAAATGTGCGTTTGTTGAGAAGTTATCTAGATCCAATTTTCTGCTCAAATAACCAACATATATAAGAACTGGACCAAAATTGATGCCATGGGCCATCATCTTCATCGTCATCTAAAATAGTGATCATCCCTTATTTTATCATCATATCTAGGTAGCAATGTTGATGTTGAGACCAATTAGACACACTCACACACTTGCACAGGTACAGCGAGAAGAGTAAGCAAAAGCAAAATAGAAGAAGATTTTCAAACCAATTAATGTGTATTATTCTCTGAAATTATAATGACAAGAAGATAACATCACATGCCTTATAGACACTACAAGGAACGTGGAACTACAAACTAGGAAGAACTTAACCCTACTTCTAAACATTTATTGAGTAAGCAACTGACTAGATGATGCAACACATTAGGCGAGCAACTCAATGATGTACAACTTCAAATCGAACGCATAAGCTTTGTTTTCTTTCTTTCGATTCGTCTTCACCCGGTCTCCATTTATGTTGGTCATGAACTTGTCATGCTCTTTTTAATCCTTCAAATGCTGCATCCATAAATTAATTACATCATTTATTAATCAATGGATCGATATTATACATGCTAAACTTGTCATTTATAAGTAGATAAATTACTTACTGTCTTCCACACGAGTCCTTGGCCAACACCCACAAATAAGTCAATTTTCAGGTCAAAGTCCCCAACCACTTGGATGGTTGCGTAGACCTCAGCAACTCTGAATCCTTATAATAACCCTTCACAATATCCTCTACGGAGACAACCTCCGGAACCTTCTTGATATTAATCCACTTTCTACATGAGCACTTTCCACATGAGACCTATCATATTTATATATACGATTAATAAGTAATCGTAGAGGATGACACTAATAAATAATAATAAAAACAAGGATATAAATTCATGTTTGTTACCTTTTCTGTTCGAAGTTTATACTCCTTATCATCCCATCTAATTGGGAATTCCTTGTCGCGACCATAATTTTCACATACAAAGTAAAGTTCAGATTTGGAAGGACATAGAAGACTCATTGATTCTGAAAGCTCTCCATGCATCCATAAATTATTTACACTATTTATTAATTAACGGATCGATGTTATGCATGCTACACTTGTCATTTCTAAGAAGATAAATTACTTACTGTCTTCCACACAAGTCCTTGGTCAACACCCACGAATAAGTCAATTTTTAGGTCAAAGTCCCCAACCACTCGGATGGTTGTAGTGACGTAAGCAAATCAGAATCCCTATAACAACCCTTCACAATATCCTCCACGGAGACAACCTCCGGAACCTTCTTGATCTTAATCTACTTTCCACATGAGACCTATCATATTTACATATACGACTAATAAGTAATTGTAGAGGATGGCACTAATAAATAATAATAAAAACAAGGCTATAAATTCAAGTTTGTTACCTTTTCGGTTTGTAGTTTACACTCCTTATCATCCCATCTAATTGGGAATTCCATGTCGCGACCACATTTATCACATACAAAGTAAAGTTCAAATTTGGAAAGCCATAAAAGGCTCATTGATTCTGAAAGCTCTTCATATCACGCAATGATGTTATAATTCCTCTTAGTAACCATTTGGGAATCTGCGTGTGTACGTATTCGCAAGTGTGTGAGTGTGCCTAAGGTGTGGCTGGCACACATATATATAAGCGGACTCATTCCATTATAAGTATACAAACAAAAAAGCAAAATAATATACTCGTTTTGGGAAAAAAAAGGTTAATAAAAAAAGCTCATCATTGAAATAATAGAAATAATAGTATAATAATAATATAATTATAATAATTAGATGAGTTGAATTATCTGATTAATAATTATAATATTTTAAATCTACAAGTTAATAGTTATTTAATTAATAATGTTACTAATAATAAGTGAGTTAGTTTTTTAATAATACAAATTAAAAAAATATTATTTTCTAGAACAAATTTACGTGGTAATTAGTATAATTTTTTTTATTAATTATAAATAATAAAAAAAATACTTATATTATAATAAATACAAAAATGAATTATTCGGTACATATATATTATCTTAATTATAAAAATCAAGAATTGTTTAATGACTAATACTAATAATAGTAACTGAATTGTTTCTATAATGTTATGAGGAGAAAAAGTTAATTTAATTCCTAAAAAAGAATTTCCTTCGGAAATCCGTTAGTAACTACCAATGGAATACCGATGTATAACTCAAGTCACTGATTTCACTTACATTTCGTTGGTAATTACCGACGGATTTCCGACGGAAGTTATTTCCATCGTTATTGTGTCAGGATTCCGTCACCAAAATTAAGGTTTTTATCTTTGTGACAATTCTGTCGAAATTTCGTCACTAATTTCGACAGAAAAATTCCAAAGGAATTCACACAGTTTTCTAGTAGTGTAGGATAACTAATAAGAAAACCAAATGGATTCTTGAACTCCTCTTTAGAACTCTATAATTAGGATAACTAAATGTGCGTTTGTTGAAAATTCATTTGGATCAAATTTTCGGCTCAAATAACCTATATATATATATATATATATATATATATATATATATATATATATATATAAGAACTTGACCAAAATTGATGCCATGGGCCATCATCTTGATCATCATCTAAATGTTGATCATCCCTTATTTTATCATATCTAGGTAGCGATGTTGATCTTGAGACCACTTAATTAGACACACTCACACACTTGCACATGTACAGCGAGAAGAGTAAGAAAAAGCAAAACCGAAGAAGATTTTCACACCAACTAATTTGTATTATTCTCTAAAGTGATAATAACAAGAAGATAACATCACACGCCTTATAGGCTCTACAAGGAACGTCGAACTACAAACTAGGAATAACTTAACACAATTTCTAAACATTTATTGACTAAGCAAATGACTATATAATGCAGCACATTAATCGAGCAACTCAATGATGTACAACTTCAAATCGAACGCATAAGCTTTGGTTTCTTTCTTTTGATTCGTCTTCACCCAGTCTGCGTTAATGTTGGTCATGAACTCTTTAGGCTCTTTTTTATCCTTCAAATGTTGCATCCATAAATTAATTACACTATTTATTAACCAATGGATCGATATTATGCATGCTACCCTTGTCATTTCTAAGTAGATAAGTTACTTACTGTCTTCCACACGAGTCCTTGGCCAACACCCACAAATAAGTCAATTTTCAGGTCAAAGTCCCCAACCACTTGGATGGTTGCGTAGACGTCAGCAACTCATAATCCTTATAATAACCCTTTACAATATCCTCCACGGAGACAACCTCCGGAACCTTCTTGATCTTAATCCACTTTCCACATGAGACCTATCCAATTTATAGATGCGATTGATAAGTAATTGTAGAGGATGACACTAATAAATAATAATAATAACAAGGCTACAAATTCATGTTTGTTACCTTTTCGGTTCGAAGTTTATACTCCTTATCATCCCATCTAATTGCGAATTCCATGTCGCGACCACAATTATCACATCCAAAGTAAAGGTTAAATTTGGAAAGCTATAGAAGGCTCATTGATTCATAAAGCTCCCTATATCACGCAACGACATCATAAGTCCTCTTATTAACCATTTGGGAATCTACGTGTGTGGGTGTTCGCAAGTGTGTGAGTGTGCCTAAGGTGAGGTTGGCACACATATATATAAGCGGATTCATTCTATTATAGGTATACGAACATAAAAGCAAAATAAAATGTTCGTTTTGGAAAAAAAATATTAAAAAAAGTTGATTCATTTTACAAAAAAAATAGTTTTGTTGGTAATTTTTAATAATAATAATAATAATAATAGTTGAAATAATAGAAATAATAGTATAATAAGAATATAATTATAATAATTAGATGAGTTGAATTATTTGGTTAATGATTATAATATTTTAAATCTACAAGTTAATAGTTATTTAATTAATAATGTAACTAATAATAATTGAATTAGTTTTATAATAATACAAAAAAAATTAGTTTTTAGAAAAAATTTAAGTTGGTAATTAGTATAAATTTTTATTAATTATAAATAATAATAAAAAGTACTTATATTATAATAAATGGAAAAATGAACTGTTTAGTGTATATATATATATATATATATATATATTATTTTAATTATAAAAATCAATAATTGTTTAATTACTAATACTAGTAATAGTAATTGAATTGTTTTTATAATGATATTAGTAGAAAAAGTTAATTTAATTCCTAATATAGAATTTTCGTCGGAAATCCGTCAGTAACTACCGACGGAATACTGATGGATAACTCAAGTCATTGATTTGGCTTACATTCCGTCGGTATTCCGTCAGTAATTACCGACGGATTTCCGACGGGAGTTATTTCTATCGCTATTGTGCCGAATTCCGTCACAAAAATTAAGGTTTTTATCTTTGTCAGAATTCTGTCGAAATTTCGTCACTAAGTTCCGACAGAAAAATTCCGGCACTAATTTCCGAAGGAATTCACCCAATTTTCTAGTAGTGTAGGATAACTAATCAAAAAACCAAATAGATTCTTGAACTCCTCTTTAAAACTCTATAATTAGGATAACTAAATGTGTGTTTGTTGAGAAGTCATCCGGATCAAATTTTCGGCTCAAATAACCTACATATATAAGAACTGGACCAACTTTGATGCCATGAGCCATCATCTTCATCGTCATATAAAATGTTGATCATCCCTTATTTATCAACATATCTAGGTAGCGATGTTGATCTTGAGACTAGTTAGACACACTCACACACTTGCACATGTACAGCAAGAATAGTAAGCAAAAGCAAAACAAACGAAGATTTTCACACCAACTAATGTGTATTATTATTTGAAGTGATAATAACAAGAAGATAACATCACCACTACTTAATGACACTCCAAGGAACGCGGAGCTACAAATTGGGAATAACTTAACACTATTTCTAAACATTTATTGACTATGGAAATGACTAGATAATACAGCACATTACGTGAGCAACTCAATGTTGTACAACTTCAAATCGAACGCATAAGATTTGTTTTCTTTCTTTTGATTTGTCTTCACCCAGTCTCCGTTAATGTTGGTCATGAACTCGTCAGACTCTTTTTTATCCTTCAAATGTTGCATGCATAGATTAATTACACTATGTATTAATCAATGGATCGATATTATGCATGATACACATGTCATTTCTAAGTAGATAAATTACTTAATGTCTTCCACACGAGTCCTTGGCCGACACCCACGAATAAGTCAATTTTTAGGTCAAAGTCCCCAACCACTTGGATGGTTGTAGTGACGTCAGCAAATCAGAATCCCTATAATAACCCTTCACAATATCCTCCACGGAGACAACCTTCGAAACCTTCTTGATCTTAATCCACTTTCCACATGAGACCTATCATATTTATATATACGATTAATAAGTAATTGTAGAGGATGCACTAATAAATAATAATAAGAACAAGGCTACAAATTCATGTTTGTTACCTTTTCGGTTCGAAGTTTATACTCCTTATCATCCCATCTAATTGGCAATTACATCTCGCGACCGCAATTATCATATACAAAGGAAAGTTCAAATTTGGAAGGCCATAGAAGGCTCATTGATTCATAAAGCTCTCCATATCTTGCAACGACGTTATAAGTCTTCTTAGTAACCATTTGGGAATATGCGTGTGTGGGTGTACGCAACTGTGTGAGTGTGCCTAAGGTGTGGTTGGCACACACTCGTTTTGGAAAAAAATAATAATAATAAAGGTGTATTTATTTAAAAAAAATATAGTTTTGTTGGTAATTTTTTAATAATAAAAATAATAATATTAATTGAATTAATAGAAATAATAGTATAATAAGAATATAATTATAATAATTAGATGAGTTGAATTATTTGGTTAATAATTATAATATTTTAAATCTATAAGTTAATAGTTATTTAATTAATAGAGTTATGAAAAATAATTGAGTTGGTCTTATAATTATACAAACAAAAAAATATTATTTTCTAGAAAAAATTTACGTTGGTAATTAGTATAATTTTTTATTAATTATAAATAATAAAAAAAATACTTATATTATAATAAATGGAAAAATGAACTGTTGGGTATATATATATATATATATATATATATATATATATATATATATATATATATATATATATATATATATATTATTTTAATATTAAAAATCAAGAGTTGTTTAATTACGAATACTAATAATAGTAATTGAATGGTTTTTATTAGAAAAAGTTAATTTAATTCCTAATAAAGAATTTTCATCGGAAATCCATAGTAACTACCGACGTAATACCGATGGATAACTCAAGTCACTGATTTCGCTTACATTCCGTCGGTATTCGGTCGGTAATTACCTACAGATTTCCGTCGGAAGTTATTTCCATCGCTATTGTGTGAGTATTCCGTCACAAAAATTAAGATTTTTATCTTTGTCACAATTCTGTCGAAATTTTGTCACTAATTTCCGACAGAAAAATTTCGTCACTAATTTCTAAGGAATTCAACCAGTTTTCTATTAGTGTAGGATAACTAATTAGAAAACCAAATGGATTCTTGAAGTCCTCTTTAAAACTCTATAATTAGGATAACTAAATGTGCGTTTGTTGAGAAGTCATCTAGATCCAATTTTCTGCTCAAATAACCAACATATATAAGAACTGGACCAAAATTGATGCCATGGGCCATCATCTTCATCGTCATCTAAAATAGTGATCATCCCTTATTTTATCATCATATCTAGGTAGCAATGTTGATGTTGAGACCAGTTAGACACACTCACAAACTTGCACATGTACAGCGAGAAGAGTAAGCAAAAGCAAAATTGAAGAAGATTTTCAAACCAACTAATGTGTATTATTCTCTGAAATTATAATGACAAGAAGATAACATCACACGCCTTATAGACACTACAAGGAACGTGGAACTACAAACTAGGAAGAACTTAACCCTACTTCTAAACATTTATTGAGTAAGCAACTGACTAGAAGATGCAGCACATTAGGCGAGCAACTCAATGATGTACAACTTCAAATCGAACGCATAAGCTTTGTTTTCATTCTTTCAATTCGTCTTCACCCAGTCTCTGTTTATGTTGGTCATGAACTCGTCATGCTCTTTTTAATCCTTCAAATGTTGCATCCATAAATTAATTACACCATTTGTTAATCAATGGATCGATATTATACATGCTAAACTTGTCATTTATAATTAGATAAATTACTTACTATCTTCCACACGAGTCCTTGGCCAACACCCAAAAATAAGTCAATTTTCAGGTCAAAGTCCCCAACCACTTGGATGGTTGCGTAGACCTCAGCAACTCTGAATCCTTATAACAACCCTTCACAATATCCTCTACGGAGACAACCTCCGGAACCTTCTTGATATTAATCCACTTTCTACATGAGCACTTTCCACATGAGACCTATCATATTTATATATACGATTAATAAGTTATCGTAGAGGATGACACTAATAAATAATAATAAAAACAAGGCTATAAATTCATGTTTGTTACCTTTTCTGTTCGAAGTTTATACTCCTTATCATCCCATCTAATTGGGAATTCCTTGACGCGACCATAATTTTCACATACAAAGTAAAGTTCAAATTTGGAAGGACATAGAAGACTCATTGATTCTGAAAGCTCTCCATGCATCCATATATTAATTACACTATTTATTAATCAACGGATCGATATTATGCATGCTACACTAGTCATTTCTAAGTAGATAAATTACTTACTGTATTCCACACAAGTCCTTGGCCAACAACCACGAACAAGTTAATTTTTAGGTCAAAGTCCCCAACCACTTGGATGGTTGTAGTGATGTAAGCAAATCAAAATCCCTATAATAACCCTTCACAATATCCTCTATGGAAAAACCTCTGGAACCTTGTTGATCTTTATCCACTTTCCACATGAGCACTTTCCACATGAGACCTATCATATTTACATATATGACTAATAAGTAATTGTAGAGGATGACACTAATAAATAATAATAAAAACAAGGCTATAAATTCAAATTGGTTACCTGTTCGGTTTGTAGTTTACACTCCTTATCATTCCATCTAATTGGGAATTCCATGTCGCGACCATATATATCACATACAAAGTAAAGTTCAAATTTGGAAAGCCATAGAAGGCTCATTGCTTCTGAAAGCTCTTCATATCACGCAATTATGTTATAAGTCCTCTTAGTAACCATTTGGGAATTTGCGTGTGTGGGTATTCGCAAGTGTGTGAGTGTGCCTAAGGTGTGGCTGGCACACACACACACACACACACACATATATATATATATATATATATATATATATATATATATAAGCGGACTCATTCCATTATAGGTATACAAACAAAAAAGCAAAAGAATATACTCGTTTTGGGAAAAAAAGTTAATAAAAAAAGTTTATTATTGAAATAGTAGAAATAATAGTATAATAATAATATAATTATAATAATTAGATGAGTTGAATTATTTGATTAATAATTATAATATTTTGAATCTACAAGTTAATAGTTATTTAATTAATAATGTTACTAATAATAAGTGAGTTAGTTTTTTAATAATACAAATTAAAAAATATTAATTTCTAGAACAAATTTACGTGGTAATTAGTATAATTTTTTTTATTAATTATAAATAATAAAAAAATACTTATATTATAATAAATAGAAAAATGAATTCTTCGGTGTGTGTGTGTATATATATATATATATATATATATATATTATTTTAATTATAAAAATCAAGAATTGTTTAATGACTAATACTAATAATAGTAATTGAATTGTTTTTATAATGTTATGAGTAGAAAAAGTTAATTTAATTCATAAAAAAGAATTTCCGTCGGAAATCCGTCAGTAACTACCAATGGAATACCGATGTATAACTCAAGTCACTGATTTCGCTTACATTTCGTTGGTAATTACCGACGGATTTCTAACGGAACTTATTTCCATCGTTATTGTGTCAGTATTCCGTCACAAAAATTAAGGTTTTTATCTTTGTCACAATTCTGTCGAAATTTCGTCACTAATTTCGACAGAAAAATTCTAAAGGAATTCACGCAGTTTTCTAGTAGTGTAGGATAACTAATATGAAAACCAAATGGATTCTTGAACTCCTCTTTAGAACTCTATAATCAGGATAACTAAATGTGCGTTTGTTGAAAAGTCATTTGGATCAAATTTTCGGCTCAAATAACCTATATATATATATATATATATATATATATATATATATATATATATATATATATTATATAAGAACTTGACCAAAATTGATGCCATGGGCCATCATCTTCATCATCATCTAAATGTTGATCATCTCTTATTTTATCATATCTAGGTAGCGATGTTGATCTTGAGACCACTTAGACACACTCACACACTTGCACATGTACTGCGAGAAGAGTAAGAAAAAACAAAATTGAAGAAGATTTTCACACCAACTAATTTGTATTATTCTCTAAAGTGATAATAACAAGAAGATAACATCACACGCCTTATAGGCACTACATGGAACGTTGAACTACAAACTAGGAATAACTTACCACTATTTCTAAACATTTACTGACTAAGCAAATGACTGGATAATGCAGCACATTAATCAAGCAATTCAATGATGTACAACTTCAAATCAAACACATAAGCTTTGGTTTCTTTCTTTTGATTCGTCTTCACCCAGTCTGCATTAATGTTGGACATGAACTCTTTAGACTCTTTTTTATCCTTCAAATGTTGCATCCATAAATTAATTACACTATTTATTAATCAATGGATCGATATTATGCATGCTACCCTTGTCATTTCTAAGTAGATAAGTTACTTACTGTCTTCCACACGAGTCCTTGGCCAACACCCACAAATAAGTCAATTTTTAGGTCAAAGTCCCCAACCACTTGGATGGTTGCGTAGACGTCAGCAACTCAGAATCCTTATAATAACCCTTTACAATATCCTCCGCGGAGACAACCTCTGGAACGTTCTTGATCTTAATCCACTTTCTACATGAGACCTATCCAATTTATAGATGCGATTAATAAGTCATTGTAGAGGATGGCACTAATAACTAATAATAATAACAAGGCTACAAATTCATGTTTGTTACCTTTTCGGTTCGACGTTTATACTCCTTATCATCCGATCTAATTGCGAATTCCATGTCGCGACCACAATTATCACATACAAAGTAAAGGTTAAATTTGGAAAGCTATAGAAGGCTCATTGATTCATAAAGCTCTCCATATCACGCAACGACATTATATGTCCTCTTAGTAACCATTTGGGAATCTGCGTGTGTGGGTGTTCGCATGTGTGTGAGTCTGCCTAAGGTGTGGTCGGCACACATATATATATGCAGACTCATTCCATTATAAGTATACGAACATAAAAGCAAAATAATATGTTCGTTTTGGAAAAAAATAATAATAATAAAAGTTGATTTATTTTACAAAAAAATTAGTTTTGTGGTAATTTTTTAATAATAATAATAATAATAATAATAATAATAATAATAGTTGAAATAATAGAAATAATAGTATAATAAGAATATAATTATAATAATTAGATGAGTTGAATTATTTGGTTAATAATTATAATATTTTAAATCTACAAGTTAATAGTTATTTAATTAATAATGCTACTAATAACAATTGAATTAGTTTTATAATAATACAAAAAAAAACTATTATTTTCTAGAAAAAATTTAAGTTGGTAACTAGTATAATATTTTATTAATTATAAATAATAATAAAAAATACTTATATTATAATAAATGGAAAAATGAATTGTTCGGTAAATATATATATTATTTTAATTATAAAAATCAATAATTGTTTAACCACTAATACTAATAATAGTAATTGAATTGTTTTATAATGATATTAGTAGAAAAAGTTTATTTAATTCCTAATATATAATTTTCGTCGGAAATCCGTCAGTAACTACCGACGGAATATTGATGGATAACTCAAGTCACTGATTTCGTTTACATTCTGTCGGTATTCCGTTAGTAATTACCGAAGGGAGTTATTTCTATCGCTATTGTGTCAGTATTTTGTCACAAAAATTAAGGTTTTTATCTTTGTCACAATTCTGTCGAAATTTCGTCACTAATTTCCGACAGAGAAATTCTGTCACTAATTTCCGAAGGAATTCACCCAGTTTTTTAGTAGTGTAGGATAAACTAATCAAAAAACCAAATGGATTCTTGAACTCCTCTTTAAAATTCTATAATTAGGATAACTAAATGTGCGTTTGTTCAGAAGTCATTCGGATCAAATTTTCGGCTCAAATAACCTACATATATAAGATCTGGACCAACTTTCATGCCATGAGCCATCATCTTCATCGTTATATAAAATGTTGATCATCCCTTATTTATCATCATCTCTAGGTAGCGATGTTGATCTTGAGACTAGTTACACACACTCACACACTTGCACATGTATAGCAAGAATAGTAAGCAAAAGCAAAAAAGAAGAAGATTTTCACACCAACTAATGTGTATTATTATTTGAAGTGATAATAACAAGAAGATAGCATCACACTCCTTATAGACACTCCAAGGAACGTGGAGCTACAAACTGGGAATAACTTAACAGTATTTCTAAACATTTATTGACTAAGCAAATGACTAGATAATACAGCACATTACGTGAGCAACTCAATGTTGTACAACTTCAAATCGAATGCATAAGATTTAGTTTCTTTCTTTTGATTTGTCTTCACCCAGTCTCCGTTAAGGCGTTAATGTTGGTCATGAACTCGTCAGGCTCTTTTTTATCCTTCAAATGTTGCATGCATAAATTAATTACACTATGTAGTAATCAATGGATCGATATTATGCATGTTAAACTTGTCATTTCTAACTAGATAAATTACTTATTGTCTTCCACACGAGTCCTTGGCCAACACGCACAAATAAGTCAATTTTCCGGTCAAAGTCCCCAACCACTTGGATGGTTACGTAGACATCAGCAACTCAGAATCTTTATAATAACCCTTCACATTATTCTCCATAGAGACAACCTTCGAAACCTTCTTGATCATAATCCACTTTCCACATGATACCTATCATATTTATATATTCGATTAATAAGTAATTGTAGAGGATGACACTAAAAAATAATACTAAAAACAAGGCTATAAATTCATGTTTGTTACCTTCTCGGTTCAAAGTTTATACTCCTGTCATCCCTTTAAATTAGGAATTTCATGTCGGTACTACAATTATCACATACAAAGTAAAGTTCAAATTTGGAAGGCCATTGAAGACTCATTGATTCTGAAAGCTATCCATATCACACAATGATGTTATAAGTCTTCTTAGTAACCATTTGGGAATCTGGGTGTGTGGGTGTTCGCAAGTGTGTGAGTGTGCCTAAGGTGTGGCTAGCGCGCACACACACACACACACACACACACACACATATATATATATATATATATATATATATATATATATATAAGCGGACTCATTCCATTATAGGTATATGAATAAAAAAGCAAAATAGTATACTCATTTTGGAAAAAAAAATTAATAAAAAAGTTGATTTATTTTACAAAAAAAATTAGTTTTGTTGGTAATTTTTTAATAATAATAATAATAATATTAATAATAATGATATTAACAATAATAATAATAATAATAATAATAATAATAATAATAATAATAATTGAAATTATAGAAATAACGGTATAATAGTAATATAATTATAATAATAAGAAGAGTTGAATTATGTGGTTAATAATTATAATATTTTAAATCTACAAGTTAATAGTTATTTAATTAATAATGTTACTAATAATACTTGAGTCAGTTTTATAATAATACAAATAAAAAAAATATTATGTTTTAGAACAACTTTATGGTTGTAATTAGTATAATTTTTTTATTAATTATAAATAATAAAAAAATACTTATATTATAATAAATAGAAAAATGAAATATTTGGTATATATATATATATATATATATTATTTTAATTATAAAAATCAAGAATTGTTTAATTACTAATACAATAATAGTAATTGAATTGTTTTTATAATGTTATTAGTAGAAAAAGTTAATTTAATTCCAAATAAAGAATTTCCGTCGGAAATCCGTCAGTAAATACCGACGGAATACTGATGGATAATTCAAGTCACTAATTTCGCTTACATTTCGTCGGTATTCCGTCTGTAATTACTGACGGATTTCCGATTGAAATTATTTCCATCGCTATTGTATCAGTATTACGTCACAAAAATTAAGGTTTTTATCTTTGTCACAATTCTGTCGAAATTGCGTCACTATTTTCCGATAGAAATTTTATGTAACTAATTACCGAAGAAATTCTCCCAGTTTTCCAGTTTTCTAGTAGTGCAGGATAACTAATCTGAAACCAAAAGGATTCTTGAACTCCTCTTTAAAACACTATAATTAGGATACCTAAATGTGCGTTTGTTGAGAAGTCATCTGGACCTACATATACAAGAACTCGACCAAATTTCATGCCATGAGCCATCATCTTCATCGTCATATAAAATGTTGATCATCCCTTATTTTATCATCATATCTAGGTAGCGATGTTGATCTTGAGACCAGTTAGACACAATCACACACTTGCACATGGATAGTGAGAAGAGTAAGCAAAAGCAAATAGAAGAAGATTTTCACACCAACTAATGTGTATTATTCTCTCAAGTGATAATACCAAGAAGATAACATCACACGCCTTATAGACACTACAAGGAACGTGGAACTACAAACTAGGAATAACTTAACACTATTTCTAAACATTTATTGACTAAGCAAATGACTAGATAATGCAACACATTACGCGAGCAACTCAATGATGTACAACTTCAAATCTAACGCATAAACTTTGGTTTCTTTCTTTTGATTCGTCTTCACCCAGTCTCCATTAATGTTAGTCATGAACTCGTCAGGCTCTCTTTTATCCTTCAAATGTTGCATCCATAAATTAATTACACTATTTATTAATCAATGGATCGATATTATGCATGCTAAACTTGTCATTTCTAAGTAGATAAATTAGTTACTGTCTTACACACGAGTCCTTTGCCAACACCCACGGATAAGTCAATTTTTAGGTCAAAGTCCCCAACCACTTGGATGGTTGTATAGACGTCAGCAACTCGGAATCCTTATAATAACCCTTCACAATATCCTCCACGAGTACAACTTATGGAACCTTCTTGATCTTAATCCACTTTCCACATGAGCACTTTCCACATGAGACCTATCATATTTATATATATGATTAATAAGTGATTGTAGAGGATGGAACTAAATAATAATAAAAACAAGGCTATAAATTCATGTTTGTTACCTTTTTGGTTTGAAGTTTATACTCCTTATCATCCCATCTAATTGGGAATTCCATGTCGCGACCACAATTATCACATACAAAGTAAATTTCAAATTTGGAAGACCATAGAAGGCTCATTGATTCTAAAATCTCTCCATATCACGAAATGATGTTATAACTCCTGTTAGTAACCATTTTGGAATATAGGTGTGTGGGTGTTCACAAGTGTGTGAGTGTGCCTAAGGTGTGGCTGGCACACACACACACATATATATATACATACATACATATATATATATATATATATATATATATATATATATATATATATATATATATATATATAAGCGGACATATTCCCTTATAGGTATATGAACAAAAAAAACAATATAATATACTAGTTTTGGGAATAAAAGTTAATTAAAAAAGTTGATTTATCTTAGAAAAAAATAGTTTTGTTGGTAATTTTTAATAATAATAATAATTATTGAAATAATAAAAATAATAGTATAATAATAATATAATTATAAAAATTAAATGAGTTGAATTATTTGGTTAATAATTATAATATTTTAAATCTACCGGTTAATAGTTATTCAATTAATAATGTTACTAATAATAAGTGAGTTAGTTTTATAATAATACAAATAAAAAAAATAGTATTTTCTAGAACAAATTTACGTTGGTAATTAGTGTAATATTTTTTAATAATTATAAATAATAATCAAAATACTTATATTATAATAAATAGAAAAATGAACTATTTGGTATATATATATATATATATATATATATATATATATATATATATATATATATATATATATATATATATATATATATTACTGACGGACTACCCAAGTCCCGGATTGCGCTTACATTCCGTCGGTACTGACGGATTTCCGACGGAAGTTATTTCCATCGCTATTGTGTCAGTATTCCATCACAAAAATTTAGGTTTTTATCTTTGTCACAATTTTGTCGAAATTTCGTCACTAATTTCCGATAGAAAAACTCCGTCACAAATTTCCGATGGAATTCATCCAGATTTCTAATACTGTAGGATAACTAATTAGAAAACAAAATGGATTCTTGAATTCCTCTTTAAAACCCTACATATATAAGAACTTGACCAGAATTGATGCCATGGGCCATCATCTTCATCGCCATCTAAAATGTTGATCATCCCTTATTTTATCATCATATCTAGGTAGCTTTGTTGATCTTGAGACCAGTTAGATACACTCACACACTTGCACATGTACAGCGAGAAGAGTAAGCAAAAACAAAATAGAGGAAGATTTTCACACCAACTAATGTGTATTATTCTCTTAAGTGATAATAACAAGAAGATAACATCACAGGCCTTATAGACACTACAAGGAACATGGAACTACAATCTAGGATTAACTTAACATTACTTCTAAACATTTATTGACTAAGAAAATGAGTAGATAATGAAGCACGTTACGCGAGCAACTCAATAATGTACAACTTCAAATATAACGCACAAGCTTTGGTTACTACTGACGGACTACCCAAGTCCCGGATTTCGCTTACATTCCGTCGGTACTGACGGATTTCCGACGGAAGTTATTTCCATCGCTATTGTGTCAGTATTCCGTCACAAAAATTTAGGTTTTTATCTTTGTCACAATTTTGTCGAAATTTCGTCACTAATTTCCAATATAAAAACTCCGTCACAAATTTCCGATGGAATTCATCCAGATTTCTAATACTGTAGGATAACTAATTAGAAAACAAAATGGATTCTTGAACTCCTCTTTAAAACTCTATATTTAGGATAACTAAATGTGCGTTTGTTGAGAAGTCATCTGGATCAAATTTTCGGCTCAAATAACCTACATATATAAGAACTTGACCAGAATTGATGCGATGGGCCATCATCTTCATCGCCATCTAAAATGTTGATCATCCCTTATTTTATCATCATATCTAGGTAGCGATGTTGATCTTGAGACCAGTTAGATACACTCACACACTTGCACATGTACAACGTGAAGAGTAAGCAAAAACAAAATAGAGGAAGATTTTCACACCAACTAATTTGTATTATTCTCTTAAGTGATAATAACAAGAAGATAACATCACACGCCTTATAGACACTACAAGGAACATGGAACTACAACCTAGGATTAACTTAACATTACTTCTAAACATTTATTGACTAAGAAATTGAGTAGATAATGCAGCACATTACGCGAGCAACTCAATAATGTACAACTTCAAATATAACGCACAAGCTTTGGTTTCTTTCTTTTGATTTGTCTTCACCCGGTTTTCGTTAATGTTGGTCATGAACTCGTCAGGCTCTTTTTTATCCTTAAAATGTTGCATCCATAAATTAATTACACTGTTAATTAATCAATGGATCGATATTATGCATGCTAAACTTGTCATTTCTAAGTAGATAAATTACTTACTGTCTTCCACACGAGTCCTTGGCCAACACCCACGAATAAGTCAATTTCCAGGTCAAAATCCCGGACCACTTGGATGGTTGCGTAGATGTCAGCAACTCAGAACCCTTATAGTAACCCTTCACAATATCCTCCACGGAGACAACCTCCGGAACCTTCTTGATCTTAATCCACTTTCCACATGAGACCTATCAAATTTGTTGAAATATGTTTTCATATGTGACCATCACTGAAATAAGACGAACTGTTTTTATGTTATCTAACAAATATTATCAGTTATTTCAGGTTACATGAAGTCGTGATCAAACGGAAAAGACGAAAATACGTGAATGACTGAGAACGCATAGACAAGAAAATTTAATTGTGCGACGGAGCAGTTGAAATAATATATATATATATATATATATATATATATATATATTTGTGTGTATGTGTGTGGAATAGTCGACAAAGCAAATGAGATGATGAAGCAAACCCAAGCCACGTTTTTCCTACTACAACTTGCAAACTAGCTACTACTACCCCATTTCTTTCATCATTGAAGCTAGAAGAAGATATTTTGTTTCCATATGTATATACTAGTGTATGTATTGTAAGTGTGTGTGTGTGTGTGTGTTCATTTTCCTTTGTAATACCTCCAGCAACATCACCAAACAAACCCACACCACACCTCAAGAACACCAAGATCAACAAGCTAAATGAAGAACACCATCAACCATATTCATCAAATGTTCTTCATCAAACTTTAAAATCATCATCTTCACAACCATCACCACCTTATATCAACCTCCTTCTAACCTCCAAACAACCTCAAAATACTCTCCAAACACCCTCTGGAAACCCTCCTTAAACCTCCTCCAAAAACCCTTTTTAAATCACCTCAACTATCACCACCTTGCCGTTTTCGAAATCAGAATTTTCATGTCAGAATCGAAGAGAACTGGGCACAACACAGCCAAGATACTACTAGGGAGATTTTCACCACAAATTCTTTATAATATTACCTACATATAGGAATTTTCGTGGATGATTTTGACCACGGCAAACATTAAAGAGACGTGAGAGGAAATTGTGTATCCGGAGAGATTTCTGTTTTCGATTTCAGAATCTTCAAGTCAGAAAATAAAAAAACTGGGCACAACACATCCAAGATACTACTAGGGAGATTATCACAACAAATTCTTTAGAACCTTACCTACATCTAGGAATTTTTGTGGACGATTTTGACCACAGGAAACCCCAAAGAGACACGAGAGAGAATTGGCTATCCAGAGACATCTACTCCGAAAATCTACATTCATCACCACCCAAAGCTCCTTCAACATCACCATCTTTGCTGCCTTACACCACCAAAACTACAACCTTATTCTACCTCCTACCACCCTCCAAATACCCACTCCAACCTCATCAAATCTCCTCAAAACACCCTATACCCATATACAAATATATGACCCCGTGTACTTTGCACTGTTTTGTAAACAACCCATTTTACTTGAAAATGAACTTTGTGTTACTTATCAAATACCGGATTGAATTATGAGCAAATAGAGACACAATCTATGAAGATCTTGTCCAACCCTAAGCCAGTTCAGTCGTTTATTTGACGAACCTACTTGATAGACCAATCGTTCCATAAGTCCAGTTCAGTCAATTTATTGACGAACCTACTTGATATATATTTATATATTTTATTATATCTTTACGTAATTTAAATATAGTCATTTATACTACTTATAGCTTTATGTCATTTAAATACAGTCATTTATATTATTTATAGCTTTACGTCATTTAAATACAGTTATTTATATTATTATTATAGCTTTCAGTCATTTATAGCTTTCATATTTATATTTATTCCGCAATTCTTAATCTTTATATATCCGCATCTTATATCTTTAATTTATACATCTGTCACACAGTAACTGGTATCCGAGCCTTTATTCGTGGTGATCAGATCACATATTTTCAACAATTGGTATCAGAGCTTGTGTGATTTACTTTGATATTTTTTCCAAAAACTTTTGGTTAGCGTTTATAAACCTTCCATAAGCTTTTCTTTAAATATTTCATATTAATATCACTTGTTCAAAATCCTTTCAAAAAAAATCTTTTTAAAAAAAATGTCTTTTGCTAATTACTCTAACATGACCTCTGTCTCGATTGCTAATAGATTAGGATCTAGTTCACGAGCACCCATACTTATTCCTAAAGAGTATAATTCTTGGGTTGGCCGTATGAATCTTCATCTTAACCCCATAAATGAAGATGTCTGGAACTGTGTAGAACGAACATATATTACTCCAGAAAATATGGCTAGTCTTGCTATAAATCAAGCCACTCAAGCTGAAATCAGAAGAAAGTTGGAACTCCAAGCCAAAAAGGAACTTGTGTCAGGAATAACTCACAGTTCTAAGTCAAATGGATGACATTACACAGTTAACCGCAAATCAAATATGGGAAATTTTGAAACACCGTTTTTGTGGAAATAAAAGAATTGTCGGAAACAAAAGAACACCTGTTTTGAATGAATTCGATAATTTCAAAATGCTTTCATCAGAAACTATCCATGATGCTCATGCAGGTTCAATTTTATTATGGTTAAAATGAACAATTTGGGTATCAAAAATACACAACACGAGATAAATCTCAAGTTTTTAAACTATCTTTTCGAAAGCTGGAAAATGGTTAAACTCATTATTCAGGGAAATCCAGCTATTCATACTGAAACTTTGTATAATTTGTATGGAGAACTTCAATCGTATGAATCCTCGATTGACCCACCAACCACTACAACTTTTGGAGGACCACTTGCTCTTGTGTCCACAACTTTGCAAAACCAAATGGCTTTCAATGATCCAAACTATAATCATTTTAATCAGACTACATCTTTTCAAAACCAAGCCTTTGTAAATAATTCTTTTGATCAGTCTGATTCGAATAATGAAGCAGACTAGAGCACCTGGTTCCTACTATGTGAAATTTATCTAAGTATTTTGCATTTTTAGCCTTGGAATCGGCGAGTTGTAGGCCCGACTTGCCGAGTAGAGATGGGAGACGGAGCACGTTTAAGTTTGCGACTCGGCGAGTCCATATTCTGGACTTGGCGAGTCCCGGCTGTCTGATGAAACCCTAAATTCCAAGGGTTTGCACCCTATTTAAACCAACCTAATGCGCCCCAACCTCGCCCCCTTCACCCTCAGAGCTCCCAACATCGTCCAAACCCTTGTCCCTTGTGAGTTTGAAGTGCTTTGGTGTGTTTTCTTGAAGATTTTGAGAGAAAGGAAGGGTAGATCAAGAAGAGAAGAAGGAGGCCAGACATCTTGGTGTTATTTCAGTGATTTCCTTGAGGTATAACTCAGTTTCCCTCTGTTTTCATGCTTATAGTCCTATGTAGCTCCATTAAAGTCCTTCTCGAGTCATTTCCAAGCTTGATTTCGAATTAGGGTCTATGATAAGTGGATAAACCCTTAGATCTAGGCATGATTGAGCTCCAGGAGCTCAGATCTACTGCCTTTATAGAGCCATATTGCATGAAAGCCCTAGATATACTCTTTTAGTGCATTTTGAGCCCTAAAACCTTCATTTGTGTTTATTTACACGTAAAGTTAGAAACTTTACGTGTTAATTAGGCCCTAGAAACCCAGATCTATGTATGGAATGAGCTGGATCCAAGCAAAATCGAGTACATAGTATTTGCATGTGACAGACTCGGCGAGTCGTTCATCAGACTCGGCGAGTCGAGTCGCGAGTCCCCGAGTTTTCCCTCTTTTCGTGTTTGCGGAGTGGAGTAGTGAGTCATGGGGTGTGACACAGTTTTTCGGAAGCCAGACTCACCCATGGAGGAACTCGCCGAGTCAATGCCCTGACTCAGCGAATCAAAGGCAATCTTCTTGCCTCAAGAACAGACTCGGCGAGCTGTTCATACAACTCAGCGAGTCTCAGCATAGAGTGTTCTTTGGATGAAGATGAACTCGACGAGTTGTTCATACAACTCGGCGAGTAGGATGAAGGACATTTGGACATCAGTTTAGAAGGAAAACTCGTCGAGTCGATGCCAAACTCAACGAGTAGAGACGGGATTAAGGTTATTCGAATGGATGAGGACTCGACGAGTTGGCGAACCAACTCGGCGAGTCGGGTCAATTGGAAATTGACTTTGACTTTGACTTTTGGCTTGGATAGGGGTAAATGGTCATTTTACCCTGAAGTTGATTAGCAGCATTTGACTGAGTATATTGTGGGAATTATAGTCGGAGGATTTCCGGGGCAGCAGCAGCAGAAGACAGTCAGTTCCCATGCAGATCAGCAACTACTTTGAGGTGAGTTACCTTCTAGTAGTGGTGGGTCTAAAGCCACAATGCCGGCCCACCAGTAGGAGACGTATGATAGATGATTGTCTTTGTGATACCATCTAGGTTTGCTACTACCTGATATGTTATATGCTAGCATGATATGTTATATGTGATAGTAGTAGAGTTCGGTTGTTAGGATCGGAGGGTAGTCAGACACCCCAGATACGTGTGACAATATATGATGTTATGTTTATATGCTTGCATGATCTGATATATGATTTAGAGGTAGTAGGAGGGGAGCAGTCCCCGAGTTCGGTTGTTAGGACCGAAGGGTAGTTCACACACCCCAGATATGTCTGATAATATGTATGTTATGGTTTGGTGATAGTAGTAGTAGTAGTAGTAGGGGGTGAAATAGCCCCGAAGTTCGGTCGCCAGGACCGAAGGGTAGTCAGCACCCTAGAATGGCTTGACACGGGTAGGACGGCACCCCAGAATGGCCGCATGGGTAGGTCGGCACCCCAGAATGGTCGTACCGGGTAGGTTGGGCACCCCAGAATTGCCTGGCAGTATGTATGATATGTGATTGTTTGGTATGTGGTACGATAGGGGAACTCACTAAGCTTCGTGCTTACAGTTTTCAGTTTTGGTTTCAGGTACCTCTTCTTCGAAGGGGAAGGAGCTGGCATGGTAGCGGCACATCACATACATGCTTTGTATTCCGCATTATAAGACCTTCCTGGGGATTTGAACTCTGATATTATTATGTTTTATAAAATGGTTTCCAGACACGCAATATCTTTATGAAATGATATGATCAGTGGATGTTTTATCTCTAATGTTTTGAAAAATGTATGTTTTAAAAATGAAACTTTTGGCTCGTATTTTTGGGACGTTACAAGTTGGTATCAGAGCCCTGGTTTGAGGGATTCTGAGACACCTTCAGGGGTGTCTGAACTCAGATCGAGGGATTAAAAGATTTTAAAAGAAAATGTTTTCTAAAAGGCTAAGTAGAGAGATTTAAGAAAGAACAAAGTGTGTGATGTGCGTGACCGGCCAAGCTCAAGTAAGTATTCCCCAAAGTACCCATACAAGCTTATGTTATGTTTATCAGTTTCAGTAGAACAGCATGCTAGAATAGGACTAAGGATCTAGGAGTGATGCCTTATGTGCCTGCTTTATGTGCTTCAGTGTACGAAAAACTACATGCTAGAATTGAGTAGACAGCAGTAGGATAGCCTGTTTAGGTCACGCCTGATAGTACGAGTTTAGCATTGTATGCTAGTTCAGCTTTTCTCTACGAGGATAGAGTTGCTTGAGATTGTTTCCTTTTGTCCAAATGTTTTTTGCTTCGTGCTATGCAGGCTTTGAGTGTTGGGAGTTAGCTGTTAGGTGAATACGTTTAAGTCACATGTGATCAAGGTTGAAGAATCTCAGAGTGTTGGATTTGGCCCTATTATGTAGCTCTTGTTTGAGTCCTAACCGTTGTAGGGATGAGTCTCTTACTCGACGGATTATCTAAGCCTCGTCGCATGTGATTGTATTCAGGTAATGGCTAACTGACATCACAAAGAGACCTTCAACAGCTGAGGACTGGGTTGGGTGGAGTCAGGGGTTTCCTAGGGTAAGCCTAGGATAAGAGTAGCAGAGGTCAGCGGTAGTGAAAGGGATCTGGTGAGTCAAGGCAGTCCTTGAAGAAGGTATGGATAGATGTAGAAGGTATTATGGGCCCGTACTACTGGAAGCAGAGGAACCGTACCCGAACCGAGGAAGGCCAAGATGAGACCAGGGAACTTTGTGGTTGGTGTGATCCCTCTAGAGGTATCAGTATCACTAACGGTTTTTATTTATGTATTTCAGAATGGTGGTACTATGCTCGAGGCCAGCAGTTGGCAGTACAGGAGAGGGATCGGGTTCGGGATCAGGTTCCGAGCCAGTAGATGAGGGGTTATGCGAGTTCATCGCGTCAGAGATCACTAGAGGCATCCTTGAGTCGACCCCCATTATCTTTGGGTCGATCGAGGAAGGGATATTGGAGTTGATGGAGGATCGCCTCAGGGCATTCAGGAGCGACATGGCATCTGGCCAGTCGGGATCTCGCACACTGTCCTTCAAGGACTTCCAGGGCAGTGGTGCGCCGGATTTTCACAGGGCGAAGGACCCCATAGTTGCCAGGCGATGGATTCAAGACATTGAGTCTGCACAATTGACTAGCTTCTGCCCTGAGGGGTCGAAGGTGAGATATGCAGTAGTATGTTTGAGAGATCGAGCTAGGGATTGGTAGGAGTCCGTTGGTGACTCGTTGGGAGCCTCGGTTGTCGAGGTTATGACCTGGTCGGACTTCGTGACCAGGTTCGGGGTAGAGTTTGCGCCGGCGGTTGAGCTTCAGCAGCTGGCCAGGGAGTTCCTAGATATGAGACAGATGGCGGAGACTGTGGCGGAAATCACCACCAAGTTCCAGGAGAGGACATTGCTGGTGCCCCAGTACGCGGGTGATGAGGACATGAGGAGGACCGCTACCATGACATGCTCCGAGCTGATATTCGGGAGCATGTCAGTTTTTCGGCTTGTCCCACCCTGGACTCTATGATTGCCAGGGCGAGGGAGAGGGAGATAGATCTGGAGCACATCCGGAAGAGGAAGACAGAGGAGGGACAAATAGGAGGGGCTTTGGGGAAGAAGCCCAAGGGATCAGATGGTAGGACGAAAGGCCAGTCAGGACCGAGCCGCTGCAGGAAATGCGGCAGGCCTCATGAGGGGGCATGTAGACTTGGATCGTTGGGCTGCTATAAGTGCGGCAAGACGGGGCATTTCAGCAGGGATTGTACTGCCTCTGCACTTGTGATTCAGTCATCGGAGTTGCTGTGTTTCCACTGCAACCAGAGGGGCCACAAGAAGGCCAATTGCCCCCAGTTGACCGCATCAGCACCGGTTAAGGCACCGACTCCAGCTACCCTGCGGATTACAGATGGCCGGCAGGGCAAGGTAGAGGCTCCAATGGTGAGGAGCCGGGCGTTTCAGCTGACTACAGAGGAGGCTCGTGCCGCACCCGATGTGGTGACGGGTATGATTCTTTCCCTCTATCTTATTTTTATGATGTTATGATATTGATATGTGCTCTGTGTATATGCGTTAGGATCGTTCCACGTGAACGGTATTCCTGTTCAGGTGTTGTTTGTGTAACACCGTGAATTTCAAAATAAATTTTCACAATTTATAAAAATATTTCTCATTAACTTTTCATAAAAACATTAAGTTTAAATCCCAATTCACTTTATACAAAATCCCAAGATCATAAGCATATCAAAATCCCATGCATGTGTACAGATCAAGCCGGCGCCTTCCCACGGTCATCGCTAGTACCTGAAACAACAACACTAACATTGTAAGCACAAAGCTTAGTGAGTTCCCCAAAATACCACAAACATATCACATATATTAGCCACTCGAGGCTATAACTCTATGGGTCTGTGCACCCAAGCTCTGTGAACCCTCAGGTTCTAACTCTGGGAACCTTCTGGTTCCAACTCTATAATCATGCACAACATAAATCACATAGACATCATGCAGTACAACACATAGCATACACATAACATACATACTCTAACACATAACTCTGATTACCTACTCAAGGTAAGGTATAGTGAGAAGACTCACCTCGCGTATCTCGATGACTCACGAATCCTGAAATCCCTCGTGCTCGATCCTCCGAGCTATAATCCTCCTATAACATCATATGTATCTAGTTAACACTTTTAACACTAAGGTTGACTATCCCTCAAAAGTCAACACTGGTCAACTCTGGTCAAGGGTCAACGGTCAACGGTCAACTTTGACCGGACTCGGCGAGTGCACTAAGGCGACTCGGCGAGTCTAGACGTTTTCACCAACTCTCTAGGATTCCCTTTTTACACGTCGAGTACCCCCCTGACTCGACGAGTTCCACTTGGCAGAATCGCGGGGCCACCCCGACTCAACTCGCCAAGTCTCAAGAACAACTCGGCGAGTCCCAGCTCGACTCAGTCCACCTGACCACCCTCTCCAACTCGCCCTGACTCACTGAGTCAACCTATAACTCGACTGGACCACTCACTGGCCGATCTAAGGGCAATCTTCAAGCTACTCGCCGAGTCTGCTCATCGGACTCGGCGAGTCCATGCCATGCAATCACTCAAACTCGCTTCTAAGGTCAGATCTGCTCCAACAATTCGTAGATCTAGCCTTCCTAGACTGATTCATCACGTAAAGCCCTTATCTTGGTGTTCATAACACACCCCATGGCTCATAAATAGCATTTTGACCCAAGGCATAAGGATTCCAATCCAAAACCTCCATTGATTCACAGAAAGCTCGGGCAAAGGGACACTCTGGACCTCCAAGGGTCCAGATCTATGGTCTAAATCGCTTAAGGGGCCAAGGGGGCTCTAAATCTAGCCACAAAAAGGTTCAATAAACCCTAAATCAAATCAACATCAACATAGAAGAGGATAGCTCGAAGATATTACCACAATAGTGATGCTCTGGACTCCAAACTCTCAGAAAATGGCTCCCCTTGCTTTCCCCTTAGCTGATCCTCCCTTTCCCTTGCAAGATGACACCTCCAAGATCAATAATGGCCTCCTACTTTGCTCCAAACGCTCACACTCGATTAGGGTTTCACTCAAGGGACTAGTGAGCACAAATGACGGCCATAAGGCCCTTTAAATAGGTCCCAAACCCGAGAAATTAGGGTTTCATTAAACAGCGCGGACTCGCCGAGTCCAGGCGCGAACCCACGCCCAAATCGCGATCCTACCCGGCGAGTCTGAGCCCCAACTCGCCGAGTACCCTCACAAAATAACAAAAATTGAAAGCATAAAAAATACCTGGAAATCCAGGCTGTTACAACTCTCCCCCACTAGAACTAGACTTCGCCCTCGAAGTCTCGCTCTATAAATAGCTCCGGATGCTGCTCACGCATCTCACGCTCGGGCTCCCAGGTCATCTCTGATCCCTTCCGATGTTGCCACTGAACCAACACCAAGGGTACCTCCTTGTTCCTCAGAACCTTGATCTTCCGATCTCTGATGGCCACCGGCCTCTCGGCATAATTCAGGCTCGCATCCACCTGAATATCCTCTAATGGAACCACTGCCGACTCATCGGCTATACACTTTCTCAGCTGCGACACATGAAAAGTGTCGTGAATCTGCCCCAACTCTGCTGGTAAATCCAAACGATAGGCTACCCGGCCTACCCTCGCAATTTGCCCCTCTTCCTGAATCGAATCACTCCTTTCCAAGGAGAGACCTTCAGGAGAACGAGATCACTGACCTGAAACTCAAGCTCGGATCGACGCCTGTCCGCATAACTCTTTTGTCGGCTCTGGGCAGTCAATAACCTCTGTCTGACCTGCTGAATCTGCTCTGTCGTCTGAAGCATGATCTCTGTACTACCCATCACTCTCTGCCCAACCTCTCCCCAACAAATGGGGGTCCGACACCTCCTCCCATACAACAGCTCAAAGGGTGGCATACCAATGCTCGAATGATGGCTGTTGTTGTAGGAAAAATCTGCCAAGGGTAAATACACATCCCAGCTACCCCCGAAATCCAACACACATGCTCGGAGCATGTCCTCAAGCGTCTGAATTGTCCACTCACTCTGACCGTCTGTCTGGGGATGATATGTGGTACTAAAATGCAGTCTAGTACCCAACTCCTCATGAAATTTCTTCCAGAATCTGGAAGTGAAACGCACATCACGGTCCGAAAAAATCGAGATCGGCACCCCATGCCGAGATACCACTTCCCTCACATATATCTCTGCCAACTTTTCCGCTGAAGAACTCTCACTGATGGCGCTACCTTCAGCAGTGAGAGCTAGGCGCTACCTTCAGCAGGGTTGCGCGGGATATGTCGCGTACATTATGGATACCCGGGAGGTGGGTAAGGCGGCGGTGAGCGAGGTTCCAGTGGTGCGAGACTACACTGATGTGTTCCCGGAGGAGCATCCTGGAATACCTCTGGAGCGTCAGGTAGAGTTCAGAATTGTCCTAGTTCCTGTTGTGGCTCCGGTAGCCAAGGCACCGTATCGGTTGGCTCCTCCCGAGATGCAGGAGTTGTCTACGCAGCTGCAGGAGCTGCTAGACAAGGGATTTATTCGACCGAATAGTTCACCCTAGGGAGCCCCGATCCTGTTTGTGAAGAAGAAGGATGGGTCGCATCGGATGTGTATAGATTACCGGGAGCTGAATAAGGTAACGGTGAAGAACCGTTACCCACTCCCGAGGATTGATGACCTCTTTGATCAGTTGCAGGGAGCATCTTGGTTCTCCAAGATCGATTTGCGTTCAGGTTATCATCATATGAGGGTCAGAGAGGAGGATGTACAGAAGACCGCGTTCCGGACGCGTTATGGCCATTATGAGTTCGTGTTGATGCCGTTTGGGCTCACCAATGCTCCTGCCGCGTTCATGGACCTCATGAACCGCGTGTGTAGACCGATGCTGGATCGGTCTGTGATAGTTTTCATTGATGACATCTTGGTTTATTCCAAGACGCATGAGGAGCACGAGGAGCATCTGAGAGAGGTTTTGGAGACCTTGTACGCCAAGTTCTCCAAATGTGAGTTTTGGTTGCGCGAGGTGGAGTTTCTTGGGCACCTCGTCAACCAGAACGGGATTTCAGTAGACCCGGCCAAAGTGGAGGCCGTGTTGAGATGGGAGGTTCCGAAGTCTCCATCCGAGATTCGGAGTTTCCTAGGATTAGCAGGCTACTATTGGAGATTCATTCAGGATTTCTCCAAGATAGTCGTACCCCTGACACGGTTGACTAGGAAATTCGTGGTCTTTCGATGGGGGTTCGAGCAACAGGCAGCGTTCGAGATTCTGAGGTAGAGATTGTGCGAGGCGCCAATCTTAGCCCTACCCGAGGGCGTAGAGGATTTTGTGGTATACTGTGATGCGTCTATCTCAGTTTTGGGCGTGGTATTGATGCAGAGAGGGCATGTCATTGCCTACGCCTCGAGGCAGCTGAAGCCTCACGAGGCGAACTACCCGACGCATGATTTAGAGTTGGGGGCGGTGGTCTTCGCCATCAAGATTTGGTGGCATTACCTCTACGGGGTTCGATGTACCATTTTCAAGGACCACAAGAGTTTGAGGTACCTCATGGATCAGCCGAATCTGAACATGAGGCAGCGTCGGTGGTTAGACGTGGTGAAGGATTATGATTGCGAGATCCTTTATCACCCGGGGAAGGCCAATGTGGTGGCCGATGCGCTTAGCCGTAAGGCGGCACCGATCGGGGATGTGTGTATGACGATGACGGTGGTGACTCCACTGTTAGAGCAGATTCAGAAAGCTCAGCAGGAGGCTATGAAGGAGGAACATCGGAAGAGTGAGCGAATAGTGGGTCAAGTCACCTCCTTCGATCATGATAGTCGAGGATTATTGACACTACACCGTAGGGTGTGGGTGCCATATCACGGAGGCGTGCGCCGGATCTTGATGGAGGAGGTGCACAAATCCCGATTCTCTATTCATCCAGGGGCGACGAAGATGTATAGGGATCTTCGTCTAGACTATTGGTGGCCCTGCATGAAGCGGGATGTGGCCTGGTACGTCGATCGATCTTTGACCTGCAGGAAGGTCAAGGCCGAGCATCAGAGACCGCATGGCAAGATGCAGCTGTTGCATATCTCGTTGTGGAAATTCGAAGATATTACGATGGATTTTATCACGAAGCTTCCTCGGACTGCGCGAGGAGTAGATTCGATTTGGGTCATCGTGGATCGATTGACCAAGAGCGCCCATTTTATTCCGATCCAGGAGAGTATCTCGGCCGAAAAGTTGGCCGATATCTATATCAAGGAGAGAGTAGCGCGACACGGGGTGCCGGTGTTAGTGATCTCGGATAGGGATGTGCATTTCACTTCCAGGTTTTGGAGGAAGTTTCATGATGAGTTGGGCAGTCGTCTGCATTTTAGCACCGCCTTTCACCCACAGACGGATGGTCAGAGCGAGCGGACCATCTAGACTTTGGAGGATATGCTGCGGGCGTGCGTGCTGGACTTCGGTGGTAGTTGGGATACCTATCTTCCCTTGGCTGAGTTCTCGTACAACAACAGCTACCACGCGAGTATCGACCACCCTCCATTCGAGATGTTGTATGGACAGAGGTGCAAGACCCCAATATGTTGGGGTGAAGTTGGCCAGAGGGTCATGGGGAGCACAGAGGTGGTGCTCCAGACGACCAAGAGGATTCAGCAGGTTCAGAGCAGGCTTCAGACTACGCAGAGTCGGCTGAAAAGTTATACCGACAAGCGTCGTTCAGACTTGGAATTTCAAGTCGGGGATATGGTTCTTCTGAAGGTGTCGCCATGGAAAGGCGTCATCCAATTCAGGAAGCGGGGCAAGTTAGGCCCGAGATACATTGGTCTGTTCAGGGTTGTAGCCTGGGTGGGCAAGGTAGCATATAGGCTGGATCTGCCAGGCGAGCTCAATCAGATCCACAACACCTTCCATGTCTCCCAGCTGCGGAAGTGCCTAGTGGATGATTCTGCAGTGCTGCCGTTAGAGGATATCCAGGTTGATGACAGCCTGAATTACATTGAGCGCCCAGTCGCAATCCTCGACCGGAGGTCGAAGGTGTTGGATTAGTGTCTAAGTCCATAACTATTTTGGTATGTACTTGACCCGATGGTGCATGGTCCTTTTGGGTTGCCTTCACCAAAGCAACTTGATAGGATGAATTATGGAGAGAAAGGATTAAATATGATTTATTAACATATTATGAGAATAATATATTAAAGGAGAAATTATATTATTTAATTAATATTAGTCAATAATTAATTAGTAATTAGTTTTGTGACTAAAAGAGATTAATTAAACTTAAGGGATTGGAATTGTAATATAAGATAATTGCAATTTGGGCCATGGATTGCCTTATATTAAGGAGTGGACGGATTCTATGGGAGACCCATGGGGAAATCGTCCAAAGCCTTAAGGAAAGGAATCTATGGGTTGCTTAGGGCTTAAACATCCAAATTAGGGTTTCCTTGTTAGATAACCCGAATTGCCTCCTATATATATAGATCCCTTATGACCCAAAAACGTGGCTAAGCATCCTTCTAGGGTTTCACACGTTTTAGGGCAGCCTCCTTCCTCTCTCATCTTCATCCTCTTGCTCTTGGTGTTTGTGAACCATTAGAGGAGTGACATTTGTGACTCTAAGCTTTCTAAAGTCAATACAAGGAGGAATTAAGATTGTTATTGCTACATAACAATCAAGGTAATATCTTAAACCTATTCTCATGTTAATATGATTACTTGAATGCTAGAATTAGGTTTTATAGTCTTGGATAACTTGCATGTACAATAGAGAAACCTAGATCCAAGCATTAGGGTTTGTATGAGCACATAGGATGTTCTTATGACCAAAACCCATCAGTGGTATCAGAGACTAGATTGGTTTCTATTGTATTGATGCCTTGTATGTTGAAAAAATTCGATTTTTATGGTTCTGCATCATGGACTCGGCGAGTTGACCCCTACTCGGCGAGTCCATGGGGGTACTCAGCGAGTTCGAGCGTCAGATGGAGCTATTTTCGGGATTTCTTGCTGTTTATCTTTGAGATACTCGCCTTTATCATATTAGATCAATATAAATCCGATTTTATGATATATATGACTATATTCTTGATCTAATTGAAGATATTTATCAATTAATAAAATATTTGTTTCCTCATAAGATAATTGATTAATTATTTTGATTAAATTGGTAAATTATTTTGCAAGAAATCATTAAATAAATCAAATATGGATAATTATGTGATTAAATGTTAATTAAGATTATTTGTTATTTGATCCTTGTGTTATGAAAAGTTTCATATTTTCCCTTTAGGTTTTCTAGTTTAAATTTGAACTCAAAAGTTTTGTTGTTTTGAAATTTAAATAGTTTTTTTTTGAAAGAGTTGAAATATAAATAGTTAAAACCCTAATGTTTTGAAAAAGGTTTCAAAACTTGCCCTCAAGTTTTGGAATTTAAATTTTGATTAATAGTTTAATTTTGATGTATATTTAAATTCTAAACCCAAATGTTTTGAAATGTTTCAAAACTTGCCCTCAAGTTTTGGAATTTAAAAGTTGATTAAAGGTTCAATTAGGAATGTTAAATTCTAAAACCCTAGTATTGTTTTGAAAAGTTCAAATCTCACCCTTATGGTTTTATTAATTAATTAAGGTGTATAATTAAAAGAGGTTTAATAAATCCATAAAAGTTTTGGTTTACAATTTAATTGAATTAAAAGTATAATTATTAAATTTGACCACCTAGTATTTTAAAAGTGTAAAATGCATCCTATACTATATATATAACATTAAAAGTCTAACATTACATATATGTATGAGTAAAAGTCAGTCTTACCGTTAGTAGGCCTCATTCACGAAGCTGGTCTACAAGGGGTGTTTAAGGAAATTGCCTATAAAATGGCGATTGAATGGGTATCCACTCTTACCCACCGCACTCTTGACTAGTGGAGGGTCGTTAGCCGAACTGGTAGGATAGGACGAAGCATTCCATTATAAGTATAATGAAGTACAAAAGTAACTAAATGTTTTAGAAATTCCCAATCTTAGTTACTTAGGCAAAGTGAATTGATGCAATTCCATGAAATTACACTTTGTGCCCTTGCGAAGACGTTAGTAGAGCGTGTGTGGTTTACCGACGCACTAAATGGTTCTAAGCAAAGGTAGCAAAGGGTGACTCAATGTTTGTCATAGTTCGGTGGAGCGTGTGTGGTTTACCGGCACATCGAATAGGTGACTGTAACATGTGAGGGCACCATGTAAGTTTGCATAGTTATTCACACCCGCTTTGTGATCCTCGGTATCCCATTCACAAACTAGAGGGGCATATCGAGATTTAAACATGCCATTGAAATGTTCAATGAATCTCAAAGGATCTAGGAGTTTTCGTAGATTTAAAACTTAAATTTCTTTTTCGTTTTTCATGGTGGAAATTAGTGAATCGTCATTCACTTACCTTCAAATATTCTGCAACTAGATTACGGCATCCCTTTTCTAGGTTGTAGAATATTGTATTGGGTCCTAGCCTTAGTATCTCATTTGGGTGATTTACTAAGGACTCAATCAATCAACTAACTTGAATTCGTTTTCTCCCATTTTGTAGATGTCAAAGTTCGACAACTATGGTCTTCCCAAATCCCGTGGAACAAGCATTCCACATGAAGATGATATTCCACGATTCGATCGAGGAACAAGAGATCATGCTTCACTTCCTCCACCTCCTCCTATTATTCTCCCTAACCCACAAGATCGAAGAATTGAAAGGTTCAATATCACTAAAGCCCTATTGGAAATGAAACATGAAGATGGTAAACCCGTGTGTGCCCACGTTCTAGGAATGAAATCACACATTGATAGGTTGATAATGTTGGGTGTGTCATTCCCAGATGAGTTGGTTGTGAATTGGTTTTGCAGTCACTTCCTGAATCATATAATGAGTTCAAAAGAAAGTATTATATGATGGATCATGACGACAACCTCATTGACCTAACTTACATGCTCATTGCTGCTGAATCAGAAATGATTTGGTGAAGCAATGGAGCGTATTTTTGGGAAAGTCAACCGACCATGCATCCGAGGACGTTCTAGGAGATCCGACCTGCGTTTGCTGCCAAAAGAAAGGGCGTTGGATACAAGTCTGTCCTAAGAGCCTGAAGATTCCAGAAGATGGGAGAGTCAAAGAGTATGGTTGTGCTTCAGGAAAAATCCACTATCTAACTCCGTTAAGTTCCTATTCATTGATTCTTAATACATGATGTGATAAGATTGCATTTGAATGTTTTTCAGGATCGGTGAAAAGAAAGGAAGCTTGGTGAAAGAGCAAAATGAATCTAATCACAAGAAATGGATCTTGATCGCATGGAATTGAAGATTAGATTTTGAGCTTAGATAGTTATGATAGAGTTGTTAGAAATTTTCCTTTTGAAATACATAGTTTTCAATGGATTTTTCATTGTAAGGACAAATGTTTTCCGCTGCTTTTATAAATAAAATAAATTTTGGTTTGACTTATTTATTTATTTGTTTACTTCCTTGCAATGAAATCATTATGAAAATTGATGTTTGAATATTTCTACAACAAATGGATATGATTCTTATGGTGTTTATGGAAAGGTCGAGAATTTACCAAATAGGGAGAGTTTCTCATCACCCAAGTTTCAATTGGACATAAATTTGGAATCACGCAACTTGGTTGCATGATGAATGAGAAATTTCATATTTGGAAATTAGACTAATTCGTTGACAAAGTGTCAAGTGAAGGACTAGGAGATCGAGTACACAAAGTTGTGTGTTGGTCAAAGTCCACCATAATAGTAACAAGATATTCATCATGATTTACTAAAAGTTTAGTAAATATGATTATAATTATAAGATTAAGTATAATTCTGAATTGATTAAAAAGGTTTAAATCAATAGCAAAACGAATAAGAAGAATCAAGTAGGCAGAAAGATAAAGGTTTATCCATTCTAAGAAGAAGGAAGAGTAGCTTTTATGCTTTATGATAGGTCTTAATGATTAAGAACCATATCTCAATTGATCCTCTAAGCGAGTCTTAGTACAATTGTAGGTCTAAGAAGAGGAATCAAGAATTGAAGAAATGGTTAAATCAAGAAGTCAATCATACTTCGTTCCAAAAAACAGGTCTTAGAGTTAAGATTATGACAATGAGTGAAAAGTATTAAGAAGGTTTATAACATTCATCAAATGTGGAAAGTTGTGATGTCTTGCATAAGACAAAGGACCAACTAGGATCGATTTATGAAGTGTTTTGATAAAAGCTACACTAACTCTTGAATATTTGTTTGTCAAGAAATGTTTATTGACAAGAGAATCTTATATGTCAAGGAGTCAGTGGAAGTCTTACTGGTCTTGAAAGGTTTCAAGAACAAATCAAATAAACCTAATCGATCATCACTAGCACACGGGTTGAGGTTTACAACCTATCGTGTTGACATTATTTTGTTTCTGTGTTGTTCCAATTGAGTTAATTATGCATGTGAGTCCTATGAGTTCTCATTTAAATGCATAAAAGGCAAGGACCTTGATCAATGAAAAGTACATTGATAGGAAAGGGTGAGCTGCTTAACTACTTGGAAGACATGGTGGGCAGCTGTGCTGCCATCAGGCAAGAAATCAAGATTAAGAAAGTTCGGTCCATATGAGTTTGAATTTGTCGTAAACTTTGGTTTTGACAAATTCACATGGATAGGAACACATACACCGCTTAAATCTAAGTGTCATAAGATTTCCTCCTTCAGGAAAATGATTGTGAGGAAATGCTTTCACTAAGAAAGATTTTAAGAAGATAGTGATTGTAAAGTTGCATTCTCGAATTCGATTATGGTTATGGTATCCCTTTCCATGATTTGAATTGTGAGGTTTGGCAATTAGTCTTAATTGTTTAGACACACATATGAACTATCTAAGGCAAAGGTGTATAAGTTCAAAAAGCCTTGATAAAAGATTATTAAAGCATTAAGTATTAGAAACATGGACTTAAGAAATTCAGTAAGTATTGTTTTCTGAAAGTTAAGATGTTTATGAATGCATGTCGAAGCTAGTGGGAGCATAAGTGTTATGTTTATAATAATCATCATAGTGGGAGCATAAATGTTATGATTGTATGATTATTAAGGCACGTATTGCAAAGTTGGCAATATTAATTATAGAAAACAAGATTTATACCTTGCAAAGTCGTAAGGGTTGTAAAGTTGTTTTGCTATAATTAAGGGAGAGAATATTATGCTTCATTTCAAATCTAAAGGCTTAGGTTGTGGAATGTTAATAATTTAGTCAAAAGTACATAGTGTGTTCTTAAAAAATTTCGATTATGATTACGGCATTCCTCTTCACAATTTGAATTTTTGAGAACATAGCAAATAAAACATTATGGCAAAAGATTGATAAAGTATCAAATCTTTATGTAAGACATTTTGCATCGTGTCCCATACGCTTCGGGTATAGGATCGATTGCAAATGATATAATATTTGAACTTTCTAAATTTTCCAAATGTTTAGCGCATTTAGAGGGAAAAAGGACTAGAATCGGTTTTGACTAAAATAATTAAACAACTATAAAAGGACAATCCAAAGTTCGCCGAGGATTGGTCGCTTGTGAGTAGTTGGAAGTATAGTATTGGAAAATATGGAAATGTTTCCATATTGGATGGACCATATCGACATTATTATGAATAGATAAGATTCTATCAAGAATGAGTTGTCATATGGAAATTATGGAAACGTGTCCATATTGGGAATTGAATATTGAAAATCTATGATTAGATTAGAAACTTTTATGCAAAAGGATGTTAAAAGGAATGTAATTTGAGTGAGAGACATCATATCAAAGGAATTGTATTGTAACAATCTCCAATAGAGGACTTTGTAATATCATTGGAAATAGTCTTTGTGACTTTAGTGCAGTGACATTACGAAAGGATCATTGCATAAAATCTTAGAATCTAATATATTCTATAAGTGGCAAGAATTTGATATTCTTTTACTTATGGAAACGAATTAGGAGTTGTGAAATGAGAATGATTGGAAATGTGTTCAATTTGATCTATTTCACAAAGTAAGAACCATAGGTAAACATTGTGTGCATGCTAGGAGCATGGGACAAGTGTAATAATTCAAGCAAGAAGTTGATTGCCCGAAACGACAAATAATGAGTAATCGATATGGTGATAAATAAAATGAGTTTTATTTATACTCAAAGGTTTGAGGCCATATGGGATTAGTATTATTCTTGTGTTTCACTTTGCATGTTTTGACTTCCTGAATAATTTAATTGGTTAAGAACAGTCAAATTATTCGAACGGGCCACAGTCGTTCATGTGTTGGAAGTACGTATGAATGAAGACTGTCGTGAATTGGTGTGTGGATTGTCTAAAGAGTATTAGACATAAGAAAATGTTTGCTACAACGTTCATGAGTGCTTATGAATATGAATTTGAGCATTGGATCAAATCCACACTCACTTGGATCACTCCATGGATTGTATCACGAGTGATTGGTGAGACGATAACATTTTATATTCTTGAAACCGAGATGTGTGAGTTGTATCTTGCGAATTGGTTGCACATTGATAATATGTAAACGCACCAGTAACTTGGTGTCGTAAAACATATTGTTGTGTATGATTCGGTGAGTGAGTGCAAGCAAGCATTGTATCAAAGTTTATCCGTTCCTTTTATCCAAAGTAGGATAAAAGCGATATCTTTGGGCCCCTCGATGATTTAGTGATGACAAACGTAAATGCTCGGCCGAGATAGGGCTAATTTGATTTGTTCAATTAGTCAGTCGTCATAAATCGGAATTCGAGAAATAGTACAAAGAGAATGATTTGAAATCATGTCTTACAATATCTAGAATGGAGGAATATATGATCCCTTATCTAAAGGACACGCGTATCTGATAGGATAAGAGTTGACAGCGGCTTTGGAAAGCTATGATTGCAGATCAGGATCTGAAGTCATACGCATAATAGTCATTAGACTTATCCAAGTGGGAGACAGTTGGATTAGTGTCTAAGTCCATAACTATTTTGGTATGTACTTGACCCGATGGTGCATGGTCCTTTTGGGTTGCCTTCACCAAAGCAACTTGATAGGATGAATTATGGAGAGAAAGGATTAAATATGATTTATTAATATATTATGAGAATAATATATTAAAGGAGAAATCATAATATTTAATTAATATTAGTCAAGAATTAATTAGTAATTAGTTTTGTGACTAAAAGAGATTAATTAAACTTAAGGGATTGGAATTGTAATTATAAGATAATTGCAATTTGGGACATGGATTGCCTTATATTAAGGAGTGGACGAATTCTATGGGAGACCCATGGGGAAATCGTCCAAAGCCTTAAGGAAAGGAATCTATGGGTTGCTTAGGGCTTAAGCATCCAAATTAGGGTTTCCTTGTTAGATAACCCGAATTGCCTCCTATATATATAGATCCCTTATGACCCAAAAACGTGGCTAAGCATCCTTCTAGGGTTTCACACATTTTAGGGCAGCCTCCTTCCTCTCTCATCTTCATCCTCTTGTTCTTGGTGTTTGTGAACCATTGGAGGAGTGACATTTGTGACTCTAAGCTTTCTAAAGTCAATATAAGGAGGAATTAAGATTGTTATTGCTACATAACAATCAAGGTAATATCTTAAACCTATTCTCATATTAATATGATTACTTGAATTCTAGAATTAGGGTTTATAGTCTTGGATAACTTGCATGTACAATAGAGAAACCTAGATCCAAGCATTAGGGTTTGTATGAGCACATAGGATGTTCTTATGACCAAAACCCATCAGAAGGATCTGAGGAACAAGAGGGTAGAATTAGTGAAGGTGCAACGGAAGCACCGAAAGGGGTCGGAGTGGACTTGGGAGCTGGTGGAAGAAATGATGGCGCAATACCCCGAGTTGTTTCAGGATCGAGCAACAAACTTCGAGGACGAAGTCTAAAATAAGTGGGGGGATTTGTAGCACCTGGTTCCTGGTATGTGAAATTTATCTAAGTATTTTGCATTTTTAGCCTTGGACTCGACGAGTTGTAGGCCCGACTCGCCGAGTAGAGATGGGAGACGGAGCACGTTTAAATTGGCGACTCGGCGAGTCCATATTCTAGACTCGGCGAGTCCCCGCTGTCTGATGAAACACTAAATTCAAAGGGTTTGCACCCTATTTAAACCAACCTTATGCGCCCCAACCTCGCCCCCTTCACCCTCAAAGCTCCCAACATCGTCCAAACCCTTGTCCCTTGTGAGTTTGAAGTGCTTTGGTGTGTTTTCTTGAAGATTTTGAGAGAAAAGAAGGGTAGATCAAGAAAAGAAGAAGGAGGCCAGACATCTTGGTGTTATTTTAGTGATTTCCTTGAGGTATAACTCAGTTTCCCTCTGTTTTCATGCTTATAGTCCTATGTAGCTCCATTAAAGTCCTTCTCGAGTCATTTCCAAGCTTGATTTCAAATTAGGGTCTGTAATAAGTGGATAAACCCTTAGATCTAGGCATGATTGAGCTCGAGGAGCTCAGATCTACTGCCTTTATGGAGCCATATTGCATGAAAGCCCTAGATATACTCTTTTAGTGCATTTTGAGCCCTAAAACCTTCATTGGTGTTTATTTACACATAAAGTTGGAAACTTTACGTGTTAATCAGGCCCTAGAAACCCAGATCTATGTATGGAATGAGCTGGATCCAAGCAAAATCGAGTACATAGTATTTGCATGTGACAGACTCAGCGAGTCGTTCATCAGACTCGGCGAGTCGAGTCGCGAGTCCCCGAGTTTTCCCTCTTTTCATGTTTGCGGAGTGGAGTAGTGAGTCATGGGGTGTGACTCAGTGAGTCGGAAGCCAGACTCACCCATGGAGGAACTCGGCGAGTTAATGCCCTGACTCGGCGAGTCCAAGGCAATCTTCTTGCCTCAAGAACAGACTCGGCGAGCTGTTCATACAACTCGGCGAGTCTCAGCATAGTGTTCTTCGGATGAAGATGAACTCGACGAGTTGTTCATACAACTCGGTGAGTAGGATGAAGGATGTTTGGACATCAGTTTAGAAGGAAAACTCGTCGAGTCGATGCCAAACTCGACGAGTAGAGACGGGATTAAGGTTATTCGAATGGATGAGGACTCGACAAGTTGGCGAACCAACTCGGCGAGTCGGGTCAACTGGAAATTGACTTTGACTTTGACTTTTGGCTTGGATAGGGGTAAATGGTCATTTTACCCTGAAGTTGATTAGCAGCATTTGACTGAGTACTTTGTGGGAATTATAGCCGGAGGATTTCCGGGGCAGAAGCAGCAGAAGACAATCAGTTCCCACGTAGATCAGCAGCTACTTTGTGGTGAGTTACCTTCCAGTAGCGGTGGGTCTAAGGCCACAATGTCGGCCCACCAGTAGGAGACGTATGATAAATGATTGTCTCTGTGATATCATCTAAGTTTGCTACTACCGGATATGTTATATGCTAGCATGATATGTTATATGTGATAGTAGTAGAGTTTGGTTGTTAGGACCGGAGGGTAGTTAGACACCCCAGGTACATCTGACAGTATATGATGTTATGTTTATATGCTAGCATGATCTGATATATGAGTTAGAGGTAGTAGGAGGGGAGTAGTCCCCGAGTTCGGTTGTTAGGACCGAAGGGTAGTTCAAACACCCCAGATATGTCTGATAATCTGTATGTTATGGTATGGTGATAGTAGTAGTAGTAGGGGTGAAATAGCCCCGAGATTCGGTAATTAGAAACGAAGGGTAGTCAGCACCCCAGAATGGCTTGACACGGGTAGGACGACACCCCAGAATGGTCGCATGGGTAGGTCGGTACCCCAGAATGGCCGTACCGGGTAGGTCGGACACCCCAGAATTGCTTGGCAGTATGTATGATATGTGATTGTTTGGTATGTGGTACGATGGGGGAACTCACTAAGCTTCATGCTTACAGTTTTCAGTTTTGGTTTCTGGTACCTTCCTGGGGATTTGAACTCGGACATTATTATGTTTTATAAAATGGTTTCTAGACACGCAATATCTTTATGAAATGATATGATCAGTGGATGTTTTATCTCTAATGTTTTTCAAAATGTATGTTTTAAAAATGAAATTTTTGGCTCGTATTTTTGGGACGTTACACAGACTATCAACAACTGTGTGCGTTGATTGCAAACACAAATCTCCAGAGATTTCTCCCAAATCATGGTCAATCAAATTTTAGACCAAATTTTCAAAACAGACCATCTTTTGGACAAAATAATTCAAGGTTTCAACGAAGACCTTCATCTAGACAAAACAACTTTCGTTTTCAACCTAGACCTTATTTTGGACAAAATTCTCAAACACCTTCCTTCCATAACAACTCAAACCAAGGTTTTCAAAACCAGGGATTTCAAAACAATCCCAACTCAGGTCATAATAATAATCCAAACAACAATTTTCAGAATTAAAACAGAGGTTTCCAAAATCAAGGTTACAACAATCAAAACAATGGTTTTCAAAACAACCAAAATTCTGGATTCCAAAAAAACGATTCTCAAGCTTCCCAACAAACCCAAACTCAAGCACCTGAAAGACTTCCGATTAAGAGTCAAAAAGGATGACATGACAGTGAAGAAGAAGTGATCATTTGTCACAACTGCAAAGGAACAAATCACTATGTCAGAGAATGTCGAGCCAAAAAACAAAACCAAAATCAAAGACTCAGCATACTATGCTCAAAGAGTCGATGAATTGAAGAAACTGGAAAACCAAGAAAAAAAGAGCATTGATGGAAATCCATGAACCAAGCATGGAATACTGGCCAACTTCTGATGATGAAGCTGACAATGAACCAACCCAATCAAATGTTTGCTTCGTAACTGGTGTTGATATACCTTCAAGAGCTCCCAACGTCATAGAATAGGTATGGTCTATGATCTTTAAACTTGGTTTTTCCAAAACAATTTTTGAGTCCCACATAACCAAGATTGAGAAAAGTATGGAATATGGATTCTATCAAAGTTGCTAGAAAACTAAGTGATGATATTTTCTCCAAGGAAAACACCTTAGGAACTAGAAAAATTGATACAAATTACAGACCAGGAATTGGAAGAGAATCCTTTGAAATTGAACAAGCAAAACAGGAAAACATGACGAGTTGTGAAAACTCTGAATCCACTCTACCAGATATTTTCACATCTGTCAATGAGGAAAATTCAGATGACGAAACAGTTATCAACTGTAGCCCAGATGATACTGCTTTCATTGTTTCCAAAAATTCAGATGACGAAACAGTTATCAACTGTAGCCCAGATGACGAAACAATTATCAACTGTAACCCTTCACAATATCCTCCACGGAGACAACCTCCGGAACCTTCTTGATCTTAATCCACTTTCCACATGAGCACTTTCCACATGAGACCTATTATATTTATATATACGATTAATAAGTAATTGTAGAGGATGGAACTAATAAATAATAATAAAAACAAGGCTATAAATTCATGTTTGTTACCTTTTCGGTTCGAATTTTATACTCCTTATCATCCCATCTAATTGGGAATTCCATGTCGCGACAACAATTATCACATACAAAGAAAAGTTCAAATTTGGAAGGCCATAGAAGGCTCGTTTGGGAATCTAGGTGTGTGGGTGTTCGCAAGTGTGTGAGTGTGCCTAAGGTGTGGCTGGCACACACACACACACACACACACACACACACATATATATATATATATATATATATATATATATATAAGCGGACTCATTCCATTATAGGTATAGGAACAAAAAAACAAAATAATATACTCATTTTGGAAAACAATTATTGTGATAAGAAAAATTTAGAAGTTAAGGATAAAAATAAGCCAAATCAGACACTACTAGAAAACTGGGTGAATTCCTACGGAAATTGGTGACTTAATTTTTCCGTCGGAAATTAGTGACTGAATTCCGACAGAATTGTGACAAAGATAAAAACCTTTATTTTGTGACAGAAAACTGACACAATAGCGATGGAAATAACTTACATCGGAAATCCGTCAGTAATTAACGACGGAATGCCGATGAAATGTAAGGCGAAATCAGTGACTTGGGTTATCCATCTGTAGTTACCGATGCGAATTCTTTTTTATTAATTAAATTAACTTTTTCTACTAATAACATTTCTTGAAGCGTATCACACCCTTCCATGGTGAGACCTTCAGTATTACCATATCACCGACCTGAAATTACAACTATGATTGGCGCCGATTGGCATAAATCTTCTACCGACTCTGAGTTGCTTGCAATCTCTGCCTGATCGGTTGAATAAGCTCCATGGTATGAAGGACTACCTTATTCCTTCCCATGAATCTGTGGCCAACCCCCCCCCCCCCACCCTACAAATTGGGGTACGACACCTCTGACCATCCAAGAGCTCAAAAGGTGGGGCATGAATGCTGGAGTGATAGCTGTTGTTGTAGGAGAACTCCGCAAGAGGTAGGTAGGAATCCTAACTCCCACCAAAATCTATAACATAGGCCCTCAACATATCCTTAAGTTTATGTATGGTCCGCCCACTCTGTCCATCGGTCTGTGGATGATAAGCAATGCTCAAATGTAACCTCATGCCCAGTTCCTCGGTCTGATACAATGGAGATTGGAACTCCATGACAAGCAAAAATATCATGAACATACACATTGACCAACTTTTCGGTCAAAGAGCTCTCCCAGATAGCCAAAAAGTGGGAACTATTGGTCAATCGATCCACGATGACCCATATAGCATCAAAACCCTTCGCAGTCTTCAATAACAAGGTGATAAAATTCATGGTGATATGTTCCCACTTCCACATGGTAACCTCCAAAGACTGCAGCTTGCCATGTGGCCTCTGATGCTCGACCTTGACCGTCCTATAGGTCAAGCACCTATTAACATACCAGGCTATCTCCCGCTTCATACACGGCCACCAGTAACTTAATCCTCAAATCCCAATACATCTTGGTGGCTACCAGTTGTATAGAAAAGCGAGACTTATCAACCTCCTTCAACACTATCTTCCTAATCACACCAGAAACTAGAATCCAAACCCAACCACACCGGGTCAAAAACCCCAAACTATCGGTGACAAACCTATTGATCTCTCCCCTGATCCTCTCCTACTTCCGGTTCTCCTTCCTAACTCTCTCCACCTATGCCTCTCTCATCAAATACAAAAGTGGAGAATCAATGGACATCCTCTTACACATCTCTTCCGTTGAAGCTCTAGCCGACATGTGGCTCAAGGCATGCGCTACCACATTCGATTTACCCGAATGGTAAAGGATCTCACAGTCATAGTCCTTGATCACGTCCAACCACCTACACTGCCTCATGTTCAGGTTCAGCTGGTCCATCAGATATCGCAAACTCTTGTGATCCATGTAAACGGTACAATGGACCGAGGGCAAACACCACTGCCCCCACCTCCAAGTCATGAGTAGGATATCACGCCTCATGCAGCTTCAGCTTCCGAGAAGCATAAGCAATTACTCATCCCTTATACATAAGGACCGCTCCCAAACCAGTGATGGATGCATCAGATAATACCACGCAAGCATTGACACCCTCTGGAAGGGTCAACACCGGGGCCTCATATAACCTCTATCACAACGTCTCAAAATCACCTTGCTGCTCAGGGCCCCATCGGAAATCCACTCCCTTCCTTGTCAGACGAGTGAGGGGTACTGTGATCTTAGATAAGTCCTGAATAAATCTCTGATAATTACCCGCCAAACCCAAGAAGCTCCTGATCTCCGATGGAGATTTTGGAACCTCCCACTGCATTACGGCCTCGATATTGTCTGGATCGACCAAAATCTTATTGGATTAGGTGTCTAAGCCCATAACTATAATTGGTATGTACTTGACTCGATAGTAGCATGGTCCGTTTGGGTTGCCTTCATTAGAGCAATTTGATAGGATGGATATTTGAGAAAGAGGTTATTTGTGATTTATTAATATATTATAAGAATAATATATTAATTGAGAAATCATATTATTTAATCGGTATTGATCAAGAATTAATTTAGTGATCAAAATAGACTAATTAAATTAATGGGGATTGATTATGAAAATCAGTGATACATATAGTTTGGGCTAATGATCCATAATTGATTAGTGATGGACAAAGTTTATGTGGGATGTTTTCTTAAAATTAAAAGTTCTCAAATATTTTAACATTAATATATATTTTTAAAATTAACCCATGTAATACATCGGTCTTACAACAAGTATTATATGTAATCCAGATTAAAAATTAGATAAATTCATGGTTTTAAAAATCGTTCCAGGCCAGGAAGTGACTAAACATATATGAGGTGGACACCTTTATAATACATTAGTTTTAATTGTTTACAATTGATAATTGTATAAACTTTATAGTTCAAACTTTTATATTCGTTGTTTGCATTTAATTTACAAAATTTTGATTTTTTTTTTAAAAAACGTTGGTTAGTAATCCAACTTGTATTTTCAAACTGTTACATAAACCACAATGGTTAGAAACGAAAATTACAAGAAACGTTCAAGTAGGGATTTTCCAAATACACCACCTAAGTATTGCGCTGATGGATTTCCATTGTCATGCCTATATTTGCATATATTCACATGCAATGCAATTTTCATTTATGGTCCTCCTGTTTGTATAGAGATGTTGCTGCAACTCTCTTGGGACAGGATCAACAACGAAAAGCACCTCTCACTGCTGATGATCTTGAAAAGCTTCATGCTGACCAAGTTGCCTTTTCGGAAATGGTGTTTGGTGTTCCTCCTTCTCTCTTTGAGCACATCAAACTGTGCAAGTCTGCCAAAGAGATTTGGGACACACTCCAAGATTTATTTGAAGGATAAGCTTTTGACTTCGGTTGTCAATGAGTTCGACACTTTCACTACAACACCTGGTGAATCTGTTGCCTCAGCCTCAAACAGATACCGAATTGTTTTCAACAACATGACAGCTCATGGAATAGTCTGAACTCCACTTGAGTACAATCTTAAGTTCATTAACAGTCTAGGAAAGGGATGGGGAAATGTGAAATCATGTCTTCAGAGCAATGGATCTCTGAAAAAGCTCTATCTATCAACTTTTTTATGAGCTTCAAGGTCATGGGTCGAGACATTTTGTACCCAAAACAAACGCGCTACCAAGCTGCGCTACATCCCTTCCATTGGTCTACAGTGTCTAATACAAGAGTAAAAATAGGAATAAGCATCCATATGATCCCATAGACATCTTTTAAGGATTCCAATATAGAAAAAGAATTGATAGCTTTTGCATCTTCCTTGAAGGTTCTAGTAGACGAAGACGGAAGACATTGATCTAGTTATCTTTTTCTCTATCCTCGAACTCATTGAATGTCCTCTTGCCTTAGTCAGTTCCTTTGATCCACAAACCTCAAACCTAATGGCTTCGGACCCTCTTACTGTCGTTGTTCCATATATTCCTCATGTTCAAACCTCACCTCCTAATGTTCCTACTCTAACAAACTCTAACTACCAGTCTATGGAAACTTTAAACCCTGATGAAATGGACTCCGAACTACGTTTTCAACAAGAGTTTGCCCTACTCTCTATGAAGTACAACCGTCCCGTCAACAAGCCTCACAACAATCGATTCCAAACTTCTTACCAAAATAACCGCTTTCAAGTTCCTCACCAAAACAATCAACAACCATTCAACAAACCTTGCGAAACCTTCCTGCCTACAAGCCAAATCTTCCTACTCAGAATCACACTTCAGGACCTCTACAACATCCAAAATATGAGACACCCAAGATTGTGTGTGACAAGTGCGGACATGCAAACCACTTTGCCAAGGACTGCTTAGCCGAAGTCCCACAAAAACCAAAGATCAAGGACTCTGCTTACTATGCACGTCGTGCTCAAGAATTGGCTAAAAGTGAAAAGGCTTTTGTTACAACTGTGTCCAAGGATGTGGAAGGGTATTGGTCGTATGGAGATGATGATGATGTAACCAATGGCAGAAACATGTGTCTCATGGCTCGACAAGAAATTGAATGTGATGAAGGCTATTGGTCGTCTGGATCTGAAAGAGATGATGAAGATGCTGAGCCTAACTACTGCTACATGGCCACGAACGATCCACCAGGCAGAAGCATCGTTCAATAGGTAAAATCTATGATTACTGATAATAATTTTGATTTATCTCTTTGTGAACCATATCTAACCCATATCCAATAAAATATGGCCATCATTTACAAAGCCTATGAGTCATCCATAGAAGCCAGTGAGATGAAAGACAGTGAATTGAGTCGTCTTAGGTTACGTTTTGAGGATAAGTTAAGAATAGAGTCATTAGAACATGAGCTTCTAATGTCAAAAGATGAATGTATCATTCTTAAGGACAAATGTGAAATCACTTATTCAGAAAGAAATGTTTTAATTTATGATAACAAACGTCTTAATGCTAAGATTGATGCCATGCACAATGCCATAGATATACTTGAAGCAAATGAACGGATGACTCACAATTTTCGTCATCCTTGGTCAAAAGCTCCTGTTCTCGAAAGCAAGTTTCGAAACCAGTTGTTCGTCCCTTAAAGGAGTTACAAAATCTGACTTTTATGGGAGATGTTCCGAACATTAAACATTCGATACACTTGTTTCTCCCTTGTCACCCCTTAATGAGACTTCTGACCATTTTGCATCCCTGATTACAAAGTTTAATCCTATAGTTTTCAAGAGTTCTGATTCCATGCAATCTCCGCCTCTGATAAACCTGGACCAGAATCGGACCTCTGAACTCAACTCTAGTACTCCAAAGACTGTTGTTCAAAATCTGAACCACAACCCTCTTAACAACTGTGTTGTTGAGGAAATTTTTTCGGAATCAACTTCTTCTGAACCTTCAGAATGTGTTTAGGCATCTTTAAATAGTGATGTCGATGAGACAATATCATGTGAATCTAAACCTCAAGTGATTTCAAAAACAAATCTAGTTCCCACTAAACCGGTGTTCAACAATCCCTCAGTAGGACAGACTTCAAAATCTTCGTCTCATTCCAAAAGGAAGCCAATGTTAAATAGGAAGGATATTGTAGATCCTAAAGTGGAAGCTTGAAATGCACACAAAAAAGGAAGTTAAGACTAGACAAAATTCAAGATTTCTTGAGAACTCCAAAAAGAGCGTATCTCAAAATTCTCATTCATCAACCCATAGTCAAAACTCCTTCACACCCACTAAGATCCTCAAGAGACCTTCAAATCCTCCCAGTCCTGTAGAACCAAAGAATGTGGTCAGTCCCACTCAGGAAAAATCTTGTGTGAACACCACATCTGTCTGAAACACCTCTCTTCGGACTGTTTCATCTGCTTTAATTGCAAAATCCGATGGCACAATTTTTAAACCTTGACTTTCAAAATCAAATGTGTCATCAAGCAAACCAAAAAGTGCTAAGAAAACAAAATTTTCAAAGTCTTCAAAACAAAACCTTGTGTGGAAAGTCAAAACTCACATTGATGAAACAACAACTCTGGAAGTCACAGTAGTTCCCACTACTCCGGAAGTCAAAAGTCCAAAGAAAGTTGTTCCGAACTCTTCTGTCATTGAATATGACTACTGGATAGATGAAAGAACCATGTCATTCTGTTTGTTTCCAAAGGAATCTAGAAACAAACCTTCTAAACCATCAATTGCTCAGAAGTCACTTTTGAAGCCTAAGACTTGTGCCTTTGTCCCAAAACCTAACATGGATCCTAAAAACTCCACCATTCACCAATTTTTCAGGCACTTTGTGCTTCGGATCAAGAGACAATATGGTATATTAATAGTGCTTGTTGCATGCACATTAAGGGGCAAAAGGACTTTCTGCGAGATCTCAAACTTGCACCAAATGTTGGCTATGTGACGTATGGCAATAACTCTAATTCTCATATTCGAGGTTATGTCATCCTTACAAATGGCAAATTCTCCATTTCAAACGTAGCATATGTAGCTGACATGAAGCACAATTTGATAAGTGTGGCTCAACTCACTGATGCAAATCGTCGAGTTGAATTCTGTAAGAAACATAGCTACATCATGTCCGAAGACCGAAAGGAATGCTTGATCAAGTTAAATCACAACAAGAACATATATCCTCTTGATATCAACATGATCATTGGTAAGCCCCAACTCTGCTTAATCTCAAAAGTTGTTCCTGACGTCAGTTGGCTATGGCATAGGAGGCCTGCTCACTTGAATTTCAGATATATGAATGATCTTGTTTCGGGTGAAATGGTTAGAGGTTTGGCATTCCTCAAGATTGAAAATGATCATTTATATGCTGCATGTGAATGTGGAAAGAAATCAAAGAAGGTTCATCCCATCATCATTGAAAAATCTATCTCGGAACCATTAGAACTTCTACACATTGATCTGTGTGGACCATCAACAGTAGAGAGTTTGCATCACAAAAAGTATATTCATGTGATTGTGGATGACTTTACTAGGTTCGCTTAGGTCTTCTTCCTAAGGCTGAAATCAGAAACAACCTCTGAGCTCATCAATTTTATCAAAGGAATAGAAGTTCTCATAAAATTCCAGTAAGGAGAATCCGAAGTGAAAATGGTTCGGAATTCACTAACTCTACCATTGAAACGTTCCTTACTGAGAAGGGCATTGTGACAACCCAAAATTTCCATTATGTGCAAACAATATCACTTAAATAGAAGTTATAACAGTCATAGTCAATTTTCAGACTTTTTCGTATAAGTTGGAGTAATTCAGGGTTTACACTTCAGTAAATATTAGGACAGTGGAGTTCAATATGGTCTTGTGCAACACTGTTATTCCAATACTATGTTATATTAGAAATCATTTCAGGAATAAAAATATTTTCAGTCAAAAATATCTCAGGACTATAAATAGAATTCTGAACCAAATTCATTCATTATTCGCATTTCCAACTAGAGAAAAGCCATTTTCTCTCTCACGGATCTTTGGGTTTTTGTCCCAAATCGTGAGTACACTTCTCTAGTTGTTTTATAATGCTTATTATATGCTTAATAACATAGATTACATAACAAATATGTGAGATTCGGGAGTTTACCGCCCAAGAACGTTCTTGGAGAGTAAACTCCAAAATGAGGCTTAAATGCTACCTAGTCCCATTTCCTTGTTAAGTGACTAGCTTAGACTTGTATGTATGTATATTTGAGACTAGAAAACAATCAAAAACACCAAGCTTTGGGTGTTCACGGCCCAAGAACTTCTTGGACCGTGAACTCCAAATTCAAGGGCCAAAAGGTGCCCTAATTACTCCTAAAACCTTGGACATTAACCCCCATTTAATCCTAGCTAATTTGTGGACTTTAAAACATCAAATACACCTTCAAAATGGAGTTTACAGCCCTATTATTGTGCTTGGGCCGTGAACATAAATCAAGGGCACAAAAGTGTGCCTAGGACCTTCATTAGCTTAAAACAATTACCTAGAACATATCCTATGTGAGTGAAAGACTTGAAAGCACAAACATACCCATCTCATGAGAGTTTACGGTTGTAAACTCCAAAAGAAATGGTCTTTAGGCCAAAAACTCCTAAAAGGAGTGTATTAATGCCCTAAACTACCCAAAGGATTAAACCGCCAAGTAAGACTTATTCTAGAAATCAAATAACACTTCAAAACACCAAGTACCACCAAGTTGGGAGTTCACGGCCGTAAACTCAAGGTTTTATGACCGTAAACTCATTGTGTGGAGTTTATTGAGTGGTAAACACATATATAAGACCCTTTGGAACTTTAAACCCCTTTAGCCTTGTCCCAAAACAACTTAGATGCAACCATTAGGACTTATAACACTTATACAAAGTGTTTACATGTTCTAGAGTGTCCCAACTAAATTTATTAGTTATTATTTGGCTAATTAGTTATATATATGCTCATTATGTGATAACTAGGCTTGTGCGTGTGAACAAGTATCCGTTTGCCACCTAACACAGTATCCGACACTTCAATCCAATCCACTCACCACAAGTGAGTTCATACCCCTTTAATTAACCTTTGAAATACTTTTAAATGTTTTAAATGCTTTTATGGGGGGATTACAAGTTGAATATTTATAGTTATTACATCAATCACATGTGATTAATAACTATAAAACCAATGATTTTAATACTGTTCACACTGTTTATAAAACTATTTTACTTCAAACTGTTTTACAAACTCTTTTACGTATCCAATACTTTTACTTAAACTTTGTTACACTTATTATAAATTGCATGCCCATATATGTATAGTTATATAAGTAATGGTTAAAAGACTTAGGAAGGCTATCCTCCTTGTTTCCTTTTCCTCGATTTAGATGTGGTCTGATAGGATATCGGGTACTCGTCCGAAGGTCGTTTAAGTATTGATTATATATCATGTGTACATATATAGACATAAAATTGCTTCCATATTCATGCGTACTAGTTACATCATTAATAGGCTACCATCGGGGTAGCACAGAATCATACTTATACCATTGCTAGATCAATGATTCAATTCATTCATGAGTCAATACTTATTACTATGAGAACATATACATTACATTACTATGAGTACATATAAAACTATACTAGATAAAGAACATATACAACTATACTAGAGAAAGAACATATACAACTATACTAGAACAGTTCATTACTTTACATATACAAGAATACGTTAATTATTGTGATATGAATCGGAGCATGACTTAAATGTCATGGCCCGAGTTGTAGCCAGAGTCTTTTGAAGAGAGAGCGTGAGTTTGCATATAGATCTATACTGGATTGACTATCCTACACCTTGTTTCTAGCTACAGCCGGACTTGCAGGTCTACGGGTGCGAAACCGTTTTACGACCATTCGTATGTCGTTGTTACCAGTCAATAGTATGGTACAATTAATCACATGATACCTTAATATAAATTCGGTTTAAGGTAGTTAGTATAGCCGTAGTTCCTATAATACAACACTACAGTACTACAATAATTTACCCATTACATATATTTAGTGATTATTTCACTTAAACATTAATGTACAAACTATATTTTGTTAATGATAGTTACACTTGGGAAATTACACAATTTTACAACAAACGAACATACAAAATAGTTAAGCCTTGGTAGAAGGCTACTTTAATAGGAAATATAGGTTTTTCTGAGAGATTCAAACTTTTACAAACACTTACAAACACTTACATACATTTTACAAACTTACACTTGCGACATGTTCAAACGTTTTGATAACAAACACTGACACTAAAATACTTATGAACTCACCAGCTTAATGTTGATAAACTCTTTCAAAATAACTTGTATTCTCAGGTCATCAGTAGACAGGTACCGAGGCCAGCTTTTGAGAAGATGGAGTGCATCCAAGACTGATCTTATTATCTTGATTTACATTATGTTTGGTGTCTATAACTGTTTAGAACACGCTTGTATTAAAATTATATATTTAATGCAATGGATGATGTTGTATGCTTGTTTACTTTTACTGTGTTGTGATACTTTACATGACGTCCTCCGCCCCAGAACGTTTCTGCCGTTCTCGGTTTTGGGGTGTGACAGGCATCGACCATAATTTTTCTGCTCCATAAACTCCTCAACAAAACGGTGTAGTCGAACGACGAAACAGAACACTTGTTGAAGCTGCTCGATCCATACTCAATTTTGCAAATCTTCCACTCTATCCTTGGGCTGAAGCTATTTCTACTGCATGCTTTACTCAAAATAGAAGTATCATCAATCGACGCCTCAACAAAATGTCGTAGGAAGCCATGAATGGTCGGAAGCCAACTATCTCATTTCTTCATGTTTTCGGATGTGGATGCTTCATCAAGAACAACCGTGATCAGTTTACCAAGTTCCAACCTAAAGCTGATGCAGCCATCTTCCTTGGATACTCTTCTAAATCAAAGGCTTATAGAGTTCTTAATCGGAGAGCTCGTGTTATGAAAGAAAGATTTGATGTTACCTTTCATGAAAATTTTGTTCGGAATTCTGGCCCAACCCATGTTACAACTCACATTATGGAGTCTGATGCTCCAGCGCCAGGATGTCTGAACCAGCAAACAATCCTTGAAGTTGACTTTGAGACCTTGTTCGGACCCTCAGAAATGGATCTTGATTCGGAATGTCGAACAAGATCAACGATGTCAGAAGCTCTGGTCTCTAAAAACATGTCCGGTTCGTCCACAAGTCTTCCTCCATTTGATTCTGAACCGTTTCAACCTTCACATGTTGAGGGGGAGAATGGTCACTATTCCCTTGAGTCAAATGTGGATGGATTTCAAGATGCAGTTGTTGCTTTCGATGATTCCAATCCTATCAACATTGATGATAATGCAAACTTCTTTGAATTCCCACCTGAAGATGATATCAACCTATCCGGTTCAAAAGTTCAGGGGGAGCATCATACACGCGTTCAAACTATTCAGGGGGAGCAACATAACCCCATTGTTGATATTGGATCGTCTGTTGCACAAGAACTTCCAAGGTTACATGTTTGGACCAAGGATCATCCTCTGAACCAAGTGATTGAAAACCCAAACTCTGGTGTACAAACTCAATCTGCTAGAAATCTTCAAAATGAATGTCATTTTTCGGCATTTATCTCTATGGTTGAACCCAAATCCGTTAAAGAAGCACTTGAACATGCTGGCTGGATTCCAGCCATGCAATAATAGTTAGCAGAATTTGATAGAAATGAAGTTTGGTCTCTCGTCCCTCCCCCTCAGAACCATCCCATTGTCGGTACTAGATGGGTGTTTTGCAACAAGTTAGATGATGCAGGAGTTATCATTCGAAACAAAGCAAGATTGGTAGGTAAAGGATTTACACAGATTGAAGGTCTTGATTATGATGAGACCTTTGCTCCTATTGCACATCTTGAAGCTATCAGATACTTCCTTACTTGCTTATAAAGGCTTCAAGGTTTACCAAATGGATGTCAAAAGTGCTTTCCTAAATGGTGAACTTGAGACTAAAGTATATCTTCAACAGCCTCTCGGTTTTTTTAATCTTTCATATCCAAAATATTGCTATAAACTTCGAAAAGTTGTCTATGGACTTAAGCAAGCTCCTCGCGCATGGTACGAGACCCTCACTGATTTTCTCAAGCATTCAGGCTTTCAAAGAGGAATTCTAGATCCTACTCTGTTCTGAAGGTCAAATGGAAAGCACTTCATGCTGGTCCAAATCTATGTTGACGACATCATTTTCGGATCCACCGATTCTTCAATGGTTGCTGACTTTGCTAAGTTAATGGTCAGTAGGTTTCAAATGAGCATGAATCGGGAATTAATCTTCTTTTATAGTCTTCAAGTCAAATAGACTAACAAAGGAATTTTCATTCACCGAGAAAAGTACATTTTGGAACTCCTCAAAAAGAACTCAATAGACACATGTGCCTCAGCCAAGGTACCAATGGTTTCGGACACAAGATCTTTGCTAACCCTTCAGGTGTAGCAGTTGATAAAAAGAAGCACAGAGAAATGATAGGATCCCTGCTCTATCTCACAGCAAGTCGTCCGAACATCATGTTTTCTACATGTTTGTGTGCCAGATTTCAATTCAACCCAAAGATGTCTCATCTTTTGGCTGTAAAACAAATTTTCTGATACCTTAAAGGTACAAAGAACCTCAGAATCTGGTACCCAGCAAATGAGAGCTTCTTACTTCAAGCATATTCAGATTCAAACTATGGTGGTCTACAATTGGATAGGAAAAGCACATCAGGTGTATGTCAATTTTTAGGTGGTCGATTGGTTAGTTGGTCATCCAGGAAACAGAACTGCATTGCCGCTTTCAACTCTTGGATTATGGTTACCGCTTTCAACGCATTCCTATCTATTGTGATTCTCAAAGTGCCATTGCAATTTTGCACAATCCAATTCAGCACTCCATGACGAACCACATTGACATACAGTACCATTTCAAAAAATATCATGTCTTAAATGGCAACATTGAACTCATTTTTGTTCCATCTGACGATGAAATTGCTGATGTTTTTACTAAGGCATTAAACAAAACCAAGTTCAATGGTTTTCTGAACAAAATGGGTATGATGATGCTTGATCCTCAGCTCTTTCAAGAGACTTGCACACTATGATGGCAACATCAGATAGAAAATAGGTTCCGATCTCAAAATCCTTTTTCATCTCGGAACTATTGTCTCTTGGAATACATAGGATCATTTTACTTGTCTTTATTTACAACCACCACTTGAGTTATAAGTTCTACAGTTCATCTTGTCATTTGATTTTCATAGTCCACATAGTCACATGATCAAATTTTCACCTCGGAATTTACTTTATAAGGTCATCCTGGAATTCAAATCCGAAAAGGTATTGTATTCTATACTTCGAAATTTTTTCAAATCTTTCTCCAAAATTTCCTTCAAATGAATTCTGGAACATCAAAATAACCATTTCGGAATTTTAAAATTTTTGACTCTGGATTTTTCAAAATACACTTCTTCTTTTTGCTCCGGAACTTACTTCTTCAAATTTTTGTCCGAAATGTTGTCACAAAATCTTCTTCGGAATCTTTGAAATTTTCTTTCTCCGGAATTGTTTTAAAATATTCTACTCCGGAAATCAAATGATTTTGGCTCCGGAACCTCAAATTTTCACTCTGGATTGTTCAAATTTTGGACCCTTTCTTCAAATCACCATGATTCGGAATACACCTCATTACCCTCCGGTTCTCAAACTGACCGGAATCAATCATCCGGAAGTCCTAGGGTTTGTAAGATGAAACATTTTTCTTGTAACGGTAACTTTTGAGGATCCTTACCGTGTCTTCCTTGAAACTCACGCCACGATTGAACATCTCCAAAAGCAACCATCACATCGTCGTTTAGGGATTCCATTTTAAGCTATCATCCATCCCAACCTTTCCTATCCCAGGTCAATTCACCCCCTTAAACCGTTAAACATTAAATGCAACCCATTATTGCTTCGGATCCTCATCATTACTATTCCTTACCCGAACCGTTTCACTCACCTATATAAACACCTCAAAACCCTCATTCACCTCTTTACGCGCTCAAATTTTCAAAAATTTCCAAACCCTCTGTGTTCATCGAGTTCTTCAAGCTATCATAATCCTTCATCAATGGCGTCCCAATCTTCTTCTCAAAAACTTGCTACAACTGCTTCAACAACCAAGAAATCTATCACCAAGAAGAAATCTTCCAAAGAATCATCATCCTCTCACTCATATGAGCCTTTCCAAGTGGGAGACTGTTGGAATAGTGTCTAAGGCTGCAACTATATTAGGCAAGTATTTGACCCGATTGTGCATGGTCCTTTTAGGTTGCCTTCACCATAGCAACTTGACATGATGATTTATAATGAGAGAAGAAATATTATTTATATATTATGAGAATAATATAAGGAATAATAATATTGTTATAAGTCATAAATTAATTAGGAATTTATTTGGTGACTTAAAGAGATTAATTAAATAAAAGGGCATAAATTGTCAATTGTATGATAGTTGTACTTTGAGCTGTAATCCCTTAAGGATAAGGGGTGGATGATTTTAGGGCTTTGGATAGACCTAGAAATCATCCAAGGCTTATCATAAGGGGGATTGGATTGCTTAGGGCCTAAGTTATCCAATTAGGGTTTAAGGGTGAAACCCTAGGAGCCTTACAAGTGTAAATAGACCCAAGGGGTCAATGAAATCGGCACTCTTGCCTTTGGAAGAACCCTGGCCGATTTCTTGCTCCCTCACCTCTCTCTCTAATCATCCTATTACTAAGTTAGTGTTTGTAAGCCATTAGAGGAGTGACAATTGTGACTCTAAGCTCCAAGGATAAGAAGATTCAATCAAGCAACTTAAGGTAATCTTCTAGATCTGTTTTTCTTATGTTATTACCTAGATCTATTGTTCAAAAGTCTTGGATACAATGTATGTTCAATTAGAGAAACCTAGATCCAAGCATTAGGGTTTGTATGTGCACATAGGAATGTTCATATGGCTAAAACCCATCACCTCATTATGCAGCAAGTCCTTCTCAAGCTGCTAAGAGCCTGTTGGAACATTGTTGATGTTCCTAATCATAAATTTGATGAGAAGATTTTTGTTCTTGGAAAATTGTTTGATCATCTCAAATCACAAGCTCCAACTGCTAAAGCCTACGATGCTCTCACTCTTAAGCTCAACACCAGCTTCCAAAAGGTGTTCGAAAAATTCTCTAATATAAAGGAATCCCTCGTCCTTACACCAGCTCAAAGGTTCACCGATGCAAGAGGGGGAGAAGGTCCAAGACAACCATGGAAGACTGCCTTGGAATATCAGCTCCGAGATGAAGATGAAAATTTCGATGATGAAGTCCAAGTTCTTTCCGGACTTCTAGGAAATGATGATGATGATGATGATGATGATGACGATGATGATGATGGAAGTGATGAATAGGAAGTGGAGTATGTAACCAATGTTGTAATTGGAATCCCAGCTCCAAAGAAATTTCCTGCCAAGGTGCTTACGGAGGAAGAGCAGAGAATTTGGTCCATAGTCTCATGGACATCCACTCTGCCAGATGTGTTTCAGAGAAGTGTTCAAATGGCCAAAGCCAAGACCAAGTTTACAGTTGATGCTCTGTTCCACTCCATCCATGCTGCCACCAATTCTGGCTCCAAAAATTGCTTCGATTGATGAAGGTTCACCCCTCCGGACTCCAGACGACATTCCAGAAGAACCTCTTCAATCCTCTCCTACAAAGTTCACCATTGACGAGAACATGATGCATGTTATCTCGGTTCTAAACAAAAAAAAGGCAAGAAGCCCATCACGGAAGATCATCAATCCCTCCACTCCGGACCTCCACCAAAGCAAAATTTTGGATGGTCTCGGGAGGAAATCAACAAAGCCCTAGAGGATAGCATCCGAATCCAAGCTCTCAAAGACAATCCTGATCTGATGCGCGGTATCTCTCCTCTATGCCGTGAAGGCATTCTTCGTGATTCAGACATTGTACCTTTCATCTACTACGATGTTCCAACAACTGATTCAGAACAACTTGATCTGCCTCTCTCTCCATACAGCAAGTTCTATATCAAGTTTGCTCCCCTTCACCCAAATGAAAATCCGGAGTTGATTATCTGGATAGAGCGTGAAAGTTTGAAAACATTCTACTCCAAGAACGCACAACCTCAAAAGGAAGTGTGGACAAGGAAAAGGATAAATAAGATCTCCGGTTCTAGAAGGAAGATCTTGGTGAAATATGAACTCAACTGCCCATTGTTCCGATATCACATCATCCGGAACAAACCAGCGGACCGCACCATCACTGACTGATTTTCCTGCAATGAATCCAAACGATATCCTGACTTTAGCTGCACACTTTCGGAGTCTTCAAAATGATGATATCAGCATGGGTGCTTACCATGCTGCTCTAAGCTATCTCAAGGATTGTGTCGCGGAATTCTGTCGTTGTGATTATGAGGTAGCTCACTTGTACGGAACCAAAGACTTTATTGTTAAGATCGAATATGTGCTGCCAGAAGCTGAACTGCTTACTGAAGGTCCTATTGATGAATCGGCTCTAGGGTTTGTTTACAAAACAAAGAAGACAAACAATAAGGAATTCATCCGATTCCTTGACAAACACCTAGTTCCCACAAGTGCCCTCGAGAAGTTCATCAGTCGAGCATCCAGGTCCGAAGCCCCTGAACATGTCAAGACGAAGTTTGTCAGTCAATTGTAGTGGTATATTGAAGTCAGGGAGTGGTTGTTTAGAGCTTACATGTTCATCAAAGAAGAAGCGTACTAAGCTGACTTGATTGCTAAGTTCACTTAAGGGGAGATTGTTGGAACTTGAAAGTGAACCTCTAGCAATCTTAAACCTTTTGGGAATTCCAAAGTCAGTTATAGTTCCAAAATGAAAGATGCTACGGAATCAGTTTTGTGTCCGGAAGTGAAGTAATGTTGCGGATGAGAAGATCAGTTGAAGGCATTCCGAAATGAACTATGTGTCCGAAATGTTACTTTTTCCGAATCAATGTTTTGTCCATGTGCATTTATTGTATTTGTCTCTTAGCTTGATTTAACTTGTCATAGGAGTTAGTCTCTTTTGTCAAACACGGATATTTAGAGTGTCAGAAGTAACTCTTTTATCCATTCCTATGTATGTAATCAGTCAGTACTATGTATATTGTACTCCTATTTATATGAGATTTCAATGTTAAATCAAGAGACTGATCATTCAATCAAATATAGCAACATTCTAGTTACTTCACCTTTCAAGTTATGCTCTCAAACATTCTTCTTATTCTTCATTTATTATCTTTACATTGATCATTATCTTCTCTCTTCATTTATATCTTGAATACTTTGTTCATTGCATTAACTCAGACTTGATTGGTCTTGCCAGACTTGACTGGAACATTCATTAGTAACCAGACTTGATCTTAAGCATTCATTCAAGGTTTGAGTTTTCAAACCTTGTCCCTACGCATCAGATCATCCTTGTTTTTATACACAATCAATCATAGCCCCATTAGGGGCCAACCAATACATACCCACAATAACCTTACACCATCACAGGGGAATCGACACTAAATCAATCGAATATCTCTCACTGAACATATTCAAAAAGCATCCCCAATGAACCCTCAAATCATTAAATGAACTATCAACAATCTCCACCTCCAACGGATAATCCAAATTCCCTGGAGCATCGCTAATCTTCTTGCTAAGCGCAAGAGACACAAAAGATCGGGTAGCACCCAAATTGAACAGAACATAACAAGTAGTACCATTCACTAAAAACCTCCCTATACATGATCATATAATATGTAAGAATAAATAAGTAAAGCAATAAAAGATATGGTAAAGGTACATACCAGTAACCACACTAGGAGCTGGTCGCACCTCCTCGCCTATCAACTAGAATGTCCTGCTCTTCACCACCAAAGCCTCCGCCTTACCCTAGTGGCCATCAACAATGCTCAAAGTGGATGATGTAGGTACCACCACTGATCCCCCTATCAATCTCCGGTAATTGGACTTCTTGTGGCTCGCCTGATTGCAGTGGAAACATATCAATGCTCCGCGGGTGCAATCCCTTCTAAAATGGACTGTCTAGCCATATCTGAAACAACTCCCTCCCTTCTTATGGCAGCCCCCCTCGTGATACTTCCCACACTTGGCATAATGGTCCCGGTCCTATTGGCCTCTCGATCACAAATCAACAGTCTTGGGCCTCTTCACTTGGCCCTCCAATGTCTGTGTTTGAATTGGTCTTTGCTTCCTCAGAAGCTCCAAATCGATCTCCCTCTCCTGAGCTCTGGCTATCACATCCTCGAGGGTCTTGCAACCTGAAGGACTCACAAAATCTCTAATAACATCCCTCAAGATATCATGGTGCCTCGTCTTCTTCATCTCTTAATCCGCAACATATTGTAGAACCAGCAAAGCTCTCTTTGGAACTTACCGGTGATCTCCACCATAATCTTTGTAGTCTAGAGAAGGTCCTAAAACTCCGTCGCCAACTGCTTCTTGATAGTTGTTTCAATCACAACTCTAAACCTCGTCATAAAATCCTCCCAAGTCATGGCCGATATGGCCTTAGATCCCAAGGCATGACCAATCTCCTCTCACCAATCATGATCTCGGTCCCTCAGAAGGCATGATGTGAATCCCACCTTCGACCCCTTAGGGTAGAAGCTTGTTTGATGAGCATTATCCATATCAGTGATCCATCATTGGCTAGCAATAGGATCCTTCTTCCTGAAGAACCTCGGGACTCCACAAGCCTTGAACTCCCAAAATTAGAGAGTTTGTGCCCCTAACTAACCTGCAACAATCTTGGACCGAAAGGCCTCTAGGCGCTCGTCCAGAAGCTCAATAATCTCCTCCTTGATGGTTCCAAACATCATAGGAGTAGCATCCAAGATACTGCAAGTGATCTCAGACGTGATCAACTTGCGTATCCTCTCATCAATCGGTTCGGCACCAGAGCCATAACTAAAACCCGATCCATAACCTCCTCCTTGAGTGATCACCATGTTGAAATACAAACATATAAATGATCAGAATATACTCGAGGGAACTCTCACACCACAAGCTTCTTAGGATCTCCATGATTTTCCTTGATTCGAGTACGTATCTTATGCTTTCAGTAGTACAGGCCTAATACTACCTTCCATACTTATCGGTACTTTCCTCAAGAACCATCCTGAATCCTCTAAGTCACTCCACCCAAGCAAATCACATAAGCCCTAGGATAAACAACATGCATAACCCCATTCTAGTATTCCTTAGGCTCTCCTAGGAATCCTCGCCTCACCGACCTCTGCAATACTAGGAACTTCTACCAACACTTCTGGTTGCCTTATGCATGCAAATTATACACAATACGAGATTCGATAGATGGTCGAATAAATGATTCTAACCTAAGCCCACAACCAAACAAGGAACAAGATATAAGGCTAAATAAATTATTTTAAAGTTATGAGATCCTAATCATATACAATTTTAAAACATACACCTAGCAATTAACTCCATCGATATAGATTCCACGTAATACATAGAATCCACTCCCTCTAGGCTACAAGGAATCACACAAATCATGCAATTTTAGCATGTGATTCCTTAAGGTGTCCTTAGCCCTACTTGTAACATGTAATTCACATAATAGTATACTAAAAATAATACTTATGTATGGGTATTTTAGGAATCACTTACTCGAGCTCTGCTAATTGCACATGTTGCACCCCTTTCTTTATAGAAAACTTATTTTCATTTTAAAAGATTATCAATTCCTCAGTTTGAGATCAGACACATCTAAGAGTGTGCCCGAATCCCTCAGACCAAGGCTCTAATAGCAACTTGTAACATCCCAAAATACTGATAAAAATTTTGATTTTTAATCCATCAAAGTCATAGGGGAAACGTTGTGCAGTAAAGTCGGGCCCTTCCCTTTAGAATTGGAAGTACTTGAAATTTGTTAAACCACAAAACCGTAAGCACAAAGCTTAGTGATTTCCCCAAAATACCACATACCATACAAATAGGCCTAGCCTAACATACAAACAAATGGTCCCAACCCAACATATAAATGGGCCCATCCCAAAATACATATAAATGGGCCTAACCTGACACGAAAATAGGCCCAGCCCAATACACATGCAAATAGGCCTAGCCCAACATACAAGTAAATGGGCCTAGCCCAATGTACACATGCAAGAGTCACAAAGACAGCTAGCATCCTACACAGTATATTGAGAAGACTCACTTCAATCTAAAGACAGACAAATCTCACACTCGAGCTGTTGATACTAGAACTCCTCATACTAATCATATACACAATAAAACCCTAATCAGAAAATAAGGTAATAATCCATACTCAAGGGTCTTAATTTATAGTTACTCTCCCTGGGGTAAAATACTATTTTACACTTCCAATACGAGAACCCACTCCACTTGACCAATAATCCATTTTGTCCAAAATCACCCCTTCTAGTGCTACCCCCAACATAACACCATGATCTACCCCCAGCGTAGAGCCTCAGATGGGAATACAGGGACATTTCAGGCTACGTTGATGTTAGTACATGAAAAGTGCCCCTTAGTTAATCCGATCTTAATGATCATTTAAGAAGTAATGTATACTCCGAGATGAAGAGTAGTTTTTAAAGTGAATAAATTTCCGAGATGATGTTGTTTGAGAGTTTAGTCAATGTGTTCTGATAGAAGTGAAAGTACTTATTTGTTGTATATTGTTTGTAATTTAGTCTAGTATAACTAACAAGATCAACATCAACGGTTGTGTCAGGCTGTTGATCTTTAGTCCATGCACACTTTATCTTGAATTTGTCTTTAGTAACTCCTTGGCTATAAAATGAGTATCAACCTTTGTAATATATGTGCAACTTGAGAACAACTTCACTTCTATCAAATCAATAATTATCCAATCAATCATTTCTCTCTAATATTCTTCTTGTACTTATTTACTTTTCACTGTCCATACATTATATTAATTATCTTGAGCATCTTGTTGAGTTATTTACTTCAAAGATTGACTGGTTTATCCAAACTTAACTAGATCTTTTATTATAAAAAATCATTGACATTAGATTAACTCAAGGTTTGAGTTTTCAAACCTTGTTCATGCAAATTCGTGAACTCATAAATGGTATCAGAGCCTAAGTGGTTTTCCTTTGAATCCATAATAACATATTATAGTTGGTTGAAGATTACCTTAGTATCTCAATCATTTATGTGTTTAGGATAAAAGTTATTCTATATACCACTTCACCTCTAATATTTAAACATCAATGGTTGCTTCTCATCATTCTCAACAAATATATTCAATGTAAATTGAAAATAGCATGGATTTTCCATTGTGTGCCCCATTGCTAGTTGTCAAAGAGTATGATCACTGGAAAGTCAAAATGGAGAGATTTTTTGTTAGCAAGGAAAAAGGTGGAAAAATATGGAGGGCAATGAAAGAAGGTCCTCGTGTTCCTGTTAGGCAAATGGTTAGAGATAATGTTGGCACTCTTATGGGCCAAGAAGAGATCCGACCAGCACCTTTAATAGCAAATGACGTTGAGAAACTCCATGCATATCAGATTGCTTTTTCGGGAATGGTGTTTAGTGTTCCACCATCTCTCTTTGAGCACATTAAGTTATGCAAAGCTGCCAAAGAGATTTGGGATACACATCAAGATTTTTTTGAAGGATTGGAAAATATGAAGGAAAATCGTCTAACATATGTGGTAAACAGCTTTGACACTTTCACTATCATACTTGGTGAATCTGTTGCATATGCATCGAATCAGTACAGAAACGTTGTGAACAACATGGCTGCACATGGTGTTGTTCGCACTCCGCTTGAGTACAACCTGAAGTTTTTCAACATTCTTGGAAAAGGATGAGGAAATGTTAAATCCTATTTTCAGAGTAATTGATCTTTGAAGAAACTAAAGCTCTACAATTTGTTCAACAAACTACAGGGTTACGAATCTAATGTTGCTCAAACATTAAGAGAACTCTCTGGGGGTCCTCTTACTCTAGTCAGTTCTATCAATCCACTTCTTCCAAACCTATTTGTCTTGGATCTAATCAAATTTATCCCATTCATTCCACCTGTTCAACCTACTCAACTTGTTCCACTTATTCCGAACGTCCCATGTGAAGAAAATTTTGATTCAGAAGCTGCTGATTCCGAACTTCGTTCCCAACAACAATTTGCACTCCTATCAATGAAGTATAAGTGGCCATAGAATCCTAATAAAAAACATCCTCACAACATAATTCAAGCTCCTCACCAAATAAATCCTCAACCCTACCCTAAACCTACTGAAAATCCACCAACTTTTCAACCTAACATTCTGAATCGCTCCTCATCACCTCAAAAAACTCTGACCTTGTCCAAACCTAAGATTTTGTGTCATAAGTGTGGTCTCCAGAACCACTATGTAAAGGACTGCTTGGCTGATGTTCCTCAAAAACCAAAGGTAAAAGAATTTGCTAACTATGCTCGTCAAGCATAGAAATACCATAGAGTGAAAAGGCATTTGTTACTATACTTTCTCGAAATGTTTATGGGTATTGGTCATCTGGTGATGAGGGTGAAGGAAAATCTAGAAGAAACCTGTGTCTTGTGGCTAGACAAACCATTGAGGGTGAAGGAAACTCTAGAAGAAACTTGTGTCTTATGGCTAGACAAACCATTGAGTATGATGAAGGCTATTGGTCTTCTGATTTTGAAGATGAAGATGAGGATGTTGAGCCAAATTACTGCTACATGCCAACCAACAACCCACCTGAAAAAAGCATCATCCAGCAAGAAAAATCCATGATTACTAAATAAATTTATTTTGTCTGTGTGTGAACCTTATTGAACTCAAATTGAATCATATATAACGTTCATTCTTAAAGCCTATGAGTCCGCCATAGATGTAAGTGAGAAGTCGGATAGTGAGTTAACCAGACTTAGATTACGATTCAAAGACCGCAAGCTTGAGATTGAATCCTTAGAGCATGAACTTGTAATATCTAGGGATGAATGTATTATCCTTAATGACAAATGTGTCATTTCCATTAGTGAAAGAAATCTTATCAACGATAATATGCGTCTTAATGCTAATACTGATAGTCTACACAATTCTATTGATATGATTGAATCAAATGGACTAATGACTCCCAATTTTCGTCATCCTTGGTCCAAAGCACCTAGTCTTGGAAGCGAGATTCTGAAATCTATTGCTCGTCTCCTGAAGGAACTTCAGAATTTGACATTTATGCGAGACATTCCGAACCATACTTATTCGGATACTCCTGTCTCGCCATTTTCATCCCTTCAAGAGACTTAGTATGGATTGCAATCATTGATTCATGAGTTCAAACCAATCACTATTACATGTCCTGATTCCTTGCAACTTTCGACTCTGATATCCCTGGACCTGAATCAGTCTTCGGAATTTCCACATGGCACAGGGGGGCACTTGATTTATCTTCTAACTCTGGTCCTCCGAATAACTGCGTTATTGAGTAAATTATTCCTGAAACAAGTGGACATGACTTGGAAAAACCTAATGATTACACTAACTTATTTTGGGCATGTCACACACCCGGCCGACGGCGAAAACGCTAGGCTATGCGATGTTAAAATTTTTGATTTCAAGTCATAGACATACATTGAATAATACATTGATATATCATACAACTTCACTTATTATTCATTAAGTAAGATGTATTACAAAGCTATTTGAGATAAAAATAAGTCGCAAAAGCAAACTACAATAATAAAGCATATAAACTTCAAGCGGCATCACTGGGGTTACTTCCCTCCTCCTCTAAAATCATTCTCATGAGAAAACATGTGGTTATGAAAGGTCAACATAATGTTGGTGAGTTCATAGGTTTTATTGTTATAAATTGTGTTGTAGTTGTTTCAGTTATCTTGAACTTATTTCCTCGAGTTTGAGTATACTATCACTACTTGTTTTAGGTAGTATTCTAATAATAGCCTATGATGGTTATTCTTAGTTTATCTTAGTTATTCAGAGCTTCGTTCTTCGAGTTGAGAGTACTATCACTACTTTCTTATGTTATTCCCTAGTAGAGTCCAAGATAGTTTTAGTTTAATAAGGTTACGACGAGTTCCTATAATCGAGTTATGATTGTTAAGTGTTCCCCGAAAACCACGATGCTTCATCAGACGTTACAAATGTGTTTAAAAGTTATGCCTGCTTCGACTTGTCATCGAGTTGTAGCTAGCAACCACAGGTGGGAGTGTCAATCCCCTGTATATCTATACATATCTTTCCTTTCACTTAAGAATTAACTATTATAGGTTGGGGGCTAGCTAAAAGTCTTTTAGCGTGTTGATGAATCGTGTCTCATCTAACTCTTGTTGTGGGGGCCTCCCCTGGTCGGTCATGTCATTATTTTTTGTTTGTATTTATACAAGATACTTATTATGTATATTATTAACCTTATACATATATAAATACATACATGCATATATATATATATATATATATATATATATATACATACATACATACATACACACACACACACACACACACACATATATATATATATATATATATATATATATAATCAAATTAGTGTGTTTTATGTAGCCGAGTATTCGGGTAGAGTAACCACTAGGTACTAAGCTTATCCAAAAAGTGGCTATAATAACGATTGGAATACAATGTTTCTTGGCAACTGGCCATTGTAACAACTAGATATATTGTTTTCTATTAGTGTGAATCAGTATAACAAATAGGCATAATATTAACTTTGAGCAAAGTATCTACCGGGCATAATTGATGGGTTTTAGCCAAAAGAACATCCTATGTGCTCATGCAAACCCTAATGCTTGGTTCTAGGTTTCTCTATTGTACATGCATTCATCCAAGACTTTCAAACCCCAAATCTAGTGTATATAATCGAAGTTAACATAACAATTAGGGTTTAGACCTTACCTTGATTGTTATGTAGCAAATAAAAATCTCAATTCCTCCTTGTAATTGGCTTCTGAAAGCTTAGTGTCACAAATGTCACACCTCTAATGGCTCACAAACACCAAGAGCAAGAGGATGACTTAGGAGAAGAAAATGTGGCACCAAAAAACCGTCCAAGAACCCTAAAGAATGCTTAGCCACGTTTTTGGGTGCCCTAGGGGTCTTTATATAGTGAGGCTATTAGGGTTATCAATCAAGGAAACCCTAATTTGACTACTTAGGCTCTAAGCAGCCCATAGACTCCCTTTAGAACACCCGTTGGACGAATTCCTTCTGGGCTTCCCATAGAATTCGTCCAACCTATGTTCTAAGGTGATCCATAGTCCAGTTGCAACTATCTTATAATTACAATATCTACCCCCGAGTTTAGTTAATCTCTTTTAGCCATAGAATTAATTTCTTAATTAATTCTTGTCTAATATTAATTAAACTATATGATTTCTATATTATTCATATAATATATTAATAAATCATAATTAATCTCTTTCTCCACAAATCATCGTATCAAGTTGCTTTGGTGAAGGCAACCCAAAAGGACCATGCACAACCGGGTCAAGTACTTACCAAATATAGTTACGGGCTTAGACACTAATCCAACAGTCTCCCACTTGGATAAGTCTAGTAACTATAGTGTAAGCACAACCCGGTTAGCAATCGTAGCTTTCAAAAGTCGCTGTCAACTTTGATCTTATCATAAGCGTGTCCTTTAGATAAGGGATCATATATTCCTCCATTCTAGATATCATATGAACTGAGACATGGATTTAAATCATACTCTCTATTCATGTGTTGTTTCCCAATTTCCGATTTATGACGACTGACAATAGACTACAATTGAACACATCAACTTAGTCCTGACTTGGCCAAGTGCTGAGGTGTCATAACTAAATCATCGAGGGGCACATATATTGCTTTTATCCCACTTTGGGTAAAAGGAACGGATAAACTTTGACTCAATGCTTGCTTGTACTTACTCACCTGTAACACCCCGTTCTTCGAGTGTGCAATTATAAGTCCCTGAGATTTAAGAGGAAGGGTAATTCTGGTCCCTTTTGAGAAATGAGCTTCATCCGAGAAGGTTTCGGACGGGTGTATGTGTTAGAAGTATTGGGCTTCTCGTCACCCTCGTATGAATGTAAAGTTATTTGAGAGTGGGAGTAGATTAGAGGAGTTGCGGTGCCTCGAAGTTGATCATTGTTTATAGTTCTTTGTGGATTAAGAAGGAAATGGTCTCATTCATGCATGGCATGCATGCATGCTTTTGTGCTTTGAAAGGTGGCTGGGTACACCCAGCGTAAGCTGGACGTACGCCCAGTGTAATGGGAGGATGATATGCGCGTTGGCCAGGTGAGTACGCCCCGCGTACCAGGGAGGTACGCCCCGCGTACTAACAGGAATCCCAAACCCTATTTTTAGGGTCAGCCACTATATAAGGAATAAGATGGTTCACCCGTCAGCCTCCTTACACTCATCTTCAACCTCAGAGAAACCCTAATCTCGTATTCCCTCCATATTTGAGGGTGTTTGACCTTTAGAAGCTTGTATTGGCAAAAGAAGGGCTTGAAGGAGAAAAGGGAAGTTGTCAAAGAAGAAGAAGAACGTGTGGAACTTGTGGATCTGAAGAAATACCACCCTTTAAGGTATAAAGCTTCTTGCTTGACCCTCATATTGCATAGATCTATGTATTTTGAAGCTTTGTTATCATTCTTGTCCCAAAAGTCTTCATCTTGTTGCATAGTCCGATTTGGTCAAGTGTATCTGTCCTTTCAGACCTTTGGAGAGGTCTTGAGTGATAAAAATGAGGTCCCAAGGGCTGTAGCTATTCCATGTATGAGTTATTGTGCTTGGGCTGTGAACATAAATCAAGGGCACAAAAGTGTGCCTAGGACCTTCATTAGCTTAAAACAATTACCTAGAACATATCATATGTGAGTAAAAGACTTGAAAGCACAAAAATACCCATCTCATGAGAGTTTACGGTTGTAAACTCCAAAAGAAATGGTCTTTGGGCCGAAAACTCCTAAAAGGAGTGTATTAATGCCCTAAACTAGCCAAAGGATTAAACCACCAAGTAAGACTTATTCTAGAAATCAAATAACACTTCAAAACACCAAGTACCACCAAGTTGGGAGTTCACGGCCGTAAACTCAAGGGTTTACGACCGTAAACTCATTGTGTGGAGTTTATTGAGTGGTAAACACAAATATAAGACCCTTGGAACTTTAAATCCCTTTAGCCTTGTCCCACAACAACTTAGATGCAACCATTAGGACTTATAATACTGATACAAAGTGTTTACATGTTCTAGAGTGTCCCAACTAAATTTATTAGTTATTATTTGGCTAATTAGTTATATATATGCTCATTATATGATAACTAGGCTCGTGCGTGTGAACAAGTCTCCGTTTGCCACCTAGCACAGTATCCGACACTTCAATCCAATCCACTCACCATAAGTGAGTTCATACCCCTTTAATTAACCTTTGAAATACTTTTAAATGTTTTAAATGCTTTTATGGGGGGAATACAAGTTGAGTATTTATACTTATTACATCAATCACATGTGATTAATAACTATAAAACCAATGATTTTAATACTGTTCACACTGTTTATAAAACTATTTTACTTCAAACTGTTTTACAAACTCTTTTACGTATCCAATACTTTTACTTAAACTTTGTTACACTTATTATAAATTGCATGCCCGTATATGTATAGTTATATAAGTAATGTTTAAAAGACTTAGGAAGGCTATCCACCTTGTTTCCTTTTCCTCGATTTGGATGTGGTCTGATAGGATATCGGGTACTCGTCCGAAGGTCGTTTAAGTATTGATTATATATCATGTTTACATATATAGACATAAAACTGCTTCCATATTCATGCGTACTAGTTACATCATTAATAGGCTACCATCGGAGTAGCACAGAATCATACTTATACCATTGCTAGATCAATGAGTCAGTTCATTCATGAGTCAATACTTATTACTATGAGAACATATACATTACATTACTATGAGTACATATACAACTATACTACATAAAGAACATATACAACTATACTAGAGAAAGAACATATACAACTATACTAGAGAAAGAACATATACAACTATATTAGAACAGTTCATTACTTTATATATACAAGAATACTTTAATTATTGTGATATGAATCGGAGCATGACTTAAATGTCATGGCCCGAGTTGTAGCTAGAGTCTTTTGAAGGGAGAGCGTGAGTTTGCGTATAGATCTATACTGGATTGACTATCCTACACCTTGTTGCTAGTTACAGCTGGACCTGCAGGTCTGCAGGTGCCAAACCGTTTTACGACCATTCGTATGTCATTGTTACCAGTGAATAGTATGGTACAATTAATCACATGATACCTTAATATAAATCCGGTTTAAGGTAGTTAGTACAGCCGTAGTTCCTATAATACAACACTACAGTACTACAATAATTTACCCATTACATATATTTAGTGATTATTTCACTTAAACATTAATGTACAAACTATATTTTGTTAATGATAGTTACACTTGGGAAATTACACACTTTTACAACAAACGAACATACAAAACAGTTAAGCCTTGGTAGAAGGCTACTTTAATAGAAAATATAGGTTTTTCTGAGAGATTCAAACTTTTACAAACACTTACAAACACTTACATACATTTTACAAACTTACACTTGCGACATGTTCAAACGTTTTGATAACAAACACTGACACTAAAATACTTGTGAACTCACTAGCTTAATGCTGATAAACTCTTTCAAAATAACTTGTATTCTCAGGTCATCAGTAGACAGGTACCGAGACCAGCTTTTGAGAAGATGGAGCGCATCCAAGACTCATCTTATTATCTTGATTTACATTATGTTTAGTGTTTATAACTGTTCAGAACACGCTTGTATTAAAATTATATATTTAATGCAATGGATGATGTTGTATGCTTGTTTACTTTTACTGTGTTGTGATACTTACATGACGTCCTCCGCCCCAGAACGTTTCCGCCGTTCTCGGTTTTGGGGTGTGACAGATTGGTATCAGAGCATTGTTTATAGTGAATTAAGTATATCAACCCATAAAAGATATACTAACTATAAACCCATTTGGGGTTAAAGCACTCTGACTAAGAGTCTATACTTTAAATATTAATATATTTAATTAAGTATATACTAGTCTGCATTCATACTAAAATCAGTGTCACAATGACAAGAACAAAAGTATTACGATTGTTAAATATCACAAGTGAGCTCGGGGATGTATGGTCAGTCCTGGGAATGGCATAACCTGATCAACTATGCTGGTCCGAGGAGTGATTAGCATATGCCCTAGAATGGTTGTGATATGTTAACAAGTCTAAAAACTTACCAACAATACCACAAGAAGATCAGTAGACCTAAACTTAAAATACTATAGGTGTATTTTGTACTACTACTAGCTACATATATACTATATTCTTATACCTCTCTTCTCGCGTAGATTTAAATGGCTGGATTCCATCACGGCGACCTGTATTTTCCAAATGAAGGCAATGCCGGGTGGATCGAAGAAGAGCCCAAAGATGAGCATCCAATCCCTTTGGATGATCACCTCGCAGAAGGCTTTTCTGATGGATCCGACTCCGAGCCTGAAGTCAACAACCTACTGCTAGTAGGTCAAGCCCCGAACAACAACCCTCGACCAGCTTTTCCAGGTCCTACACCCTTGTGGGCAACCAACTTGAATCGCTGGAGTGACGAACAGGGTCAACCCTTACCTTACTTTGGGGACCAAAGCTTTTACAACGTCAGTGAAGGTGGTTCTGCTGACCGAGCTCTGCCCGTCATTATCCGCAGAATAGCTCGTAATGTTGAGCAAGGTCAAGCAGCCATCGACCGGGTCATGGAGATTGATGCCAACTTTGGTGTCAACACAGTCTGCATATGCCGTCTTGAAGAGGACATGGAACAGACCCGGAGAACCAATGAAACCCTGCAGCAACAGCTAGCTGCCTCCCAAGCTGAAGTCTTGGAACTTCGAGCCCGTCAGAGGGCTCAGGAGCGACATCTTCAGGAGGTGTTTCGTCAAGTTGCAGACCTCAGGGTTCGCCCGAGGATTTCCCATCGCCGTTAGAAGATGTCTAGTACATCTCTGTCTTTTGGTTAAGGAATAGCCTTTAACATCTGTGCTCTAAGTAGCACTTGTCTGTAAAATATTCCTAACTTTCAGTACTCTAATTAGGAATCTAAGGACTGTCAAACTTCTCTGTATGGCATGATGTAAGACCTACTGTTAGGTCAATTTTCCCCGAACTTATTACATCGGTAATACCAGTATTTTTGACGTCTATCTAATCTGTGGGAAAAATCTGTACACTTGTGTTTTCCTACTAATATTCTTTGTTGTGATCTCAAACACTCATTCAATTGTTGGGCTATGGTTAGTTAGTCCATGTGTAACTCTCACCCTACTTACAAATTGATTCTTACCACTTTGCTTATCTTTATAAACTTATAGTTGAAAGATGCCTCCTCGAAATCTACCCGGAATAACCCTACACCTCCACCGCCTCCTCCACCTCCGGTCATAGATACTGCAGCCCTGAATGCTGTCGTAGCCGCAGCAGTGGCAACTGCCATGGCTCAGTATCACTCTTCTGATGCCAACAGAGGTGGAACCCCTGTTGAATCAATTCCGGTTGAAACCCCTGTGCGCTCGAGAGAGTGCTCCTACAAGGATTTCACCAACTGCAAGCCGAAGTCCTTCCATGGCACCGGCGGAGTCATTGCCCTCTCGCAATGGTTCGAGAAGACTAAATCAGTCTTCGAAATCTGTTCATGCCCTGCTGCGAGCAAAGTCAAATATTCCGCATGCACCTTTGAAGGAAAGGCTCTGACGTGGTGGAACAGCCACGTTAAAGCTCTAACCCTCGTCGTAGCCAACGACATGGGCTGGGAAACGATGAAAGACCTCATGATTGAGGAATACTGCCCAAGGGGTGAAATCCAGAAATTGGAGCAAGAGCTTTGGAGCCTGACCATGAAGGGCACCAACGTGTTCACTTATACCGCCAGATTCAGCGAACCGGTGGCCCTCTGCCCCAATATGGTTCCCACTGAAGGGAAAAAGATCGAAAGGTACATATGGGGGCTAGTGCCTCCGTACCAGGGGAATGTCCTATCATCAAACCCCGCTACCTTCGACAGTGCCAAGCGACTGGCATAGCGACTCATTGACCATGGAGTCAAAACCCCTGCAACAACAACCACCCTAGCCATCCCGGAACCCTCCAAACCCGCTGACACTAAGCGGAAATTCTGGGAAGAGAAGAAGAGACAGCGAGCTGCCAAAAAGCAGCAAGTTGTGGTTGTGCATGTCGCAATAACCCCTGCTGCTGCTACTGCTCCGGTGAGACAGTATGCTGGAAGTTTGCCTAAGTGCAACAAATGCAACTTCCACCACAACGGCCCCTGCCGAGAAATGTAGTGCTCTAACTGCAACAAAAAAGGACACACCGTCCGTTTCTGTAAATCACCGGCGAGGCCGATCACCCAAGTCCCCGGCTCTGGCGCGAGCCCGACCTGCTATGGATGTGGCGAAGCAGGCCACTATAAGAGGGACTGCCCCAAAGCAAAGAATGTTGGAGGAGCAAGGAGGGTACTAGCAATAGGCCATGGGGAAGCAGTTGCTGACCCGACAGTGGTGACTGGTACGTTCCTCCTAGATAACTCCTATGCATGCATTCTATTCGATAGTGGAGCGGAGCGAAGCTTCGTGAACCATAAATTTGCTTGCATGCTTAAGCAACAACCACAAACACTTAAGGAACAATTCACAGTAGAAATGGCAAATGGAAAAAATTGAAAGTACGAATAACATATACTTAGTTTGTATCCTAACTCTAGATAATAATTCATTCCCAATCGACCTTATGCCGGTCTCAATAAAAAGCTTCGACGTTATCATTGGCATGGATTGGTTAAGTCTTCATCGCGCCGACATCATGTGCTACGAGAAACCAGTCCGTCTAAACCTTCCGTCTAATGAAACTCTTATCGTCTACGGTGACAAACCCGGTGTGAGTCTTCGTATTATATCAAGTATTCAAGCACAGAAATATATGCGTAAAGAATACCATGCATTCCTTGCTCACGTCGTCGATACGAGCCAAGAAGCAAAAGAACTAAAGAACATTCCGGTAGTGAGCGACTTCCCTGACATTTTCCCAGAAGAGCTACCAGGATTACCTCTGCAACGACAGGTCGAGTTCAGAATCGACTTAGTCCCAGGAGCTACCCCAGTAGCCAAGTCTCCATACCGTTTAGCACCAGCTGAGATGCAGGAACTATCTGGTCAACTTAACGAACTGCTCAGAATGGGCTTCATAAGACCAAGCTTCTCACCTTGGGGAGCACCAGTCTTGTTTGTCAAGAAGAAAGACGGATCATTCCATATGTGTATCGACTACAGAGAACTCAACAAATTGACGGTCAAAAATCGTTACCCTCTACCTCGCATAGACGATCTATTTGACCAACTGCAAGGGGTGAGTTACTTCTCCAAAATTGATCTAAGATCCGGATATCACCAGTTACGAGTGCTAGAGGAGGATGTGCCGAAGACAGCCTTCCGAACTCGTTACGGACACTACGAGTTCGTGGTGATGCCATTCGGATTGACCAATGCGCCCGCAGTCTTTATGGATCTGATGAATAGAGTATGCCGACCTTACTTGGATCAGTTCGTCATTATATTCATTGATGACATCCTGATCTACTCCCGAAGTAAGGAAGAGCATGGCGATCACCTGTGACAAGTTCTAGGAACTTTACGAGCAGAGAAGCTCTACGCAAAGTTCTCTAAGTGTGAATTTTGGATCTGAAGATTCGAATTCTTAGGACACCTGGTGAGTGAAGAGGGAATCCACGTGGACCCATCCAAAATTAAAGCCATTGAGAACTGGTCAGCACGGAAGATGCCCACAGAAATTCGTCAATTTCTAGGCCTTGCTGGCTACTACCGTAGATTCATACAAAACTTCTCCTGAATAGAGAAACCTCTGACAACCCTGACCCAGAAAGTCGTGGCCTTTGACTGGGAAGAGAAACATGAAAGAGCGTTCCAAACGCTCAAGCGAGCCTTGTGCACCACACCAATACTATCCCTTCCCGAAGGGATAGAAGACTTCGTAGTCTATTGCGATGCATCGAATCAAGGGCTCGGATGTGTTCTGATGCAGCGATCTAAGGTCATCGCCTACGCCTTGAAACAGCTAAAAACGCATGAAGTTAACTACACGACCCACGATCTTGAACTAGGAGCAGTTGTGTTTGCCCTAAAGATCTGGAGACATTACTTGTACGGAACGAAAAGAACTATCTTTACCGACCACAAGAGTTTACAACACATATTCGACCAGAAAGAGCTGAACATGAGACAACGACGGTGGGTCGAGCTACTCAGTGACTACAAATGCGAAATTCGTTATCATCCGGGTAAAGCCAACGTAGTAGCAGACGCCCTAAGTCGAAAGGAATATTTTGGTCGAAGAGTCAAGTCGTTGACAATGACTATCCATTCCTACTTGTCTACGCAAATTCAGGCGGCCCAGCTTGAAGCTATGAAACCTGAAAATGTGGCGAGTGAATCCCTAAGAGGAATGGATAAGAATTTAGAAGCCAAGGGTGGCGGAGCTCTATACTACATGGACCGGATCTGGACCCCGAAACACGAAGGTTTCCGAGAATTGGTCATGACCGAGGCGCACAACACTCGGTATTCTGTCCACCCAGGTTCGGATAAGATGTATCTGGATCTTAAAAAGCTATACTGGTGGCCTAATATGAAAGCAGAAATTGCTACCTTCGTAAGTAAATGCCTTACTTGCGCAAAGGTCAAGGTCGAATACCAGAAGCCCTCCGGTCTACTGCAACAACCAAAGATTCCAGAATGGAAGTGGGAGCGGATCACTATGGATTTCATAACCAAGTTGCCCAAGACAACGGGTGGACTTGATACCATATGGGTCATCGTCGATAGATTGACCAAGTCTGCACACTTCCTACCTATCAAAGAAATTTTCAAGATGGAGAAGCTTACGAGAACATACATTAGGGAGATTGTACGACTACATGGTGTACCTATATCCATTATCTCCGATAGAGATAGTAGGTTCACCTCCAGATTCTGGCAATCGCTACAACACTCCCTAGGAACAAGGCTGGACATGAGCACAGCCTACCATCCACAGACCGACGGACAAAGTGAGAGAACAATCCAGACCTTAGAAGATATGTTACGTTCTTGTGTAATTGACTTTGGAAAAGCTTGGGATACCCATTTACCCCTCGTCAAATTTTCCTACAACAACAGTTATCACACGAGCATAAAGGCAGCACCGTTTGAGGCCCTCTATGGCCGAAAGTGCAGATCCCCTCTGTGCTGGGCTGAGGTGGGTGATACCGAGTTAGATAAGGGACGAGTTCCCGAAAGCACTCTCACGGGTCCGGAGATCATTCGGGAAACGACAGAGAAGATCGTTCAAATTCGTGAACGATTGAAAGCCTCTAGAGACCGACAGAAGAGCTACGCTGATAAGAGAAGGAAACCTTTGGAATTCCAGGTGGGAGACCGAGTCCTTCTCAAAGTCTCACCCTAGAAGGGCTTCATACGCTTCGGTAAGAGTGGGAAGCTTAATCCGAGATATATATGACCCTTCGAGATCCTCGCAAGGATCAGCCCCGTGGCTTACAAACTCAACCTACCCGACAAACTTCGTAACGTACATTCTACATTCCACGTGGCTAACTTGAAAAAGTGTCTGTCCGACGAGACTCTTGTAATCCCACTCGACGAAATCGAGATCATCGAGAGCCTCAACTTTGTGGAAGAACCAGTAGGGATCATGGACCGTGAGGTCAAGCAAAGGAAGCAAAGCCGTATCCCGATCGTGAAGGTTCGCTGGAACGCCATGTAACAGCCCGGATACCCAGGTATTATATATTTATTTATTTATTATTTTGATGATTTATGAGGAGACTCGGCGAGTTGGAGCCTAGACTCGCCGAGTATGATCGCGGATTTGGACGCGGGTTCGCGCCCGGACTCAACGAGTCCAAGGAATGGACTCGGCGATTCCGTGCTATTTAATGAAACCCTAATTTCTCGGGTTTGGAGCCTATTTAAAGGGCCGTATGGCCGTCATTTGTGCTCACCAGTCCCTTGATAGAAACCCTAGTGAGTTTGAGCGTTTGGAGTAAGTCAAGGAGCCATTATTGACCTTGTAGGTGTTATCTAGCAAGGGAAAAGAAGCAATAGCCAAGGGGGGGAAACAAGAGGAGCCACTTCCTGAAGATTTGAGGTCTAGAACATCACGTTTGAGGTACTATTTTCGAGCCATTCTCTGTTATGTTGATGTTCATGTTGATTTAGGGCTTATTGAGCCCTTTTGTGACTAGATCTAGTGCTTCCTTGGTCCCTTAAGCGAGTTAGGTTCTAGATCTGGACCCTTGGAGGTCCAGAGTGTCCCTTTGTCCAAGCTTTTTATGAATCCATGGGGGTTTTGGATTGGGGTCTTTGTGCTTGAGGTCAAAACACCATTTATGAGACATGGGGTGTGTTATGAGCACCAAGACATGAACTTTACGTGATGAATGTGCTTGGGAGGGCCAGATCTATGAGTTGTTGGAGCGGATCTGACCTCAAAAGTGAGATTGAGTTGGTGCATGGCATGGACTCGCCGAGTCCGAAGAACAGACTCGGCAAGTAGCATGAAGTTTGTCCTTGACCACTCAGCGAGTGGTCTTGCCGAGTTAAGGGTCGACTCAGTGAGTCAGGGAGAGTTAGAGAGGGTTGACAGATGGACTGAGTCGAGCTGGGACTCACCGATTTGTTCTTGAGACTCGGCGAGTTGAGTCGTGGTGGCCCCGCGATTCATGCCAGGTGGAACTCGTCGATTCAGGGGAGTACTCGATGTGTCAAAAGAGAATCCTAGAGAGTTGGTGAATACGTATAGACTCGCCGAGTCGCCCTAGTGCACTCGCCGAGTCCGGTCAAAGTTGACCGTTGACCGTTGACCGGAGTTGACCAGAGTTGACTTGATAGGGGTAGTCAACCTTAGTGGTAAAAGTGTTAATTAGAGATGTATGATGTTATAGGAGGATTATAGCTCGGAGGATCGAGCACGAGTGATTTCCAGGATTCACGGGTTATCGAGATATACGAGGTGAGTCTTCTCACTATACTTTACCTTGAGTAGGTAATCAGAGTGATGTGTCAGAGTATGTGTATGTTATGTGTATGCTATATGTTGTACTGCATCATGTCTATGTGATTTATGTTGTGCATGTTTACAGAGATGGAACCGGAAGGTTCCCAGAGTTAGAACCTGAGGGTTCACAGAGTTTGGGTGCACGAACCCATAGAGTTATAGCCTCGAGTGGCTAATATGTGTTTATGTGGTATTTGGGGAACTCACTAAGCTTCGTGCTTACAGTGTTAGTGTTGTTTGTTTCAGGTACTAGTGATGACCGTGGGAAGGCGCCGGCTTGATCTGTACACACGCAAGGGATTTTTATGTGATATGATCTTGGGATTTTGTATGATGTGAATTGAAGATTTAAACTTGATGTTTTATGAAAATTAAATGAAAAATGTTTTTATATTTTGCGAAAAATTATTTTGAAATTCACGGTGTTACAAGTTGGTATCAGAGCCTTGGTTTGAGGGATTCGAGTACACCTTCGGGCGTATTTGAACTAAAACTGAGGATTTGAGAAATATTTTCAAAAAGAGTAAAAGATTTTGAAAAGAAACGCAGAGCAGAGTTGTGTGTACGATCAGTCCGCGCCTGAACGGTGATTTCCCAAATACCCTCATGTTATGTGCTATTGATATTGATGTGATGTATTCACGTGCTAGAGTAGGCTAAGTATTCCTATTAGGACTAGAGTGGCCTGATCGTGATGCCTTAGCCTAGGAAGTGGTGAGCTGCTATGAGATGCTTGAGAGTGAGTAGGTAGCAGCGAGAGGCTTATGAGGGATCTATTAGAGAATAGCCTGTGCATGATAGAGTACTTGGGACTTGGGATCCGAAGAGGAGGACTTGGGGTGTATTCTGGTACGGTGCGGACAGTAGTATTGGGCCCGTACTACTGAAAGCACCGGAGCGGTGTACAGCCCAAGTAAGAATCTTTGGAATACCAAGGATCAAGGAGGAATGAGTTGTCGAGTGTGAGTATGCTCGAAGAGTGTTCTAATTTTTCGTATGTTTTATTTCAGAGGTAGATCATGGTGAGGACACGTTTGATGCCTGAGAGCAGTGATACCAGTGATGAGGAGATCCGTCGGATCATCCACGAGGAGGTTGTTGCGGCCATCAGGGCAGAGATACCAGAGATGTTCGGGTCTATTAAGACCACGCTGATTGAGACCTTTGATGAGCGTTATGCCGCTCTTTCTGAGGCTGCTATTGCAGCGGCCACCGCAGCTATTGCTGCTGCGAGGCCGCAAGGGGGTGATGCGTTGCTGTTCCGGGAGTTCAGCAACACAAAACCACCAGAGTTTGATGGGACCCAGGACCCGGTGGCAGCTATGAGGTGGATTTCTGATATATAGGGGTGTTTCTTCACTTGCTCATCTCCTGAGCATTTGAAGGTTCGGTTCGCGCTAAACCAGCTTCGCTTGGGAGCGAAGGACTGGTGGAAGTTTGTGACGGCGCATTTTACGCCTGCTGAGCTTGCGGCAGTGACCTGGGAGAGGTTCACTGCCATGTTCCTAGATGAGTACGTTCCCCAGGTGGAGAGGGAGCATTTGGCACAGGAGTTTCTGACCCTCAAGCAGGGTACTGAGTCAGTTACAGCGATCACCAAGATGTTCCATGAGAGGGCGATGTTCTGCCCTGACCACGTGTCCACTGAGCAGGCACGTATGAGCCGATATTTGAGTATTTTGAGGCGATACATTCGGGAGTTCGCGGCGAACTCCTCGTACCGGACATTTGCTGAGCTTCAGGAAAATGCTCGGAAGAGGGAGATTGAGCTGGAGACTCAGGCCAGGGAGGAGGCGGAGTCTCAAGGGAGGGATCGGCGACCGGCACAGTCTCAGCCGGCAGCCAAGCGGGCCAAGCCCGCTGATCCCAAACCAGGGAGCCAGAAGGGCCGCACTTGTGGGAAGTGTGGCAAGGGTCACGATGGAGTCTGCAGAACAGGATCTTGCTACAAATGTGGCAAGGAGGGGCATATGGCCAAGGATTGCCCCAAAGGGTTCGCAGTGTGTTTCCACTGCAATCAGACCGGACACCGGAAGGCAGAGTGTTCGCAGTTGCGAGGGTCATCTCAGGGCGCACCTCAGGGATCTGCCCTTGCCGCCATCAGAGCTACAGAGAGTCGGCCAGTGAAGGCCGAGGCGCCGAGGGCACGAGGGAGAGCCTTTCAGCTGACCGCAGAGGAGGTCCGCGCAGCGTCCGATGTCGTGGCTGGTATGTATTCTTTCATGTATTTATTTGATGTTGTGATATTATGCTTATGTTATGTTATGCGTAGGTACTTTTCTTGTGAATTCTGTACCTGCCTTGGTGTTATTTGACTCGGGTGCGAGTCGGTCTTTTGTATCTTTGACTTTTAGTCAGCATATCAGTGTTAGTCGTGAGGCGTTGAGTCGGCCTCTGAGAGTTTCCATAGCTGATGAGAGGGTGATATATGCCACGGAGGTTCTCCGAGGTTGCGTAGTTGAGATTTTCGGTGTTGAGTTCCCGATTGATCTGGTTCCTATTGCGATGAGTGATGTCTGTGTCATTGTGGGCATGGATTGGTTGAGCAGATTCGGTGCGGTTATCGACTGTGAGCGACAGCTGGTGACCATACGAGACCCTAGTGGGGGAGTTCTTTCGGTATACGGCGAGGGTACACGTTCAGGATCAGCGTTTTGTTTGGCCGCTAGAGCGAGGAAGTGTCTACAGCAGGGCTGTAAGGGTTTTGTGGCGTATGTGGTGGATACACGGGTGGATTCCGAGAGGCCGAGTTCAATTGAGGAGGTTCCGGTGGTGCGTGAGTTCCCGGATGTGTTTCTCGAGGAGTTGCCGGGTGTGCCTCTTGTGAGGCAAGTGGAGTTCAATATCGATTTGGTTCCGAGGGCCGCGCCTATCGCCAAGGTGCCTTATCGCCTTGCACCTCCAGAGATGCAAGAGTTATCTTCGCAGCTTCAGGAGCTGCTGGGGAAGGGGTTTATTCGGCCGAGCAGCTCGCCGTGGGGAGCACCTATCCTGATCGTCAAAAAGAAGGATGGTTCACACTGGATGTGTATTGATTACCAGGAGTTGAACAAGCTGACGGTCAAGAACCGTTACCCGTTGCCGAGGATCGACGATTTGTTCGATCAGTTGCAGGGAGCATCTTGGTTTTCCAAGATCGATTTGAGGTCTGGATATCATCAGGTGAGGGTGCGGGATGAGGACGTCCAGAAGACAGTGTTTAGGACGCGTTATGGGCATTACGAGTTTGTGGTGATGCCTTTCGGGCTCACCAATGCCCCGGCAGTGTTCATGGATCTCATGAACCGAGTGTGTAGGCCGATGTTGGATCGGTCGGTGATTGTATTTATCGATGACATTCTGGTATATTCAAGATCTAGAAAGCAGCATGAGAAGCATTTGAGAGAGGTTCTCGAAGTTCTGAGATTGGAGAGGCTTTATTCCAAATTCTCCAAGTGTGATTTCTGGTTGCGGGAGGTCCAGTTCTTAGGACATCTCGTTAACCAGGAAGGGATATTGGTCGATCCGGCCAAGGTTGAGGCGGTGATGAGTTGGGAGGTGCCGAAGTCACCCTCCGAGATCAGGAGTTTCCTAGGGTTGGCAGGGTATTATCGGAGATTCATTAAGGATTTCTCCAAGATCGCAGTGTCACTCACCAGATTGACCCGGAAGGGTGTTGCTTTTTCATGGGGCCGCAAGCAGCAGGCCTCCTTTCAGACACTTCGCCAGAGGTTGTGCGAAGCCCCGATGTTAGCTCTCCCGGAAGGGATGGAGGACTTTGTGGTATACTATAATGCATCGATTTTGGGATTGGGAGCGGTGCTGATGCAGAGGGGGCATGTGATAGCGTATGCATCGAGGCAGCTGAAGCCTCATGAGACGAGATACCCCACCCATGATCTAGAGTTGGGGGCAGTGGTGTTCGCCCTCAAGATTTGGCGTCACTACTTGTATGGGGTTCGGTGTACGATATACACGGACCATAAGAGTTTGAAGTATTTGATGGATCAGCCCAACCTAAATATGCATCAGAGAAGGTGGTTGGATGTGGTCAAGGATTATGATTGTGAGATCCTGTACCACCCAGGCAAGGCTAATGTGGTAGCCGATGCATTGAGCCGCAGGGCGGAGAGCACCCCGCTGCGGGAAATATGTTTGAGATTGACCGTGATAGCTCCAGTTTTGGACACCATTCGTGGGGCACAGTCCGAAGCTGTGCGACCTGAGATGCAAAAGAGGACACGGGTTGTTGGTTTGGTTTCAGAGTTCGTTACCGATGGTCGGGGGCTTATGACATTTCAGGGGCGTATATGGGTACCGTTTGTGGGAGGAACGCGTACCATTTTGATGGAGGAGACGTATCGGTCGAAATTTTCGATCCATCCGGGGGCCACTAAGATGTATTTGGATTTGAGAAAGGAATATTGATGGCCTTGTATGAAGAGGGATGTCGCGTGGTTCGTTGAGAGGTGCTTGACCTGCCGTAGGGTTAAGGCTGAGCACCAGAGGCCGCATGGTAAGTTGCAGCCATTGGAGGTTCCCGAATGGAAATGGGAACAGATCACTATGGATTTCATCACCAAATTGCCAAGGACTGCCAGAGGAGTTGATGCAATTTGGGTGATTGTGGACAGATTGTCGAAGAGCGCTCACTTCCTTGCTATCAGCGAGAGTTCATCAGCAGAGAAATTGGCAGAGGTGTATGTGAGGGAAGTGGTATCTCGGCATGGGGTGCCGATCTTGATTGTTTCAGACCGTGATGTGCGTTTCACTTCCAGATTCTGGAAGAAGTTTCATGAGGAGTTGGGTACTAGACTGCATTTCAGTACCGCATATCATCCCCATACAGACGGTCAAAGTGAACGGATGATTCAGACGCTCGAGGACATGCTCCGAGCATGCGTGTTGGATTTTGGGGGTATCTGGGATGCATATTTGCCCTTGGCAGAGTTTTCCTTCAACAACAGCCATCATTCGAGCATTGGTATGCCACCCTTTGAGCTGTTGTATGGGAGGAGGTGTCGGACCCCCATTTGTTGGGGAGAGGTTGGTCAACGGGTGATGGGCAGTACAGAGATCGTGCTTCAGACGACAGAGCAGATTCAGCAGGTCAGACAGAGGTTGTTGACCGCTCAGAGCCGACAGAAGAGTTATGCAAACAGAAGCAGGTCCGAGCTTGAGTTTCAGGTCGGCGACCTTGTACTCCTGAAGGTCTCTCCCTGGAACAGAGTGATTCGATTCAGGAAGAGGGGCAAGTTGGGACCCCGATATATTGGTCCTTTCCGAGTGATCGCGAGGGTAGGCCGGGTAGCCTATCGTTTGGATTTGCCAGCAGAGTTGGGGTAGATTCACAACACTTTTCATGTGTCGTAGCTGAGGAAGTGTATAGCCGATGAGTCGGCAGTGGTTCCGTTAGAGGATATTCAGGTGGATGCGAGCCTGAATTATGCCGAGAGACCAGTGGCCATCAGAGATCGGAAAATCAAGGTTTTGAGGAACAAGGAGGTACCCCTGGTGTTGGTTCAGTGGCAGCATCGGAGGGGATCGGAGATGACCTGGGAGCCAGAGCGTGAGATGCGTGAGCAGCATCCGGAGGTATTTGCAGAGCAAGACTTCGAGGGCGAAGTCTAGTTCTAGAGGGGGAGAATTGTAACAGCCCGGATTCCCAGATATTATATATTTATTTATTTATTATTTTGATGATTTGTGAGGAGACTCGACGAGTTGGAGCATTGACTCGCCGAGTATGATCGCGGATTTGGACGCGGGTTCGTGCCCGGACTCGACGAGTCCAAGGAATGGACTCGGCGAGTCCGTGCTGTTTAATGAAACCCTAATTTCTCGGGTTTGGAGCCTATTTAAAGGGCCTTATGGCCGTCATTTGTGCTCACCAGTCCCTTGAGAGAAACCCTAGTGAGTTTGAGCGTTTGGAGTAAGTCAAGGAGCAATTATTGACCTTGGAGGTGCTATCTAGCAAGGGAAAGGAAGTAATAGCCAAGGGGGGGAAACAAGAGGAGCCACTTCCTGAAGATTTGAGGTCCAGAACATCACGTTTGAGGTACTATTTTCGAGCCATTCTCTGTTATGTTGATGTTCATGTTGATTTAGGGCTTATTGAGCCCTTTTGTAACTAGATCTAGTGCTTCCTTGGTCCCTTATGCGAGTTAGGTTCTAGATCTGGACCCTTGGAGGTCCAGAGTATCCCTTTGTCCAAGCTTTTTATGAATCCATGGGGGTTTTGGATTGGGGTCTTTGTGCTTGAGGTCAAAACACCATTTATGAGACACGGGGTGTGTTATGAGCACCAAGACTCAACTTTACGTGATGAATGTGCTTCGGAGGGCCAGATCTATGAGTTGTTGGAGCGGATCTGACCTCAGAAGTGAGATTGAGTTGGTGCATGGCATGGACTCGCCGAGTCCGAAGAACAAACTCGGCGAGTAGCATGAAGTTTGTCCTTGACCACTCAACGAGTGGTCTTGCCGAGTTAAGGGTCGACTCAGTGAGCCAGCGAGAGTTAGAGAGGGTTGACAGATGGACTGATTCGAGCTGGGACTCGCGCGAGTTGTTCTTGAGACTCGGCGAGTTATGTCGTGGTGGCTCCGCGATTCATGCCAAGTGGAACTCGTCGAGTCAGGGGAGTACTCGACGTGTCAAAAGAGAATCCTAGAGAGTTGGTGAATACGTATAGACTCGCCGAGTCACCCTAGTGCACTCGCCGAGTCCGATCAAAGTTGACCGTTGACCAGAGTTGACTTGATAGGGGTAGTCAACCTTAGTGGTAAAAGTGTTAATTAGAGATGTATGATGTTATAGGAGGATTATAGCTCGGAGGATCGAGCACGAGTGATTTCCAGGATTCACGGGTTATCGAGATATACGAGGTGAGTCTTCTCACTATACTTTACCTTGAGTAGGTAATAAGAGTTATGTGTCAGAGTATGTGTATGTTATGTGTATGCTATGTGTTGTACTGCATGATGTCTATGTGATTTATGTTGTGCATGTTTACAGAGATGGAATCGGAAGGTTCCCATAGTTAGAACCTAAGGGTTCACAGAGTTTGGGTGCACGGACCCATAGAGTTATAGCCTCGAGTGGCTAATATGTGTTTATGTGGTATTTGGGGAACTCACTAAGCTTCGTGCTTACAGTGTTAGTGTTGTTTGTTTCAGGTACTAGTGATGACCGTGGGAAGGCGCCGGCTTGATCTGTACACACGCAAGGGATTTTTATGTGATATGATCTTGGGATTTTGTATGATGTGAATTGAAGATTTAAACTTGATGTTTTATGAAAATTAAATGAAAAATGTTTTTATATTTTGCGAAAAATTATTTTGAAATTCAAGGTGTTACACGCCAAGCGAGGACCGGAATTCACTTGGGAACGCGAGGATCAGATGAAACTGAAATACCCTCATCTTTTCGCTTAGTTATTTGTAACTTCTTAATTGCTTAAATTCTAATTTAGGGACGAAATTCCTTCTAACGGGGGGATGATGTGACAACCCGAAATTTCCATTCTGTGCAAACAATATCACTTAAATAGAAGTTATAACAGTCATAGTCAATTTTCAGACTTTTTCGTATAAGTTGGAGTAATTCAGGGTTTACACTTCAGTAAATATTAGGACAGTGGAGTTCAATATGGTCTTGTGCAACACTGTTATTCCAATACTATGTTATATTAGAAATCATTTCAGGAATAAAAATATTTTCAGTCAAAAATATCTCAGGACTATAAATAGAATTCTGAACCAAATTCATTCATTATTCGCATTTCCAACTAGAGAAAAGCCATTTTCTCTCTCACGGATCTTTGGGTTTTTGTCCCAAATCGTGAGTACACTTCTCTAGTTGTTTTATAATGCTTATTATATGCTTAATAACATAGATTACATAACAAATATGTGAGATTCGGGAGTTTACCGCCCAAGAACGTTCTTGGAGAGTAAACTCCAAAATGAGGCTTAAATGCTACCTAGTCCCATTTCCTTGTTAAGTGACTAGCTTAGACTTGTATGTATGTATATTTGAGACTAGAAAACAATCAAAAACACCAAGCTTTGGGTGTTCACGGCCCAAGAACTTCTTGGACCGTGAACTCCAAATTCAAGGGCCAAAAGGTGCCCTAATTACTCCTAAAACCTTGGACATTAACCCCCATTTAATCCTAGCTAATTTGTGGACTTTAAAACATCAAATACACCTTCAAAATGGAGTTTACAGCCCTATTATTGTGCTTGGGCCGTGAACATAAATCAAGGGCACAAAAGTGTGCCTAGGACCTTCATTAGCTTAAAACAATTACCTAGAACATATCCTATGTGAGTGAAAGACTTGAAAGCACAAACATACCCATCTCATGAGAGTTTACGGTTGTAAACTCCAAAAGAAATGGTCTTTAGGCCAAAAACTCCTAAAAGGAGTGTATTAATGCCCTAAACTACCCAAAGGATTAAACCACCAAGTAAGACTTATTCTAGAAATCAAATAACACTTCAAAACACCAAGTACCACCAAGTTGGGAGTTCACGGCCGTAAACTCAAGGTTTTATGACCGTAAACTCATTGTGTGGAGTTTATTGAGTGGTAAACACATATATAAGACCCTTTGGAACTTTAAACCCCTTTAGCCTTGTCCCAAAACAACTTAGATGCAACCATTAGGACTTATAACACTTATACAAAGTGTTTACATGTTCTAGAGTGTCCCAACTAAATTTATTAGTTATTATTTGGCTAATTAGTTATATATATTCTCATTATGTGATAACTAGGCTTGTGCGTGTGAACAAGTATCCGTTTGCCACCTAACACAGTATCCGACACTTCAATCCAATCCACTCACCACAAGTGAGTTCATACCCCTTTAATTAACCTTTGAAATACTTTTAAATGTTTTAAATGCTTTTATGGGGGGATTACAAGTTGAATATTTATAGTTATTACATCAATCACATGTGATTAATAACTATAAAACCAATGATTTTAATACTGTTCACACTGTTTATAAAACTATTTTACTTCAAACTGTTTTACAAACTCTTTTACATATCCAATACTTTTACTTAAACTTTGTTACACTTATTATAAATTGCATGCCCATATATGTATAGTTATATAAGTAATGGTTAAAAGACTTAGGAAGGCTATCCTCCTTGTTTCCTTTTCCTCGATTTAGATGTGGTCTGATAGGATATCGGGTACTCGTCCGAAGGTCGTTTAAGTATTGATTATATATCATGTGTACATATATAGACATAAAATTGCTTCCATATTCATGCGTACTAGTTACATCATTAATAGGCTACCATCGGGGTAGCACAGAATCATACTTATACCATTGCTAGATCAATGATTCAATTCATTCATGAGTCAATACTTATTACTATGAGAACATATACATTACATTACTATGAGTACATATAAAACTATACTAGATAAAGAACATATACAACTATACTAGAGAAAGAACATATACAACTATACTAGAACAGTTCATTACTTTACATATACAAGAATACGTTAATTATTGTGATATGAATCGGAGCATGACTTAAATGTCATGGCCCGAGTTGTAGCCAGAGTCTTTTGAAGAGAGAGCGTGAGTTTGCATATAGATCTATACTGGATTGACTATCCTACACCTTGTTTCTAGCTACAGCCGGACTTGCAGGTCTACGGGTGCCAAACCGTTTTACGACCATTCCTATGTCGTTGTTACCAGTCAATAGTATGGTACAATTAATCACATGATACCTTAATATAAATTCGGTTTAAGGTAGTTAGTATAGCCGTAGTTCCTATAATACAACACTACAGTACTACAATAATTTACCCATTACATATATTTAGTGATTATTTCACTTAAACATTAATGTACAAACTATATTTTGTTAATGATAGTTACACTTGGGAAATTACACAATTTTACAACAAACGAACATACAAAATAGTTAAGCCTTGGTAGAAGGCTACTTTAATAGGAAATATAGGTTTTTCTGAGAGATTCAAACTTTTACAAACACTTACAAACACTTACATACATTTTACAAACTTACACTTGCGACATGTTCAAACGTTTTGATAACAAACACTGACACTAAAATACTTATGAACTCACCAGCTTAATGTTGATAAACTCTTTCAAAATAACTTGTATTCTCAGGTCATCAGTAGACAGGTACCGAGGCCAGCTTTTGAGAAGATGGAGTGCATCCAAGACTGATCTTATTATCTTGATTTACATTATGTTTGGTGTCTATAACTGTTTAGAACACGCTTGTATTAAAATTATATATTTAATGCAATGGATGATGTTGTATGCTTGTTTACTTTTACTGTGTTGTGATACTTTACATGACGTCCTCCGCCCCAGAACGTTTCTGCCGTTCTCGGTTTTGGGGTGTGACAGGCATCGACCATAATTTTTCTGCTCCATAAACTCCTCAACAAAACGGTGTAGTCGAACGACGAAACAGAACACTTGTTGAAGCTGCTCGATCCATACTCAATTTTGCAAATCTTCCACTCTATCCTTGGGTTGAAGCTATTTCTACTGCATGCTTTACTCAAAATAGAAGTATCATCAATCGACGCCTCAACAAAATGTCGTAGGAAGCCATGAATGGTCGGAAGCCAACTATCTCATTTCTTCATGTTTTCGGATGTGGATGCTTCATCAAGAACAACCGTGATCAGTTTACCAAGTTCCAACCTAAAGCTGATGCAGCCATCTTCCTTGGATACTCTTCTAAATCAAAGGCTTATAGAGTTCTTAATCGGAGAGCTCGTGTTATGAAAGAAAGATTTGATGTTACCTTTCATGAAAATTTTGTTCGGAATTCTGGCCCAACCCATGTTACAACTCACATTATGGAGTCTGATGCTCCAGCGCCAGGATGTCTGAACCAGCAAACAATCCTTGAAGTTGACTTTGAGACCTTGTTCGGACCCTCAGAAATGGATCTTGATTCGGAATCTCGAACAAGATCAACGATGTCAGAAGCTCTGGTCTCTAAAAACATGTCTGGTTCGTCCACAAGTCTTCCTCCATTTGATTCTGAACCGTTTCAACCTTCACATGTTGAGGGGGAGAATGGTCACTATTCCCTTGAGTCAAATGTGGATGGATTTCAAGATGCAGTTGTTGCTTTCGATGATTCCAATCCTATCAACATTGATGATGATGCAAACTTCTTTGAATTCCCACCTGAAGATGATATCAACCTATCCGGTTCAAAAGTTCAGGGGGAGCATCATACACGCGTTCAAACTATTCAGGGGGAGCAACATAACCCCATTGTTGATATTGGATCGTCTGTTGCACAAGAACTTCCAAGGTTACATGTTTGGACCAAGGATCATCCTCTGAACCAAGTGATTGAAAACCCAAACTCTGGTGTACAAACTCAATCTGCTAGAAATCTTCAAAATGAATGTCATTTTTCGGCATTTATCTCTATGGTTGAACCCAAATCCGTTAAAGAAGCACTTGAACATGCTGGCTGGATTCCAGCCATGCAATAATAGTTAGCAGAATTTGATAGAAATGAAGTTTGGTCTCTCGTCCCTCCCCCTCAGAACCATCCCATTGTCGGTACTAGATGGGTGTTTCGCAACAAGTTAGATGATGCAGGAGTTATCATTCGAAACAAAGCAAGATTGGTAGGTAAAGGATTTACACAGATTGAAGGTCTTGATTATGATGAGACCTTTGCTCCTATTGCACATCTTGAAGCTATCAGATACTTCCTTGCTTGCTTATAAAGGCTTCAAGGTTTACCAAATGGATGTCAAAAGTGCTTTCCTAAATGGTGAACTTGAGACTAAAGTATATCTTCAACAGCCTCTCGGTTTTTTTAATCTTTCATATCCAAAATATTGCTATAAACTTCGAAAAGTTGTCTATGGACTTAAGCAAGCTCCTCGCGCATGGTACGAGACCCTCACTGATTTTCTCAAGCATTCAGGCTTTCAAAGAGGAATTCTAGATCCTACTCTGTTCTGAAGGTCAAATGGAAAGCACTTCATGCTGGTCCAAATCTATGTTGACGACATCATTTTCGGATCCACCGATTCTTCAATGGTTGCTGACTTTGCTAAGTTAATGGTCAGTAGGTTTCAAATGAGCATGAATCGGGAATTAATCTTCTTTTATAGTCTTCAAGTCAAATAGACTAACAAAGGAATTTTCATTCACCGAGAAAAGTACATTTTGGAACTCCTCAAAAAGAACTCAATAGACACATGTGCCTCAGCCAAGGTACCAATGGTTTCGGACACAAGATCTTTGCTAACCCTTCAGGTGTAGCAGTTGATAAAAAGAAGCACAGAGAAATGATAGGATCCCTGCTCTATCTCACAGCAAGTCGTCCGAACATCATGTTTTCTACATGTTTGTGTGCCAGATTTCAATTCAACCCAAAGATGTCTCATCTTTTGGCTGTAAAACAAATTTTCTGATACCTTAAAGGTACAAAGAACCTCAGAATCTGGTACCCAGCAAATGAGAGCTTCTTACTTCAAGCATATTCAGATTCAAACTATGGTGGTCTACAATTGGATAGGAAAAGCACATCAGGTGTATGTCAATTTTTAGGTGGTCGATTGGTTAGTTGGTCATCCAGGAAACAGAACTGCATTGCCGCTTTCAACTCTTGGATTATGGTTACCGCTTTCAACGCATTCCTATCTATTGTGATTCTCAAAGTGCCATTGCAATTTTGCACAATCCAATTCAGCACTCCATGACGAACCACATTGACATACAGTACCATTTCAAAAAATATCATGTCTTAAATGGCAACATTGAACTCATTTTTGTTCCATCTGACGATGAAATTGCTGATGTTTTTACTAAGGCATTAAACAAAACCAAGTTCAATGGTTTTCTGAACAAAATGGGTATGATGATGCTTGATCCTCAGCTCTTTCAAGAGACTTGCACACTATGATGGCAACATCAGATAGAAAATAGGTTCCGATCTCAAAATCCTTTTTCATCTCGGAACTATTGTCTCTTGGAATACATAGGATCATTTTACTTGTCTTTATTTACAACCACCACTTGAGTTATAAGTTCTACAGTTCATCTTGTCATTTGATTTTCATAGTCCACATAGTCACATGATCAAATTTTCACCTCGGAATTTACTTTATAAGGTCATCCTGGAATTCAAATCCGAAAAGGTATTGTATTCTATACTTCGAAATTTTTTCAAATCTTTCTCCAAAATTTCCTTCAAATGAATTCTGGAACATCAAAATAACCATTTCGGAATTTTAAAATTTTTGACTCTGGATTTTTCAAAATACACTTCTTCTTTTTGCTCCGGAACTTACTTCTTCAAATTTTTGTCCGAAATGTTGTCACAAAATCTTCTTCGGAATCTTTGAAATTTTCTTTCTCCGGAATTGTTTTAAAATATTCTACTCCGGAAATCAAATGATTTTGGCTCCGGAACCTCAAATTTTCACTCTGGATTGTTCAAATTTTGGACCCTTTCTTCAAATCACCATGATTCGGAATACACCTCATTACCCTCCGGTTCTCAAACTGACCGGAATCAATCATCCGGAAGTCCTAGGGTTTGTAAGATGAAACATTTTTCTTGTAACGGTAACTTTTGAGGATCCTTACCGTGTCTTCCTTGAAACTCACGCCACGATTGAACATCTCCAAAAGCAACCATCACATCGTCGTTTAGGGATTCCATTTTAAGCTATCATCCATCCCAACCTTTCCTATCCCAGGTCAATTCACCCCCTTAAACCGTTAAACATTAAATGCAACCCATTATTGCTTCGGATCCTCATCATTACTATTCCTTACCCGAACCGTTTCACTCACCTATATAAACACCTCAAAACCCTCATTCACCTCTTTACGCGCTCAAATTTTCAAAAATTTCCAAACCCTCTGTGTTCATCGAGTTCTTCAAGCTATCATAATCCTTCATCAATGGCGTCCCAATCTTCTTCTCAAAAACTTGCTACAACTGCTTCAACAACCAAGAAATCTATCACCAAGAAGAAATCTTCCAAAGAATCATCATCCTCTCACTCATATGAGCCTTTCCAAGTGGGAGACTGTTGGAATAGTGTCTAAGGCTGCAACTATATTAGGCAAGTATTTGACCCGATTGTGCATGGTCCTTTTAGGTTGCCTTCACCATAGCAACTTGACATGATGATTTATAATGAGAGAAGAAATATTATTTATATATTATGAGAATAATATAAGGAATAATAATATTGTTATAAGTCATAAATTAATTAGGAATTAATTTGGTGACTTAAAGAGATTAATTAAATAAAAGGGCATAAATTGTCAATTGTATGATAGTTGTACTTTGAGCTGTAATCCCTTAAGGATAAGGGGTGGATGATTTTAGGGCTTTGGATAGACCTAGAAATCATCCAAGGCTTATCATAAGGGGGATTGGATTGCTTAGGGCCTAAGTTATCCAATTAGGGTTTAAGGGTGAAACCCTAGGAGCCTTACAAGTGTAAATAGACCCAAGGGGTCAATGAAATCGGCACTCTTGCCTTTGGAAGAACCCTGGCCGATTTCTTGCTCCCTCACCTCTCTCTCTAATCATCCTATTACTAAGTTAGTGTTTGTAAGCCATTAGAGGAGTGACAATTGTGACTCTAAGCTCCAAGGATAAGAAGATTCAATCAAGCAACTTAAGGTAATCTTCTAGATCTGTTTTTCTTATGTTATTACCTAGATCTATTGTTCAAAAGTCTTGGATACAATGTATGTTCAATTAGAGAAACCTAGATCCAAGCATTAGGGTTTGTATGTGCACATAGGAATGTTCATATGGCTAAAACCCATCACCTCATTATGCAGCAAGTCCTTCTCAAGCTGCTAAGAGCCTGTTGGAACATTGTTGATGTTCCTAATCATAAATTTGATGAGAAGATTTTTGTTCTTGGAAACTTGTTTGATCATCTCAAATCACAAGCTCCAACTGCTAAAGCCTACGATGCTCTCACTCTTAAGCTCAACACCAGCTTCCAAAAGGTGTTCGAAAAATTCTCTAATATAAAGGAATCCCTCGTCCTTACACCAGCTCAAAGGTTCACCGATGCAAGAGGGGGAGAAGGTCCAAGACAACCATGGAAGACTGCCTTGGAATATCAGCTCCGAGATGAAGATGAAAATTTCGATGATGAAGTCCAAGTTCTTTCCGGACTTCTAGGAAATGATGATGATGATGATGATGATGATGACGATGATGATGATGGAAGTGATGAATAGGAAGTGGAGTATGTAACCAATGTTGTAATTGGAATCCCAGCTCCAAAGAAATTTCCTGCCAAGGTGCTTACGGAGGAAGAGCAGAGAATTTGGTCCATAGTCTCATGGACATCCACTCTGCCAGATGTGTTTCAGAGAAGTGTTCAAATGGCCAAAGCCAAGACCAAGTTTACAGTTGATGCTCTGTTCCACTCCATCCATGCTGCCACCAATTCTGGCTCCAAAAATTGCTTCGATTGATGAAGGTTCACCCCTCCGGACTCCAGACGACATTCCAGAAGAACCTCTTCAATCCTCTCCTACAAAGTTCACCATTGACGAGAACATGATGCATGTTATCTCGGTTCTAAACAAAAAAAAGGCAAGAAGCCCATCACGGAAGATCATCAATCCCTCCACTCCGGACCTCCACCAAAGCAAAATTTTGGATGGTCTCGGGAGGAAATCAACAAAGCCCTAGAGGATAGCATCCGAATCCAAGCTCTCAAAGACAATCCTGATCTGATGCGCGGTATCTCTCCTCTATGCCGTGAAGGCATTCTTCGTGATTCAGACATTGTACCTTTCATCTACTACGATGTTCCAACAACTGATTCAGAACAACTTGATCTGCCTCTCTCTCCATACAGCAAGTTCTATATCAAGTTTGCTCCCCTTCACCCAAATGAAAATCCGGAGTTGATTATCTGGATAGAGCGTGAAAGTTTGAAAACATTCTACTCCAAGAACGCACAACCTCAAAAGGAAGTGTGGACAAGGAAAAGGATAAATAAGATCTCCGGTTCTAGAAGGAAGATCTTGGTGAAATATGAACTCAACTGCCCATTGTTCCGATATCACATCATCCGGAACAAACCAGCGGACCGCACCATCACTGACTGATTTTCCTGCAATGAATCCAAACGATATCCTGACTTTAGCTGCACACTTTCGGAGTCTTCAAAATGATGATATCAGCATGGGTGCTTACCATGCTGCTCTAAGCTATCTCAAGGATTGTGTCGCGGAATTCTGTCGTTGTGATTATGAGGTAGCTCACTTGTACGGAACCAAAGACTTTATTGTTAAGATCGAATATGTGCTGCCAGAAGCTGAACTGCTTACTGAAGGTCCTATTGATGAATCGGCTCTAGGGTTTGTTTACAAAACAAAGAAGACAAACAATAAGGAATTCATCCGATTCCTTGACAAACACCTAGTTCCCACAAGTGCCCTCGAGAAGTTCATCAGTCGAGCATCCAGGTCCGAAGCCCCTGAACATGTCAAGACGAAGTTTGTCAGTCAATTGTAGTGGTATATTGAAGTCAGGGAGTGGTTGTTTAGAGCTTACATGTTCATCAAAGAAGAAGCGTACTAAGCTGACTTGATTGCTAAGTTCACTTAAGGGGAGATTGTTGGAACTTGAAAGTGAACCTCTAGCAATCTTAAACCTTTTGGGAATTCCAAAGTCAGTTATAGTTCCAAAATGAAAGATGCTACGGAATCAGTTTTGTGTCCGGAAGTGAAGTAATGTTGCGGATGAGAAGATCAGTTGAAGGCATTCCGAAATGAACTATGTGTCCGAAATGTTACTTTTTCCGAATCAATGTTTTGTCCATGTGCATTTATTGTATTTGTCTCTTAGCTTGATTTAACTTGTCATAGGAGTTAGTCTCTTTTGTCAAACACGGATATTTAGAGTGTCAGAAGTAACTCTTTTATCCATTCCTATGTATGTAATCAGTCAGTACTATGTATATTGTACTCCTATTTATATGAGATTTCAATGTTAAATCAAGAGACTGATCATTCAATCAAATATAGCAACATTCTAGTTACTTCACCTTTCAAGTTATGCTCTCAAACATTCTTCTTATTCTTCATTTATTATCTTTACATTGATCATTATCTTCTCTCTTCATTTATATCTTGAATACTTTGTTCATTGCATTAACTCAGACTTGATTGGTCTTGCCAGACTTGACTGGAACATTCATTAGTAACCAGACTTGATCTTAAGCATTCATTCAAGGTTTGAGTTTTCAAACCTTGTCCCTACGCATCAGATCATCCTTGTTTTTATACACAATCAATCATAGCCCCATTAGGGGCCAACCAATACATACCCACAATAACCTTACACCATCACAGGGGAATCGACACTAAATCAATCGAATATCTCTCACTGAACATATTCAAAAAGCATCCCCAATGAACCCTCAAATCATTAAATGAACTATCAACAATCTCCACCTCCAACGGATAATCCAAATTCCCTGGAGCATCGCTAATCTTCTTGCTAAGCGCAAGAGACACAAAAGATCGGGTAGCACCCAAATTGAACAGAACATAACAAGTAGTACCATTCACTAAAAACCTCCCTATACATGATCATATAATATGTAAGAATAAATAAGTAAAGCAATAAAAGATATGGTAAAGGTACATACCAGTAACCACACTAGGAGCTGGTCGCACCTCCTCGCCTATCAACTAGAATGTCCTGCTCTTCACCACCAAAGCCTCCGCCTTACCCTAGTGGCCATCAACAATGCTCAAAGTGGATGATGTAGGTACCACCACTGATCCCCCTATCAATCTCCGGTAATTGGACTTCTTGTGGCTCGCCTGATTGCAGTGGAAACATATCAATGCTCCGCGGGTGCAATCCCTTCTAAAATGGACTGTCTAGCCATATCTGAAACAACTCCCTCCCTTCTTTTGGCAGCCCCCCTCGTGATACTTCCCACACTTGGCATAATGGTCCTGGTCCTATTGGCCTCTCGATCACAAATCAACAGTCTTGGGCCTCTTCACTTGGCCCTCCAATGTCTGTGTTTGAATTGGTCTTTGCTTCCTCAGAAGCTCCAAATCGATCTCCCTCTCCTGAGCTCTGGCTATCACATCCTCGAGGGTCTTGCAACCTGAAGGACTCACAAAATCTCTAATAACATCCCTCAAGATATCATGGTGCCTCGTCTTCTTCATCTCTTAATCCGCAACATATTGTAGAACCAGCAAAGCTCTCTTTGGAACTTACCGGTGATCTCCACCATAATCTTTGTAGTCTAGAGAAGGTCCTAAAACTCCGTCGCCAACTGCTTCTTGATAGTTGTTTCAATCACAACTCTAAACCTCGTCATAAAATCCTCCCAAGTCATGGCCGATATGGCCTTAGATCCCAAGGCATGACCAATCTCCTCTCACCAATCATGATCTCGGTCCCTCAGAAGGCATGATGTGAATCCCACCTTCGACCCCTTAGGGTAGAAGCTTGTTTGATGAGCATTATCCATATCAGTGATCCATCATTGGCTAGCAATAGGATCCTTCTTCCTGAAGAACCTCGGGACTCCACAAGCCTTGAACTCCCAAAATTAGAGAGTTTGTGCCCCTAACTAACCTGCAACAATCTTGGACCGAAAGGCCTCTAGGCGCTCGTCCAGAAGCTCAATAATCTCCTCCTTGATGGTTCCAAACATCATAGGAGTAGCATCCAAGATACTGCAAGTGATCTCAGACGTGATCAACTTGCGTATCCTCTCATCAATCGGTTCGGCACCAGAGCCATAACTAAAACCCGATCCATAACCTCCTCCTTGAGTGATCACCATGTTGAAATACAAACATATAAATGATCAGAATATACTCGAGGGAACTCTCACACCACAAGCTTCTTAGGATCTCCATGATTTTCCTTGATTCGAGTACGTATCTTATGCTTTCAGTAGTACAGGCCTAATACTACCTTCCATACTTATCGGTACTTTCCTCAAGAACCATCCTGAATCCTCTAAGTCACTCCACCCAAGCAAATCACATAAGCCCTAGGATAAACAACATGCATAACCCCATTCTAGTATTCCTTAGGCTCTCCTAGGAATCCTCGCCTCATCGACCTCTGCAATACTAGGAACTTCTACCAACACTTCTGGTTGCCTTATGCATGCAAATTATACACAATACGAGATTCGATAGATGGTCGAATAAATGATTCTAACCTAAGCCCACAACCAAACAAGGAACAAGAAATAAGGCTAAATAAATTATTTTAAAGTTATGAGATCCTAATCATATACAATTTTAAAACATACACCTAGCAATTAACTCCATCGATATAGATTCCACGTAATACATAGAATCCACTCCCTCTAGGCTACAAGGAATCACACAAATCATGCAATTTTAGCATGTGATTCCTTAAGGTGTCCTTAGCCCTACTTGTAACATGTAATTCACATAATAGTATACTAAAAATAATACTTATGTATGGGTATTTTAGGAATCACTTACTCGAGCTCTGCTAATTGCACATGTTGCACCCCTTTCTTTATAGAAAACTTATTTTCATTTTAAAAGATTATCAATTCCTCAGTTTGAGATCAGACACATCTAAGAGTGTGCCCGAATCCCTCAGACCAAGGCTCTAATAGCAACTTGTAACATCCCAAAATACTGATAAAAATTTTGATTTTTAATCCATCAAAGTCATAGGGGAAACGTTGTGCAGTAAAGTCGGGCCCTTCCCTTTAGAATTGGAAGTACTTGAAATTTGTTAAACCACAAAACCGTAAGCACAAAGCTTAGTGATTTCCCCAAAATACCACATACCATACAAATAGGCCTAGCCTAACATACAAACAAATGGTCCCAACCCAACATATAAATGGGCCCATCCCAAAATACATATAAATGGGCCTAACCTGACACGAAAATAGGCCCAGCCCAATACACATGCAAATAGGCCTAGCCCAACATACAAGTAAATGGGCCTAGCCCAATGTACACATGCAAGAGTCACAAAGACAGCTAGCATCCTACACAGTATATTGAGAAGACTCACTTTAATCTAAAGACAGACAAATCTCACACTCGAGCTATTGATACTAGAACTCCTCATACTAATCATATACACAATAAAACCCTAATCAGAAAATAAGGTAATAATCCATACTCAAGGGTCTTAATTTATAGTTACTCTCCCTGGGGTAAAATACTATTTTACACTTCCAATACGAGAACCCACTCCACTTGACCAATAATCCATTTTGTCCAAAATCACCCCTTCTAGTGCTACCCCCAACATAACACCATGATCTACCCCCAGCGTAGAGCCTCAGATGGGAATACAGGGACATTTCAGGCTACGTTGATGTTAGTACATGAAAAGTGCCCCTTAGTTAATCCGATCTTAATGATCATTTAAGAAGTAATGTATACTCCGAGATGAAGAGTAGTTTTTAAAGTGAATAAATTTCCGAGATGATGTTGTTTGAGAGTTTAGTCAATGTGTTCTGATAGAAGTGAAAGTACTTATTTGTTGTATATTGTTTGTAATTTAGTCTAGTATAACTAACAAGATCAACATCAACGGTTGTGTCAGGCTGTTGATCTTTAGTCCATGCACACTTTATCTTGAATTTGTCTTTAGTAACTCCTTGGCTATAAAATGAGTATCAACCTTTGTAATATATGTGCAACTTGAGAACAACTTCACTTCTATCAAATCAATAATTATCCAATCAATCATTTCTCTCTAATATTCTTCTTGTACTTATTTACTTTTCACTGTCCATACATTATATTAATTATCTTGAGCATCTTGTTGAGTTATTTACTTCAAAGATTGACTGGTTTATCCAAACTTAACTAAATCTTTTATTATAAAAAATCATTGACATTAGATTAACTCAAGGTTTGAGTTTTCAAACCTTGTTCATGCAAATTCGTGAACTCATAAATGGTATCAGAGCCTAAGTGGTTTTCCTTTGAATCCATAATAACATATTATAGTTGGTTGAAGATTACCTTAGTATCTCAATCATTTATGTGTTTAGGATAAAAGTTATTCTATATACCACTTCACCTCTAATATTTAAACATCAATGGTTGCTTCTCATCATTCTCAACAAATATATTCAATGTAAACTGAAAATAGCATGGATTTTCCATTGTGTGCCCCATTGCTAGTTGTCAAAGAGTATGATCACTGGAAAGTCAAAATGGAGAGATTTTTTGTTAGCAAGGAAAAAGGTGGAAAAATATGGAGGGCAATGAAAGAAGGTCCTCGTGTTCCTGTTAGGCAAATGGTTAGAGATAATGTTGGCACTCTTATGGGCCAAGAAGAGCTCCGACCAGCACCTTTAATAGCAAATGACGTTGAGAAACTCCATGCATATCAGATTGCTTTTTCGGGAATGGTGTTTAGTGTTCCACCATCTCTCTTTGAGCACATTAAGTTATGCAAAGCTGCCAAAGAGATTTGGGATACACATCAAGATTTTTTTGAAGGATTGGAAAATATGAAGGAAAATCGTCTAACATATGTGGTAAACAGCTTTGACACTTTCACTATCATACTTGGTGAATCTGTTGCATATGCATCGAATCAGTACAGAAACGTTGTGAACAACATGGCTGCACATGGTGTTGTTCGCACTCCGCTTGAGTACAACCTGAAGTTTTTCAACATTCTTGGAAAAGGATGAGGAAATGTTAAATCCTATTTTCAGAGTAATTGATCTTTGAAGAAACTAAAGCTCTACAATTTGTTCAACAAACTACAGGGTTACGAATCTAATGTTGCTCAAACATTAAGAGAACTCTCTGGGGGTCCTCTTACTCTAGTCAGTTCTATCAATCCACTTCTTCCAAACCTATTTGTCTTGGATCTAATCAAATTTATCCCATTCATTCCACCTGTTCAACCTACTCAACTTGTTCCACTTATTCCGAACGTCCCATGTGAAGAAAATTTTGATTCAGAAGCTGCTGATTCCGAACTTCGTTCCCAACAACAATTTGCACTCCTATCAATGAAGTATAAGTGGCCATAGAATCCTAATAAAAAACATCCTCACAACATAATTCAAGCTCCTCACCAAATAAATCCTCAACCCTACCCTAAACCTACTGAAAATCCACCAACTTTTCAACCTAACATTCTGAATCGCTCCTCATCACCTCAAAAAACTCTGACCTTGTCCAAACCTAAGATTTTGTGTCATAAGTGTGGTCTCCAGAACCACTATGTAAAGGACTGCTTGGCTGATGTTCCTCAAAAACCAAAGGTAAAAGAATTTGCTAACTATGCTCGTCAAGCATAGAAATACCATAGAGTGAAAAGGCATTTGTTACTATACTTTCTCGAAATGTTTATGGGTATTGGTCATCTGGTGATGAGGGTGAAGGAAAATCTAGAAGAAACCTGTGTCTTGTGGCTAGACAAACCATTGAGGGTGAAGGAAACTCTAGAAGAAACTTGTGTCTTATGGCTAGACAAACCATTGAGTATGATGAAGGCTATTGGTCTTCTGATTTTGAAGATGAAGATGAGGATGTTGAGCCAAATTACTGCTACATGCCAACCAACAACCCACCTGAAAAAAGCATCATCCAGCAAGAAAAATCCATGATTACTAAATAAATTTATTTTGTCTGTGTGTGAACCTTATTGAACTCAAATTGAATCATATATAACGTTCATTCTTAAAGCCTATGAGTCCGCCATAGATGTAAGTGAGAAGTCGGATAGTGAGTTAACCAGACTTAGATTACGATTCAAAGACCGCAAGCTTGAGATTGAATCCTTAGAGCATGAACTTGTAATATCTAGGGATGAATGTATTATCCTTAATGACAAATGTGTCATTTCCATTAGTGAAAGAAATCTTATCAACGATAATATGCGTCTTAATGCTAATACTGATAGTCTACACAATTCTATTGATATGATTGAATCAAATGGACTAATGACTCCCAATTTTCGTCATCCTTGGTCCAAAGCACCTAGTCTTGGAAGCGAGATTCTGAAATCTATTGCTCGTCTCCTGAAGGAACTTCAGAATTTGACATTTATGCGAGACATTCCGAACCATACTTATTCGGATACTCTTGTCTCGCCATTTTCATCCCTTCAAGAGACTTAGTATGGATTGCAATCATTGATTCATGAGTTCAAACCAATCACTATTACATGTCCTGATTCCTTGCAACTTTCGACTCTGATATCCCTGGACCTGAATCAGTCTTCGGAATTTCCACATGGCACAAGGGGCACTTGATTTATCTTCTAACTCTGGTCCTCCGAATAACTGCGTTATTGAGTAAATTATTCCTGAAACAAGTGGACATGACTTGGAAAAACCTAATGATTACACTAACTTATTTTGGGCATGTCACACACCCGGCCGACGGCGAAAACGCTAGGCTATGCGATGTTAAAATTTTTGATTTCAAGTCATAGACATACATTGAATAATACACTGATATATCATACAACTTCACTTATTATTCATTAAGTAAGATGTATTACAAAGCTATTTGAGATAAAAATAAGTCGCAAAAGCAAACTACAATAATAAAGCATATAAACTTCAAGCGGCATCACTGGGGTTACTTCCCTCCTCCTCTAAAATCATTCTCATGAGAAAACATGTGGTTATGAAAGGTCAACATAATGTTGGTGAGTTCATAGGTTTTATTGTTATAAATTGTGTTGTAGTTGTTTCAGTTATCTTGAACTTATTTCCTCGAGTTTGAGTATACTATCACTACTTGTTTTAGGTAGTATTCTAATAATAGCCTATGATGGTTATTCTTAGTTTATCTTAGTTATTCAGAGCTTCGTTCTTCGAGTTGAGAGTACTATCACTACTTTCTTATGTTATTCCCTAGTAGAGTCCAAGATAGTTTTAGTTTAATAAGGTTACGACGAGTTCCTATAATCGAGTTATGATTGTTAAGTGTTCCCCGAAAACCACGATGCTTCATCAGACGTTACAAATGTGTTTAAAAGTTATGCCTGCTTCGACTTGTCGTCGAGTTGTAGCTAGCAACCACAGGTGGGAGTGTCAATCCCCTGTATATCTATACATATCTTTCCTTTCACTTAAGAATTAACTATTATAGGTTGGGGGCTAGCTAAAAGTCTTTTAGCGTGTTGATGAATCGTGTCTCATCTAACTCTTGTTGTGGGGGCCTCCCCTGGTCGGTCATGTCATTATTTTTTGTTTGTATTTATACAAGATACTTATTATGTATATTATTAACCTTATACATATATAAATACATACATGCATATATATATATATATATACATACATACATACATACACACACACACACACACACACACACACATATATATATATATATATATAATCAAATTAGTGTGTTTTATGTAGCCGAGTATTCGGGTAGAGTAACCACTAGGTACTAAGCTTATCCAAAAAGTGGCTATAATAACGATTGGAATACAATGTTTCTTGGCAACTGGCCATTGTAACAACTAGATATATTGTTTTCTATTAGTGTGAATCAGTATAACAAATAGGCATAATATTAACTTTGAGCAAAGTATCTACCGGGCATAATTGATGGGTTTTAGCCAAAAGAACATCCTATGTGCTCATGCAAACCCTAATGCTTGGTTCTAGGTTTCTCTATTGTACATGCATTCATCCAAGACTTTCAAACCCCAAATCTAGTGTATATAATCGAAGTTAACATAACAATTAGGGTTTAGACCTTACCTTGATTGTTATGTAGCAAATAAAAATCTCAATTCCTCCTTGTAATTGGCTTCTGAAAGCTTAGTGTCACAAATGTCACACCTCTAATGGCTCACAAACACCAAGAGCAAGAGGATGACTTAGGAGAAGAAAATGAGGCACCAAAAAACCGTCCAAGAACCCTAAAGAATGCTTAGCCACGTTTTTGGGTGCCCTAGGGGTCTTTATATAGTGAGGCTATTAGGGTTATCAATCAAGGAAACCCTAATTTGACTACTTAGGCTCTAAGCAGCCCATAGACTCCCTTTAGAACACCCGTTGGACGAATTCCTTCTGGGCTTCCCATAGAATTCGTCCAACCTATGTTCTAAGGTGATCCATAGTCCAGTTGCAACTATCTTATAATTACAATATCTACCCCCGAGTTTAGTTAATCTCTTTTAGCCATAGAATTAATTTCTTAATTAATTCTTGTCTAATATTAATTAAACTATATGATTTCTATATTATTCATATAATATATTAATAAATCATAATTAATCTCTTTCTCCACAAATCATCGTATCAAGTTGCTTTGGTGAAGGCAACCCAAAAGGACCATGCACAACCGGGTCAAGTACTTACCAAATATAGTTACGGGCTTAGACACTAATCCAACAGTCTCCCACTTGGATAAGTCTAGTAACTATAGTGTAAGCACAACCCGGTTAGCAATCGTAGCTTTCAAAAGTCGCTGTCAACTTTGATCTTATCATAAGCGTGTCCTTTAGATAAGGGATCATATATTCCTCCATTCTAGATATCATATGAACTGATACATGGATTTAAATCATACTCTCTATTCATGTGTTGTTTCCCAATTTCCGATTTATGACGACTGACAATAGACTACAATTGAACACATCAACTTAGTCCTGACTTGGCCAAGTGCTGAGGTGTCATAACTAAATCATCGAGGGGCACATATATTGCTTTTATCCCACTTTGGGTAAAAGGAACGGATAAACTTTGACTCAATGCTTGCTTGTACTTACTCACCTGTAACACCCCGTTCTTCGAGTGTGCAATTATAAGTCCCTGAGATTTAAGAGGAAGGGTAATTCTGGTCCCTTTTGAGAAATGAGCTTCATCCGAGAAGGTTTCGGACGGGTGTATGTGTTAGAAGTATTGGGCTTCTCGTCACCCTCGTATGAATGTAAAGTTATTTGAGAGTGGGAGTAGATTAGAGGAGTTGCGGTGCCTCGAAGTTGATCATTGTTTATAGTTATTTGTGGATTAAGAAGGAAATGGTCTCATTCATGCATGGCATGCATGCATGCTTTTGTGCTTTGAAAGGTGGCTGGGTACACCCAGCGTAAGCTGGACGTACGCCCAGCGTAATGGGAGGATGATATGCGCGTTGGCCGGGTGAGTACGCCCCGCGTACCAGGGAGGTACGCCCCGCGTAGTAACAGGAATCCCAAACCCTATTTTTAGGGTCAGCCACTATATAAGGAATAAGATGGTTCACCCCTCAGCCTCCTTACACTCATCTTCAACCTCAGAGAAACCCTAATCTCGTATTCCCTCCATATTTGAGGGTGTTTGACCTTTAGAAGCTTGTATTGGCAAAAGAAGGGCTTGAAGGAGAAAAGGGAAGTTGTCAAAGAAGAAGAAGAACGTGTGGAACTTGTGGATCTGAAGAAATACCACCCTTTAAGGTATAAAGCTTCTTGCTTGACCCTCATATTGCATAGATCTATGTATTTTGAAGCTTTGTTATCATTCTTGTCCCAAAAGTCTTCATCTTGTTGCATAGTCCGATTTGGTCAAGTGTATCTGTCCTTTCAGACCTTTGGAGAGGTCTTGAGTGATAAAAATGAGGTCCCAAGGGCTGTAGCTATTCCATGTATGATTTATGTGGGTCTTAATGGATTAAGACCTTGGATTAAGAGCTTAAGGACGTCCCCAGTAATAAAGCCTGAGACTTTATGATTTCTAATCATATTTGGCACATGGATCTGTAGTTTGGGCTTAAGAGCTTAAGCCATTAAGCTGTAAGAAGGACTTAATAGTTTTGGCAGTTACACCCCGCGTAACGGTGTAGTACGCCCCGCGTAACGGGCTGGTACCCCGATTATCCTCTGTGAGTCAATGCAGTACGCCCCACGTACCAAGGAGAGTACGCCCCGCGTACTCCTCCTGTGGACTTCGTTTTGGACCTTTGTGTTGGGCCATTTGCGGGTTGTGGTGTTTGGGCCAAGTCTGGAAATTAGGAATGGAGTATTTTGGGTCCAATTAATATTATGAATATTGGATCTAGGCTCATTTGGTGAGGTGGGCCCAATTTGGTAAATTGGGCCAATGTGGGATTTGTATGAGATTGGGACTTTGGTTTTGGCCCGATAAGTGAAAGTATGTTTAACCCTATGTTTATTTTGTGATGATGGTTAGTTCGGGATTTGCGGTGAGTTGGTGATTCGAGAGTCTGCTTCTTCGGTTCAGAGTGTCGGCAATCGCGAGGTGAGTTATCCTCACTATATCAACGGGGTCTACAGCACCGAGGCCGACCCTTTATCGGATGGAAATCCGAGTAGTGTTTGTTGTTATGATATTGCGGAATATGGGCCGGAAGGCATTACGTTATGGGCCGGAAGGCATTACGTTATGGGCCGGAAGGCATTATATGTTGTGGGCCGGAAGGCATTACATGTTGTGGGCCGGAAGGCATTGCGATGTGGACCGGAAGGTCATGGCCTGGAAAGGCGTATGTGTGTAATTAGTATGTTGACTGATTTGTAGGGTGATGTTATGCTAGTGACCGGTTAGTCCGGTATCTTGGTTAGGGTAATGATATGTTATGTGATCTGTTGATCGATTTGCTGACTGTGATCTGTTGAATGATTATATGTTATATGCACAGTTGCTTGGTCTGGGGTTTGACCCGATATGTAAGGCTGTTCTATGTTCTGTTATGTTATGTATGCTGTTATGTTATGGGCCGGAAGGCAATATGTTATGGGCCGGAAGGCGATATGTTTTGGACCGAAAGGTCGTGGCCTGGAAGGGCGCAATTGTGATTGGTATTTTTGGGGGTATCTCACTAAGCTTTCGGGCTTACAGTTGTGGTTTTATGTTTCAGGTTCTCAGGAGTCTGTGGCAAGGCAAAGGCGTGATCGTACCGTTCCCCGCGTTGGTGTTTTATGAATTGAACCTGGGAAAAATACTCTGTTAAATAATGTATTGAAAACCTTTTGTAACAATGTTATTAAAATGAGTGGTTTTTGAAAAGTTTTAATTGTTTTGAAATTTTGGTCGTTACAAGTTGGTATTAGAGCCTTGGTTTGAGTGAATTGGAGAAACACTCGTGTAACTCCAGTCTCAAATCGAGGAAGGTTTTAAAAGAGAAATTAAAATGGTTTTCAAAATTTAGTAAAAGGGGGACGCGAAGGTACGATCAGCCGGAGCCAGTAAGTAACCCCAAGTTTACCATTCATGACTTTTGTTTATTTGAGCTTTGATAGAACAACATGCTAGAGTTAGGCTAGGGATCTTCAGGATTTCATGATAACGTTGCATGATTTGTGATGCCTGTAGCCTAGGGTCCCTTATGGGAGATTCTTAGTGTTCCTCTAGTGGTGAGGGTTGATAGTTGTTATGCATGTTCTCTAGGGTATTGTGGTAGTACTTCATACAAATATGGGTAGGTGTGGAAGGTACTATGGGCCCGTACTATTGAAAGCACAGGACCCATACGCATATCAGGGAAACCATGATCTCTAGGGTTGGGTTGAGAGAGTTGGATCCCAGGTTTGTGGGATGAGTCTGAGATTTGGTTTGGTATTTTCTAGTATGGAGATTCCGAGGCATGATTAGAGTGGATCCGGATCAGGATCGGGAGCTAGAGAGCGAGTTCCGGGTGGATTGGTGTCGTCTGGGGTTATCGATCAGATGAGCACGAGTGAGTTGGATGCAAGGATTCGCGAGATCCTGCATGATGAGGTTGCTGCATTGTTCCGGGCTGAGTTGCCGGAACTGTTTGGGTCGATCAAGACTGCCATGGTTGAGTATTTTGATGAGCGCTATGCGGCTCTCGCAGAGACGGCTGCCGCCGCGGCTACAGTGGCTGTAGCAGCGGTAGGGGGAGGAGCTAGTCGGGGTTTTCAGTATCGGGACTTCTATTATACGAAGCCTCTCACATTCAATGGAGTTCAGGACCCGATTGTTGCTATGAGATGGTTATCAGACGTGGAGGGGTGTTTCCTCACGTGTTTATGCCCTGCTGATCAGAGGGTGAGGTGTGCCCTGAACCTGTTGAGGCTCGGGGCGAAGGATTGGTGGAGATTGACCACGGGGTCATATTCAGATGCGCAGAGGGCTACGGTTTCATGGATCAGTTCAGAGAAATGTTCAGCACTCGCTATGTTCTGCAGGATGAGAGGGAGAGATTGGCTCGGGAGTTCCTTGAGCTGAAGCAGGATTCGGAGTCGGTGACTGAGATCACCAGGATGTTCACTGAGAGGGAAACGTTTTGCCCTGAGTTCGCTTCGGAGCAGGCTCAGATGTCCCGATATCTGAGTACGCTCAAGGGGGATATCAGACAGTTCGTGTCTGCGCAGAGGTGCGAGACCTTGTTGGAGTTGCAGGAGGCCGCCAGGCGGCATGAGTTAAAGGTTGAGTTGCAGTCGCGTGAGTTGAGGCAGGCTCCGATGCAGTCATTGCCGGCGCCGAAACGGTCCAGGACCGTTGATGTTAGAGTGGGGGATCGGAGCGGCCACACTTGTGGGAAGTGTGGGAGGGGTCACACTGGAGTTTGTTGGTCCGGTGGTGCATGCCGCAAGTGCGGAAAAGGGGGGCACTATGCGCGGGATTGTCGGCAGTCAGTGCCGGTTCAGGATTTGAGGATTTGTTACCATTGTCGTCAGGTTGGACATTTAAGGGTCAACTGTCCACAGCTTTTTGCAGGATCGGTGCAGGCTCCAGCACCAGCCACTTTGAGGAATTCAGGTGGAGGTCAGGGTGGAGTGGAGCCCCCAGGGGGCTCAGGTTCGTGCTTATCAGCTTGCGGCAGAGGAGGTCAGAGCAGTGTCGAATGCAGCTGCGGGTATGTTTCTTTCGTGATGTCTTGTTATCTTGCGATTATTGCGGTGTTTTGTTTGTGCTGGTATCTTTGTGTGGTTTACGATGCGGTATTCGTCGTTTTGCGGGTTGGAGTTTTTGGTTATGGATTTGGGTTTCGGGTTTTCGTTTTGGTATCTGTTGTTCCCTGAGGGTTTGGTATGGTTATAATTTGGTGTTTGTGCTATCGTTGGTTATCTTTCGTGAGGGCTATTAGTGGAGATGCGGCATTGGGTTGAATGTCGGGTAGCATCAGCAGTCGTGGAGTGGATAATTGGAGATCGGATTCTTTTTGAGCTGATTGATCAGTGAGGAGATGTGTTTTGCTGAGGGTTACTTATGCTTGTGGGAAGCAGTCAGTGTGTAAGTGTTCTCTTTGTGCGGGGTCGTTCTGGAAGGTCGTTAATGGCGACCGGTGGTTGTTAGCCAGTGCTTTAAGTGGGGGAGAATTGGAGAATTCTCCGGGAGATCGATGAGTATTTGAGGGTGCTTAGCTGTTGGGATTCAGCAGTGATCTGTCAGCCCAGAGTATAGGCTGATAGGAGCGAGTGTCGGGCATGCGGGGCGGGATACAGACCTAGGGCATTCGATTGTGGAGGCCTGGAAGCAGGCCGGGATCAAGTTTGAGTAGGTAACCGGGGGTTATGTGATCAGAGTATTTGTATGCTTTATGTACGTGATGTGTTGTACTGCATTAATCCTATGGGATTTATGTTGTGCATGTTTATAGAGTTGGAACCGGAAGGTTCCCAGAGTTAGAACCTGAGGGTTCACAGAGTTTGGGTGTACGGACCCACAGAGATATAGCCTCGAGTGGCTAATATGTGTTATGTGAGTCGGTCCAGTCATGCTGGAGACTCTGCTGGTATTGTTGGATCAATTTAAGATTGTGGATTGTGTATGTTGCAGTGTGATTGCATTGGAAGGTCTGGCCCCGAGTAGTGATCTGATGAGTTGAGATAGTGCATGGGCTTGAGAGCCCCTGCTATGAGAGCTAGAGTATGTGTGTTGCATGGATAGCGGCTACGCTAAAAAGGTGGTGTCGCATTGGGCGCGCACCTTGGCACTTGTTTGGGTGGCATGATGGCTAAGTGGATTCCTTGGAAAAGGAAGTGAGAGAGGTGTGTAACCCGAGAGGGAGTGCAAGTTCACGGAAGTGAAAGCAGCAGGGCAGGGTTATGATCAGAGTAATTCGAGTAAGATTTTTGAGCAGCGCGATTGCGATGATGGTATGGAATAACATCATGATGGGATGTCTGCTGAGAACGCGGGAGGAATTCCGCAGATGTAGAGCCAAAAGACTCGGAAGGGATGCAGGGAGAGAGTCTTGGGCTCTCAGTGTGATTCTGATCAAGGTATTGTATATGTAGTAGTGGTTCATCCCTGGGGGGTGTTGGAGGATATCATCAGTGTATCAGGTTTTCCCAACCTGAGGGTACTGGAAAAAGTTCAGCATGTGTATGTGATTGCAAGAGGAGAACTCGGGGGAGTTGCTCTGAGATTGAGAATGGGTCTCTCCGTCGGCACGGAATGGATAGAGTGGGATTCGGATCGGGGATCCGATGGTTCATGGCTTTCTAGCCCTTATGGGTCGAGTGCTTGTTGGGATTTGGGGCAGTGATGCTTCATGGGTAATTCTTGGTTGTTGAGTGTGATTATCCAAGGGTACAGTCGGTGCCCGGCTTGAGACGGTGGTCAGAACACCGCAAGAAAGGAGGAAGTGAGTTTCGGGTGTCGATGGTTGTACCTTGAGGGACCTGGTTTGGTTAGTGCCAGCTAGTGCATTGCAGGGGAAGTTCTGAATTAGAGTTGTTGCAGGCTTCGAGGGCGAAGCCTAATTTAAGTGGGGGAGAATTGTAACACCCCGTTCTTCGAGTGTGCAATTATAAGTCCCTGAGATTTAAGAGGAAGGGTAATTATGGTCCCTTTCGAGAAACGAGCTTCATCCAAGAAGGTTTCGGACGGGTGTATGTGTTAGAAGTATTGGGCTTCTCATCACCCTTGTATGAATGTAAAGTTATTTGAGAGTGGGAGTAGATTAGAGGAGTTGCGGTGCCTCGAAGTTGATCATTGTTTATAGTTCTTTGTGGATTAAGAAGGAAATGGTCTCATGCATGCGTGGCATGCATGCATGCTTTTGTGCTTTGAAAGGTGGCTGGGTACGCCCAGCGTAAGCTGGACGTACGCCCAGCGTAATGGGAGGATGATATGCGCGTTGGCCGGGTGAGTACGCCCCGCGTACTAACAGGAATCCCAAACCCTATTTTTAGGGTCAGCCACTATATAAGGAATAAGATGATTCACCCCTCAGCCTCCTTACACTCATCTTCAACCTCAGAGAAACCCTAATCTCGTATTCCCTCCATATTTGAGGGTGTTTGACCTTGAGAAGCTTGTATTGGCAAAAGAAGGGCTTGAAGGAGAAAAGGGAAGTTGTCAAAGAAGAAGAAGAACGTGTGGAACGTGTGGATCTGAAGAAATACCACCCTTTGGAGCTGGTTTAAGGTATAAAGCTTCTTGCTTGACCCTCATATTGCATAGATCTATGTATTTTGAAGCTTTGTTATCATTCTTGTCCCAAAAGTCTTCATCTTGTTGCATAGTCCGATTTGGTCAAGTGTATCTGTCCTTTCAGACCTTTGGAGAGGTCTTGAGTGATAAAAAATGAGGTCCCAAGGGCTGTAGCTATTCCATGTATGAGTTATGTGGGTCTTAATGGATTAAGACCTTGGATTAAGAGCTTAAGGACGTCCCCAGTAGTAAAGCCTGAGACTTTATGATTTCTAATCATATTTGGCACACGGATCTGTAGTTTGAGCTTAAGAGCTTAAGCCATTAAGCTGTAAGAAGGACTTAATAATTTTGGCAGTTACGCCCTGCGTAATAGTGTAGTACGCCCCGCGTAACGGGCCGGTACCCCGATTGTCCTCTGCGAGTCAATGCAGTATGCCCCGCGTACCAAGGAGAGTACGCCCCACGTACTCCTCCTGTGGACTTCCTTTTGGACCATTGTGTTGGGCCATTTGCGGGTTGTGGTGTTTGGGCCAAGTCTGGAAATTAGGAATGGAGTATTTTGGGTCCAATTAATATTATGAATATTGGATCTAGGCTCATTTGGTGAGGTGGGCCCAATTTGGTAAATTGGGCCAATGTGGGATTTGTATGAGATTGGGACTTTGGTTTTGACCCGATATGTAAGGCTGTTCTATGTTCTGTTATGTTATGTATGCTGTTATGTTGTGGGCCGGAAGGCGATGTGTTATGGGCCGGAAGGCAATATGTTATGGGCCGGAAGGCGATATGTTTTGGACCGGAAGGTCGTGTCTTGGAAGGGCGTAATTGTGATTGGTATTTTTGGGGGTATCTCACTAAGCTTTCGGGCTTACAGTTGTGGTTTTATGTTTCAGGTTTTCAGGAGTCTGTGGCAAGGCAAAGGCGTGATCGTACCGTTCCCCGCGTTGGTGTTTTATGAATTGAACCTGGGAAAAATACTCTGTTAAATAATGTATTGAAAACCTTTTGTAACAACGTTATTAAAATGAGTGGTTTTTGAAAAGTTTTAATTGTTTTGAAATTTTGGTCATTACATCACCGAATCATACACAACAATACGTTTTATAACACCAAGTTACTGGTGCGTTTACATATTATCAATTTTCAACCGATACGCAAGATACAACTCACACATCTCGGTTTCAAGAATACAAGATATTATCGTCTCACCAATCACTCGTGATAAAATCCATGAAGCGATCCAAGTGAGCGTGGGTTCAATCCAATGCTCAAATCATATTCATAAGCACTCATGAATGTTGCAACAAACCTTTGTTATGTCTAATACACTTTAGACAATCTACAAACCAATTCATGACAACCTTCTTTCATACCTACTCCCAAAGTATGAGCGATTGTGGAATGTTCGAATAATCTTATTATTCAGGAAGTCAAAACATGAAAAGTGAAACACAATAATAATCGAATCCAATATGACCCCAAACTTTTGAGTATAAATAAAATTCCTTTTATTCAATCATCATATTGATTGCACATTATTCATTGGTTAATGTTTCGGGTGATCAACTTATTACTTGAATTATAACAACAATTGTCCCATGTTCTTAGCATGCACACTATGTTTACCTATGGTCCTTACTTTGTGAAATAGTATAATTGAATACCATTTTCAACCACACTCATTTCACAATTCCCAATCCTTTCCACAAGTGTGAGAATACCAAATTCTTGCCACTTATAGAATATGTTAGATTCTAACATTTTATGCAACGATCCTTTCGTAATGTCATAGAGCCAAAGTCACAAAGACTTTGCCAATGAAATTACAAAGTCATCTATCGGAGATTGTTACAAGACAATTCTATAGATATGAAGTCTCACATTCAAAGTACATTCCATTGAACATCCTTCTTGCATAAAATTTCTAATCTAGACATATAGATTCTTAACGTCCAACTCCCAATATGGAAACATTTCCATATTTTCCATATGAGAACTCATTATTAATAGAATCATGTCAAATAATAATAATAATAATAATGTCAGTATAGTCCTTTCATTATTATACTTCCAACTACTCACAAGAGACCAATCCTTGGCGAACCTTAGATTGTCTTTGACAGTTGTTTAATAAACTTAGTCATGACTGGTTCCAGTCCTTTTTCCCTCTTAATGCCCTAGGCATTTGGAAAATTTTAGAACGGTCAAATATTATAGCATATGCGATCGATCCTATACCCGAAGCGTATGGAACACGAAGCATAATGTCTTACATAAAAAAGTGATACTTTACTAGTCTTTTGCCATAATATTTCTATTTTCCATGCTCTCATAATTCGAACTATGAAAAGGGATGTCGTAATCATAATCGAATTTTAAGAGCACAATTCATATATTTGACTAATACTTGATCAAAATTCACAATCTAAGCTTTTAGATTTGAATGAAGTATAATATTCCCTCCCTTAATTATAGCAAAACAGCCTTTTCAACCCTTGCAACTTTGCAAAGTGAAACTTTTTTTTCTATAATTATTATTTCTAACTTGTAGCACTTAAAATAATAACCATTCTCCCACTAACATGATGATTATATCCATACCAGCATAACATTTATGCTCCCACTAGCTTTGACACGTATTCAGAAATCAGCTGAACTTCTAGAATACAATCCTTATTGAATTTCATAAGGTCATGTTTCTAATACCAGATGCTTCGATAAGCCTTTATCTAAGCTTCTCAAACTCATACACATTTCCTTAGATAACCCATATGTGTGTTTAAACAATTGTAGAACTTAATCAATAAGTCTAAAATGTTCAAACTCATTTCCCATTTCCCATAACTCGAACTATGAAGAGGGATGTCCTAATCATAATCGAATTTGAGAAATGCAAATTACATAATGCTATCTTCAAAATCTTTCTTAGTGAAAGTTTTTCCTCACAATCATTTTCATGAAGGAGAGAAACCTTATCACACTTAGATTCTATGGTGTATGTGTTCCTATCCATGTGAATTTGTCATAACCATAATCATAAGATAATATTTGTGACAAATCCAAACTCTTATGGACAGAACATGTTTATTCTTAATTTCTTACCATCAAGGGTCCCACCATTGCTTCCAAGTTATTTAGCAGCTTACCTTTACACATCAATGTACTTTCCATTGATCAAGGTGCTTGCCATTATGCAATCTATTGAGAACTCATAGAACTCATATGCATAGTTAACATGTTAGTAATGGCATAGAAATAAGAATTATGTCAACATGATAGGTTGCAAAACCTCAAGTCGTGTGCTAGTGATTATCTATTAGGTTTATTCTTGATTTGTTCTTGAAGCTTTTCAAGATCATTTAGACTCCTACTGACCTCTTGACATATATGATTCTGTTGTCTAGAAACATTCCTTGACAAAACAAATATTCAAGAGTTAGTGTGAAATCCTATCAAGACTAACACTTCATTTAATTGGTTCCAGTTGATCTTTGTCTTCTTCAAGACATCACAACTTACCAATTTCAAATGCGTAGGAATAAGATAACTTTCTTTATTCCACATTTGATAAGTGTTACAAACCTACTTAAGATGTATCACTCAATGTCACAATCTTAACTTTAATATTTGATATTGGAACGAAGTATGATTTATCTTAATGACTTAACCATTACAACAATTCCTGATTCCTCTTTTTAGCCAAACTAGTGCACTAAGTTGTTCTTAGAGGATGGATTGTGATATAGTTCTTACAATTACTAAGACGATCATAAAACCCGATACAAAAGTACTCTCCCTTCTTCTTAGATTGGAGAAACTTTTTATCTTTCTTCCTTAATTGATTCTTCTCATCCGTTCTGCCATTCATTGAAACTTTTCAATGGTTCAGAACCATGCTTAATCCTATAAGCATAACCATATTCACTAAACCTTTAGTAAATATGACGAATGATCTTATTGTTATTTATGATGGACTGGACCAGTGCACATCATTGTGAACTTGATCTCCTAGTCCTTCACTTGAATCTTTGTCAAGGAATTAGTCTTACATTTTCCAAGTACCAAGATTTCCATACATCACATGATTCAAATCATATGATTCCAAGCTTTTGTTCAATTGAGACTTGGGCGATGGTAATCTTTCCTTACTAAGAATATTTCGACACTTCCATAAATAACATAATTAAGAATCACATCCATTTGTTATAGAAATACGCAAACATCAATTTTCACAACGATTTCATTGCAAGGATATATTTATAAATAAGACAAAAACCAAAATTTATTTTATTCATAAAAGCAGCGGAAAATATGTCCTTACAATGCAAAATAAATTGAAAAACTATGTAATTCCTAACATATCTATCATAACTCTCTAAGTGGCAGCTCAAAATCTGATATTTGAATCCATGCGATCGTAATCCATTTCTTTGTGATCAGACTCATCTTGCTCTTCCATTAAGCTTCCTCTCTTTTCTCGTATCCTGCAACACATTCAAATGTAATCTTATCACATCATGCATTAAGAATCAGTGAATAGGAACTTAATAGAGTTAGATAGTGGATTTTACATGAAGTAGAGCCATACGTCTTGACTCTCCCATCTCTTAGATCTCTCAGGTAGACAGGACAGTTTTGTAATCAATGGTTCTTTTGGCAGTAGAAACATATGGATTCTTCTGGAATGGTACATGGGACTATCTAAAATTCAGCCTTTCTCTTGCGTAGAAAAACTTTTATGGACTTCCAATGTTGCCATTTTCCGTAGAAAACTGGGATATTGATTTATCAGACAAAATTTGCTTGACCAGTGCGCCAAATCATTTCTAATTTAGCATAAATAAGCAAATAAGTCAAATCAATAAGGGTTACATCGTGGTTTATCATATAATACTCTCTAACGAACTTACCATATGATTCGGGAAGTGACTGAAGAACCAAGTCAACAACCAACTTCCTTTAAACATCGACACCCAACATTCCCAATCTATCAATATGTAACTTCATATCCAAGACATGAGCACATACAGACTTTCCATTTTCATGTCTTTTTGCCAATAGGGCTTGAGTGACCTTGAACTTTTCAAGTCTTCGAACACATGGGTCAGGGAGAATTACTGGAGGAGGTGGAGGACATGGAGCATGATTTCCATTTCCATAATCCAATCGTGGAACATCATCTTCACGTGGAAAACGTTTTCCAACGGACTTAGGAAGACCATAGTTGTCAGACTTTGACATCTATGAAACGGGAGAAAATTCAAGTTCAGATGATTGAGTCCTTAATAAAACACCCAAATGAAATATTAAGGCTAGGACCCAACACAATATTCTACAACTTGGAAGAGGGATGTCGTAATCCAAATCGCAGAACATTTGAAGGTAAGTGAATGACGATTCACTAATTTTCCACCATGAAAAACGAAAAAGAAGAGATTAAGTTTTAAATGTATTGAAAACTCCTAGATCCTTTGAGATTCATTGAAATTTTCAATGGCATGTTTAAATCTCGATATGCCCCTCGATTTGTGACTGGGATGGCGAGGATCACAAAACAGGGTGTGAATAACCATGAAAATATACATGGTGCCCCCAATGTTACAATCACCTATTCGATGTGTCGGTTAACCACACACGCTCCACCGAACAATAACAAAACATCGAGTCACCCTTTGCTACCTTTTCTTAGAACTCAATTAGTGTGCCGGTTAACCATACATACTCCACTAACGTCTTAGCAATGGCACAAAGTGTAATTTCATGGAATTGAATCAATTCACTGTTGCCTAAAGTAACTAAGATTGAGAATTTTGTAAACATTTAGTTACTTTATTATTCATTATACTTTCAATGCGGAGAGGGCCTGTTCGGCTAACGAACCTCCACCAATCAAGGAAGTGGTGGGTGAGAGTGGACACCCATTAAACGGCCATTTTATAGGCCATAACCTTATCCCCCCCCCCCCCCCTTATAGATCGGCTTCGTAAATGAGGCCTACTAATGGTAAGACTAGCATTTAAGTTATACATATATAATATTAGACTTTTAATTTTATATATAGTATAAGGGTGTATTTTACACATTTAAAATACTAGGTGGTTTAATTTAATAAAATACACTTTTAATTTAATTAAATATAAACCATATCATTATGGATATATTAACTCTCTTTTAATTATACTTTTAATTAACTTAATAAAACATAAGGGTATAATTTGAACTTTTCAAAACTAGGGTTTTAGAATTTAACATTTTAAATTTAAACTTTTAATCAAAATCTAAATTCCAAAACTTGAGGGAAAGTTTTAAAACATTTCAAAATATTAGGGTTTAGAATTTAAATATTTCAAAATTAACTTTTAATCAAAAATTCAAATTCCAAAACTTGAGGGCAAGTTTTGAAACCTTTCAAAACTATCTAGATCAAAATACAAATAAGGCAATTAAACAATTAATTGGTGATTATCTAGTTTTGACCTAATCCAATTTTATGCAAGATAATTCAACAATTAATTTAAATAATCAAATCTTATCAAATAAAGAATTTATTATTCAAACAATTGGTAATTATCTTTTGATTTGGTAAGGATAATCATATAACAGTAATAAAATTCGGATTTTATTAGTCAAAAATGATTTAGGTAATTATCCTTAAGAAAAACAACAAGAAACCCCAAAAATCTCTCTGTTTTACAGCTAAACTTGCCGAGTTCACAATGGAACTCGTTGAGTTCATCCAACTCCTCGAGTTCCCTAATGGAACTCGTCGAGTTCATCAGACAGAAAGCCCAAAAAATGATTTTAAAGCATGAATGAACAATCAAGGCATCAATACAATAGAAACCAATCAAGGCTCTGGTACCACTGATGGGTTTTAGCCAAAAGAACATCCTATGTGCTCATGCAAACCCTAATGCTTAGTTCTAGGTTTCTCTATTGTACATGCATTCATCCAAGACTTTCAAACCCCATATCTAGTGTATATAATCGAAATTAACATAAGAATTAGCGTTTAGACCTTACCTTGACTGTTATGTAGCAATAAAAATCTCAATTCCTCCTTGTAATTGGCTTCTGAAAGCTTAGTGTCACAAATGTCACACCTCTAATGGCTCACAAACACCAAGAGAAAGAGGATGACTTAGGAGAAGAAAATGAGGCACCAAAAAACTGTCCAAGAACCCTAAAGAATTCTTAGCCACGTTTTTGGGTTCCCTAGGGGTCTTTATATAGTGAGGCTATTAGGGTTATCAAACAAGGAAACCCTAATTTGACTACTTAGGCTCCAAGCAGCCTATGGACTCCCTTTAGAAAACCCCTTGGACAAATTCCTTATGGGCTTCCCATAGAATTCGTCCAACCTATGTTCCAAGGTGATCCATAGACCAATTGCAACTATCTTATAATTACAATATCAGTCCCCCAAGTTTAATTAATCTCTTTTAGCCACATAATTAATTTCTTAATTAATTCCTGTCTAATATTAATTAAACTATATGATTTCTATATTATTCATATAATATATTAATAAATCATAATTAATCTCTTTCTCCACAAATCATCCTATCAAGTTGCTTTGGTGAAGGCAACCCAAAAGGACCGTGCACAACCGGGTCAAGTACTTACCAAATATTGTTACGGGCTTAGACACTAATCCAACAATAATATCATCCTAATGTTAAGTGCATAATTATTTAACTAAACTTATACAATTAGTAATAACCATGTAATATTTGTATTTTAAAATGTATCCCCCCCCCCCCCGCCCCCCAAAAAAAGGGTTAGAAACTGGGGTCGTGAACTTACTTGTGAATTATGAAACCGTTGTTGTAGGGCAGAAACCGGAAGTCTGAACTTAGAGAGGCACTACGGGGCAGTGGCAAGCGGCTCAAGAGAGTGAGAGAGAGAGTTTGTGAGTTGTGAGGGAAAACGATTGTCGAAGCCTGCTATTTATAGCAAGTTTTAGTGTGCACGTCGCACAATTGCGTGTAAGCCATAAAGAGATGTCACGTGTCGTCCTCTCCTCATGCAACGTCACCCCAAATCCAAATAGATCGAGTGTCAAATTACGCACAACGCACTACATGCGGGTGAGCGCGACGGTAAAAATCAAACTTTTAAATTTCGTAACTCTTGCATACGAACTCCATTTTCACGACTCTTATATATATATATAGGTCTCAACGTACTCTACAACTTTCCTTTTGGTCATTTTGGCTAGTTTTGACTTTCATTTTTCAATTATATTTTATAACCGTTATGATTTAATAAAAATCATAACTCTCTCATACGGGTTTCGGTGTAGGTGTTCTGTCTCAAAATTCCTACTTTGAGTAGTACTATGATTGTCCTTTTGGTGACTTTTTCCAAAAGTCAACCATTCTTCTTGTTGTTTTCATCATTGTAAATTCTAACGTACGGTAGATATTTATTTACTACAAAAGTCATATCTCAACCATACTGAGTCGGATTTGTTGAATCTATATTCCCAAGAATTATTATTGAGTGATATTGCTAATAATATATGATCATATAGGGTCACACCTTTATCAAATTTGCACATTTTGTATATTTATTATTAATATGATTATTAAAAAATAATATTAATTCTTGTATTTATTTAGGGAATAATTACTGTTTTGTGAAAATAATAATTAAAGAGAGTATAACTAGTTACTATATCATCTGGTATGATTTAATAAGTTATGTATAAAGTTTTGGACACTTTGGTTAACCATGATCAAGTTATTAACTTAATATACCATGGTTAATAAACTACCTAGACAATTTTTATCTTCATTTTAAGCATGGCCAAAATTATTATTATAAGAACAGAGGTTGTTTGCTAACTTTCTTCTTATGTCCCCCATGCTTCTAAAAGACCACCAATACTTTATATTATTATAATCTAAATGTATGTCTTGCATGGGAGTATATAAGGAAGGCCTTTGCATGAGTTTTTGGCTAGTTATTCAAGTTTTTTCTTCTCTTCCATATGATGGCCGAATTTCTTCTACTCTCATCATCTCTCATTTTGAAGCTAGTTTTTGGTGATTAGAAGTCCTCTTGAGTTGTCTCCTTTAGTGATTATTTGAGTTAAGTACTTAAAGGCTTAAGACAATCAAGAATTCAATAAGGAACTAGCATTCCAAGTGTCTTAATCTTGATGGTGGATACTTGTAGAGAAAATCATACTCTTTGATTTTTCTATCTTCATTAGCACCCCAAAACCAAGTGGGTTCAAAGGCTCCAAAGGTTGTCATTCTAAAACACTCTATGGTTGTTTTTAATATCATTCTAACCTCTACAAATGGATCATAGATGGTTTGGTATTGTTATAAACTCAAAAATAGACTTGTTATTTTGAACACTTCCATTAACCGGTTTTTATGAAAAACACACTTATATTTTGTATCAAAACACATCAGTGGTATCAACGTCATCTTTTATATGTTAGACTCATTTTTTATGTTTGATAATCTTTAGTTTTTTGGAAAACAAGAATGCATTTCTTTTGGTTAAGAAATATCCACATTTTTCTTCTTTGACAATTTCTTGGTTAAAATTGTTTATTTTTATATATAATTATTATTCATGTATTTTGGCTATATAAAAGTTGCCTTAGAAAAAACAAAGAGTTGTTTGTTATAATTTTTGATATGTTGCTATGTATAAACAAGCCATTTTGACATTTGTGTTGTGTTTGGTTGATAGGTATTTATTCATAAGATGTAATAGATAACTATATATTTGTTATTTGTTCATTTGTTGTAATATATTAGTTAGAATAGTTGTATTTCTTTTTAAATGTAACACGATGAAGAAATGACCTCCTTAAAAATGACTTAACCGCTTGAGACCATAATCCCAGCCATGAACTTCTACTCTTGGTTTTGGGTTTAGTTATAGTCTTAAATGTTGAAGTGTTCCATCCTTCACAACATGATGACTTGAAGTTCTTTTGAAAGCAAGAGTTGACTTTGAAAGTGGAAGCTTGAAGACCTTTTGAAATGTCTCTTAATTCCTTTAGGAAAGACTTAATAATTCTTGTAATGGCTCACAAAAGTTAATACTAGACATCACTTAATTTATACACATTTTAATGCATGCATGTGATGTTTATTTTTATGTTATTGTATGTTATGTTTTATGTGAAAATGAGTTTTACATGTCAAATAACATTTTTAACATAAGATAATATGATTGGAGTTTGAGTAAAAAATAGTTAAAATATAACATAAAATGTTTATGAATGGATATTTATAAAAACGTTTTTACCGGATATCGGTTAAAAATCAATTTTTTTTTGTTAAAAATAGTTTTATTGTAAAACTTATAAATAGTCAACTTTAAAATATTTAAAATGGTTTAAAAAATGTTTAAACATTATATAAAGTTCATGTCTTTATAATAAATAATGAGTTTTTATTAAAAATATTAAAATCGGTTTATAAACGGCAAATAATAAAACTAGTTATTATTTTTGCGTCAAAACTTAATATATGATATTGGTGTTTTTTAAACATAATGCAACATATTGATATTATGTTTTATGCATGCTAAATAAGATTTAAAACATAGGTATCATCACCAAAGTTTTTTTGTTTATCAAAATATGACTTGTATCATAAAATGCATAAAATTAAGTTTATAAAATTAAATGAGTTTATTCTACAAATTCATGAAGTCATAAGTCTTCTATTTTTAAAAGGAGATTTAAAATTTTGATTTTGGAACTCATCCAAAACTCCAAGTCTTAAGTATAAAATGAAGTTTTATTAAGACTATTACAGGTTCTTAAAACTGCTCTACGATTAAACTTTAAAATATCGGATTTTAATTTATAACTGATTGCAGCTAATGGTAAATAAAATGAGGTTTTATTTGGTACCTTAAGAACCTTGTAACAAGTGATATGATTTTTGCAAAAGAGTACATAAATTGTTGGATACATGCAATATTCATGAGACCATGTTTTCATAACTATAATTATAAAACATATATAAAACATTTTCTTAAAAATGCAAATCATTTTTGTCCTTTTGAAGAACACTCAATATCATTTGTATGGTCTTAGTGGGCGATGGGTCATCTAACCACTAGGATTGTCTTATGATGTTCGGGATAGTTTTGTAGTTTCTGGTAACTAAATGGTCACTTTTTCACTAGTTAGTTGCATCAATACAAGTTGTTTCAAGTAGGAAGACTTGATCGGAATCTTGTGTGATAAAGGTCACTTAAGCATGCGAGGTCTGAGGCATAGATGAGATCAAACATGCCAAGATAAGCAATAGTTTTTGGGGATCCCACTATCTAGGAGTTATATATCTTTTTCAATTGGTAATCGCTACCTACCGAGTTTGATTAAGTGGATGGGATAAAGGGTCACCTACCATTTACTTGTTTCGTTACTTGTATCCAAGACTTTTAGTAAATTAATGTTTTAGAAACAATAAAAGGTATTCATTTATAAAGACTAAATATTGAAAATACTAAATGAAACTTTAAATTCTGTATATAACTGTTAATACTCATACGCCCTGTGAAATCTCTCTCTTGTTGAGTTTCAAGAGACAATGACATTTGATGATTATAATTTCTATAACTGGTATAATACCTTGAGGTTCTTCTTTAAGGATAAATAGAAATTATATATACTGAAAGATCCCATACCTGAACGAAATCTACAAATCAGTCAGTCTGATCATGATGCTTTGATGGAAGAATTATTGTGATGATATTGATGTGTTTCACATCATAATGGAGTAATTAACCTTGACTTGTAGAAAGTCTTGGATAATTATGAAACATATCAGATGTGTTATCAAGTAAAACAGATATTCATTATGAACACTAGAATGTGCTTCAAACATGTTCAAACATTGAATAAAAGGAAAATCTAAGAGATTATGTACTCAAATAAACTCATAGTTCAGTAAAGGGAGATACAACATAAACCCAAAAATCAAGATAGGACCAAATTATTAGTATTGTTTCTATTATGGAAGAAACTGGATGTTAGGTTTAATCGGTTTGTTTATTTAAGGGCCACGTAGATAACTTAACTTGGTCATATGTCGACCGAGTTTGGGAAATAATTAGGCAGTAAGGTAGAACCTGGATTTGACTGGTTCATGATGTTTACGTGGAGTCATGCATAAGAAGAAGTCATCCATGTTTACCTAGTCTTTAGCATTAGAATAACATTTTAATTGTATTTGTTTTTACACGTGATGTATGTTTGTAAGCCTATATAAGGCACATCTTTGGTTTAATTAAAATACCCCAAGAAAAAGCACCTTCAGTGCATATCCTGAGTTTTGAGTAGTGTGTGTTGTGTGTGTTTTCAAAGGGCCTGATCCAACAATTGGTATCAGAGCGAAGGCTGAAGAGGGTTAGTTTGAGAGTCGACTTTTGAAGGGGATGAGCCTTCGGGTGCCGGGCTGCCATTTGTCAATGGTTAATGGCAGAGAATGTGTTTCAGTTGGTGGGTTTCTTGTCGGTTGTCTTTAGTTTTTGGTGGTGTCCGACAAGGTGGTGATTTCGGCGATGGGTTGTGGGTGTGTCACCAGAAAATGTAGAGAGTTACCGAAGTTTCGTCAAAAAACGAAAAGATAAGATCCATCAAAGCAAGTGGCTTTGGGTTTGTTTCGTTTTGCAGGTGAAAGAAGACGGGAAAACGGGTTGCTTTGTTTTCTTGATCGGTGGAAGAATGCTCTCATTTCACGGAAGTGTTAGGTGAAAATGGATTTTGTGTGGTGACAAACAACAGCCGGGTGTGGAAGACTTTGGGCGTGACTGAGGTGAAGGTCGGATGTCCAGGAAAAGTCAGGATCGGGTGAAGACCTTGGACGTGACCGAGGTGGAGATCGGGTGTCCAGGAAAGGTCAAGAATCGAGATGAAAAAAGACAAAACCAATTAAGGGGTGATTGTTAGGTTTAATCGGTTTGTTTATTCAAAGGCCACATAGATAACTTAACTTGGTCATATGTTGACTGGGTTTTGGGAAATAATTAGGCAGTAAGGTAGGTAGCACCTGGATTTGACTGGTTCATGATGTGTACGTGGAGTCATGCATAAGAAGAAGTCATCCATGTTTACCTAGTCTTTAGCATTAGAATAACATTTTAATTGTATTCTTTTCCACATGATGTATGTTTGTAAGCCTATATAAGGCACATCTTTGGTTTAATTAAAAATACCCCAAGAAAAGCACCTTCAGTGCATATCCTGAGTTTTGAGTAGTTTGTGTTGTGTGTGTTTTCAAAGGTCCTGATCCAACACTGGACACTAAAAGGTTGTTTCTATTATGTAAGAAACTGGACACTAAAAGAGAAATTGCCTCTCTAATCTCATCAAGTTGAGGAAGTCTGGCATGGCCAGGACTTCGGATATCTATATGGTAGAACTATTTATTTTTTTCGTCATTCACTTGAGTATGTTATACTTCAGGTGACACTAATAATTGATATTATGTGTTAGTGATTGGAAGATATAATAAACTTATTACAAATGAATGGTATTTCGTGTCGAAGTTATAACAAGTGTTGTTATAGTATGTATTTAAACAATATGTGTTTTGTACCTATTTTATAGGAACATGTAACAATTGAAATTTATGATAAACATAGATTTACTTATCGTTTAATGGATGTTCACATTGATGTTCTGAAACGATGTATTCTATGTTAAAGAATATTTTCTCATAATGTCATTTATGAAGTAAATCTATAAGCTTTCATTAAATTGATAGTTCTATAGATAACACCTATAAAATCAAATGATATTTGATTTAAACCTATCTATGTCATAATCATCATGACTATATAAATGTGAAACACATATACCAACTTCAAAAAGATAGGTTTTTTTAAAGCAACTGAGCTTGATTCATTTGATATATGTGGATCCTATTTATATGGGGAAATGATTCGCAGGTGTCTTTATCTATTAGTAGTTAAAGAACAAAAGGCTTGACAAAGAATTATACATAAGTAATGTATGTAATCTTTTCAATCCATGAATAGATTTGGTGATAGATACTTAGTCAATTTCAATGACGACTTTTATTCGTTATTGTTGAAACTTTTGTGTCAACCCACGTTTATTTATTAGTTAAATAAATTAATGAATGAATGAATATAAGCCCTAAAACAAATAACTATATATTAAATGATGGTCTCGAGGGGCTAATTGTCATAAATTTAGAAGTTGAGGGCTAAAGGGTGAATTCTGGACCTTAATTGAAAAGAATTCGTCAAGAAAGGGGTGGTTTTGTAAATTATGTATTGGTTTTGTAAAGATTTTAGAAGATAGGGGTTGTTTAGTAACTATTGGGCTCATTCTGAAAAGAATGTTAGGAGTCAGGGTCTAAAAGGTAAAATCTGGATCTACTTTGAAATAAATGAGAGCTGGAGGGACCTATCTTGCCATTATGGTAATATGTTTGTGTCCATCGGGTATATATTGAATATGAAACCCTAACCCTAAGCAACTTATGTAACAGCCGACACCCACTCCCTTTCATCCTCCAGCCGACATCTCCTTCACCCTCGTCTCGCTGCCATGCCCCTTCCTCCTCACGCTGCTCCGAATAACCAAGGTCGCCGACGAACCTTTGCTGCCTTCGAAGATGAAGGGTCGCCGCCCATCGGTTATCCAGTCGCGAGAGTCGGAGACCATCGACCATGGGTTGTGTGGTGGTTCGTGGGTGGGTTGCGTGCGCCCTCCTTTCTCCAGCCTACTGTCTCTGCTCCTCGGAAATGCTCGCCGTCGCCATCACCACCAGAGCGCCGACAGATGGTGTTGCTATTGCTCTTGATTCATGGTACACCACCACCACTGCCGGAGACGAGATTAGGACCGACGAGGTGGTATTGAGAGAATCCTGTCGCGTTTGCGACTGTTGGGGCTCGTCGTTGTTGTAGCCGCCATGTAGCTATTCTCCCGTGAAGTTGTTGCTGATCGTCATGAGTCATGACTCCCACCTACTGTCAGCGCTGCTGCCGTAATGGTGCTGTTTCCGTCGCCACCCACCACAGGTGGGTGTTGGATTCACTTTGCAAGCAGGAATGTGTGGGTGTGTGTGTTCCGATTGTAGTGTGTGACTTTATTTGGCCGGAAATTGTGAGAAAGGCCACCACCGGCCACCATAGGGTGGCTGTGTGTTTATTTTGTCAGTGTGTGTTTATTTTGAGAGTTAGCATTGTAAGTTGTACCCATCACGAAATAATGAAAAGGAAAAATCAAACCACCACCATATGGTGGTGGCTGCCGCCACCGGCCACCGTGTCGGGTGGCGGTGTGCTTAGTTGTGTTAGGATTGCTAGTTTGGGATGTTTGGACAAGGGACTAAAACCCTAATGGGCCTTGAAACCCTAATGGGCCCAATGAGGCTTAATGGACATAAAATCCTAAGAATGTGATCAATGGGCTTAAGGAAACCCTAATGGGTCTAATAGACCCTAATGGATCCAAGGAGTTAGCTAATGGGCCTATTGGGTTAAGATGGGTTAGAAACCCTAATGCCATGAAACCCTAATTTTGGGGAAATAATCGGAACACAGGAATTATTAATAACTTGGAATAATAAATAATAATCTTTGGCAAGATTAATCTAAGCGATAGTGGACTTAATGGATTAAGTCCTTAGAGGATTAAGTCCTTAATGGGTTAAGTAGGAAAGTTAACCCTAATCGTCACTTTATGTGAAACCCTAATTTCAGTTGGGTTTATTATTGGGCCTTGATGATCGGTTTATTAATGGGCCATCCAGAGTCAAGCAAATGGACTACAATAATTTAATGGGTCTGGGGTAAGCCCCATGTAAGGGGTGTGGGCCCAATTTGGAAAATTAGGCCATAGATGGGCCATAGTTGGGCCTAGATGATTATGAGACATTGGGTCATTGAGATGCCAATTGTTTTGATTGGATTTATAGTTGGGCCTTAGAATGAGACCATGTGAAGGTTGGGCCCAATTTGGAAAATTAAGCCACCTGTGGGGCTTTGAGCCAGAATTGGACTTATTGGCCTATGGATTTGGGCCTTGGGCTTGAATAGAGCCAACCTTTGGGTAGTGTAGTAATTATCCAAGTATGTATTTATGATTACGTGTGGGGACCCAATTATTAATTGGGTGTTATTATGATGTTGACATATTCAGAATCTTTCATCCAGCAGTTGGGGTTGAGTCTGCGAGACTTCAGTAGTTGGGGTTGAATCTGCAAGACTTCAGCAGTTGGGTTGAGTCTGCGGGACTTCAGTAGTGCGAGGTGAGTTACCTTCCAGTAGCGGTGGGTCTACGGCCACAATGTCGACCCAACAGTAGGAGTTGTATGTTAGATATTTGTCTTTGTGATATTCCTCTAGGTTTGCTCCTACATGATGTGTTTATGAGTTAGTATGATATGATATTAGATGCTAGTAGCAGTAGGGGAGATAGTCCCCAAGGTTACCAGCCTATAGGGCCAAAGGGGGTGGTTACACCCAGTCATGCTAGATAGAATATGGTTATGTGTTTCATGCTATGTGGTAGTAGTAGTAGAGGGGTGAAATAGTCCCCAACATCCGGTCGAGAGAACCGAAGGGGAGGCCAACACCCAAGTATGCTAGGCAGTATCTGGTCGAGAGGACCGCTAGGGAGGCCAGCACCGAGATATGCTAGGCAGTATCCGGTCGAGAGGACCGCTAGGGAGGCCAGAACCTAGATATGCTAGGCAATATCCGGTCGAGAGGACCGAAGGGGAGGCCAGCACCTAGGTATGCTAAGCAGTATCTGGTCGAGAGGACCGAAGGGGTAGGTCGGGCACCCAGATATGCCTGGCAGTATGTGTATGTTATGTGATTGTATGGTATGTGGTATGATGGGGGAACTCACTAAGCTTCGTGCTTATGGTTTACAGTTTTGGTTTCAGGTACTCGTTTTTAAAGGAAAGGAGCCGACTTGATCGCAGCGCATCACACTATGGTTTTCCGCACATGAGATTTTTGGGATTACACTCTGATATTGTTTTATGATAGCATGTTTTGATTATTTCTACTTTGGTTTTGACATGACATGATATTACGCATGTTTTATTACACTATTGGTTTTATAATAACGTATTTAAAAATCAAATTTTTGGCCTGTATTTTTGGGATGTTACAAGTTGGTATCAGAGCCTTGGTTTGAAGGATTCGGGCATACTCTCGGGTGTGTCTGAACTCAAACTAAGGACGTGGTATGAAAATTTTCAAAAGTAAAATTATTTTATAAAAGAAGTTTGAAAAGAGAAAAGAACTTTGAAAAGAACAAGGTGTGTGATGCGTGCAATCAACCGAGCTCAAGTAAGTCCTCCCCAAGATATCCATACATGTAATGAGATGATATGTTATGATAGGATTAAGAGAATTGCATGCTAGATTAGGGCTAAGGATCTAGGAGGATGCCTTATATGCCTATTGTATGTGCTTGTAGACTTGCATGCTAGTACTGATCAGTCAGTGATAGGATAGCCAGTTTAGGTTATGCCTGATTGTATTAGCCTTTGAATTGCATGTAGAGATTCCTGATTAGGGATAGAGTGATTTTATTGGAATATGATGGTTAGATTTTCCATTGTCTGAATGCTGCTTGCTTTGTGCTTCGTGGGACTCTTAGTAATGTGAGTTAGCTATTAAGTGAATATGCTAAGTCACATATGGCACACAGGCTGGATAATCTCAGAGTGATAGATTTGACCCTATTGCACAGCTCTCGTTTGAGTCTAACCGTTATAGGGATGAGTCTGTTACTTGAAGGATTATCTGATCTCTGTTGCATGTGGCTATATTCATGAGGTAGCTAGTTGACATTACTTGGAATCTTTCAGCAACTGAGGACTGGGTGAGTTCGGGAACCTAGGGAAGCCTAGGATACATTTCAGTGAGTTAGTAGTGAGGGTCAGTTAGACTTGGGTGTACCAGTTGAGGAAGTGACTCGGAGGATCCGGGAGGTTTGCCGAGGAAAGTATGGATAGGTGTGGAAGGTAGTATTGGGCTCGTACTACTGAAAGCACAAGATTTATACTCGAATCGGTGAGAGTCTTGGAGAATCTGAGAAGCTTCAGGGAAGAGTTTGTGACCTAGTTTGGGGACAGAGGATGTTCTAGTTGCTGCATCTTAGCCATTGGCAAGTGAGTTAGTGAGCGTGACAGGGTGTCAGACCCTGAGGGATATGATTTCCATGAAGTTGTAGATGCGAGATCGATTTGGAGCACTTTGAGAAGAGAGATTTGTGCTAGGTGCGTATAGTAAGGGTCCCGGAAAGAGACCCATGATTTCTGATAATCAGGTGAAAGGCCAACAGGGTCGGAGTCAGTGCAGCACGTACAGGACAGTGCACAAGGGAGTTTGTCCCTCCGAGGGTTTAGGCTACTTTAGGGTAGCAGGGTTGATCATGTCAGCAGAAGGTGATTAGTATTCCTCCAGATGTTGCGGGTATGTAATCTTCTATTGCTACTAGATGGATGATGGGGATACGTATCGCGTTGGAGTTATGAGTAAGTTTGGATAAGTTAGATCTCGGGTCGGTTTCGTGCTAGTGTTTGGGTTATCAAGGATCATATATGCCATCCTGCATGCCGAAAAGTCGTTGATGAACCTACAGAGGGATGCATCTTGCGGAGCGGGTTCCGCGTGTACCATTATCATTCCGGATCTTTGTCGAGATCTATGCAGGAGTATTGTTTGGAAGATCCTCGGTTAGGGTTAGAGTGATAGTTCTCTAGTGAAGTCAGCGTTCAGGGGTTCTATCATTGTTCAGGTATGGTCGGCAATTGTCTATAGATGAACTTTGGTGTTCAAGGCACTACCGTTGCTAGGACAGAGATGGTGACATGAAAGGGGTAGTGTCAGTCGTGGGTGTTAGATACATAAGTGGTTGGTCATCGCATGTTCAAGAGAATTTTGTATTTTCGCATGAGCTGTGTTCGGTTAGAGTTCAGTGGTACTGCAAGATTGGAAATGAGAATGAGGATTCGTCAACCAGAGTGAAGATTGAGACCTTCAATTGACAGCATGGGAGATGGATTGAGGCGTTAGATTGGACCAGATTTCAAGAGTACTCTTCAAGATTTCTGAGGATGGGCGATCTTGAGGTTTGATTGGTGATGGATCGCTAGCACTGGTAAGTACAGGTTATCATCAAGGGGATACTAGGAAGCGAGAAGGATTGGAAATCCTTCAATTCTTGCGTGCAGTGAAGAATTAGTCGAATCTAAGTGGGGGAGAGACTTTTTATAAAGTCCTCCAAATGTGAGTTTTGGTTGCATGGGGTGCAATATCTTGGGCACCTTGTCAACCAGAATGGTATTCTGGTCGATCCGGCTAAGATAGAGGTCATGATGCAGTGGGAGATTTCGAGGTCTCCATCTGTGATTCGGAGTTTCCTGGGTCTAGCAGGTCATTACCGGAGGTTTATACGGGACTTCTCCGAGATTGCGGTTCCTTTGACCCGACTGACCAAGAAGTTGGTGGCCTTTCGCTAGGGGCCTGAGCAGCAAGCAGCCTTCGAGACCCTCAGTTAGGGGTTGTGCGAGGCACCGATTCTCACCATGCCAAAGGGTGTAGATGATTTCGTGGGTTACTGTGACACTTTCATCATGGGCATGGGTGCGGTACTGATACAGTGGGGTCACGTGATAGCAGGTTTCGGGAACCAGGTTAGAGTTCCGGTTAGGATTCAAGCTCAGTTATGTGTTAAGTCGAGTGCGTGTTCGACCAGTATGGAAAGTTTTGTAAGATTACGGGGGTATCCGTAGCATTCACTAGAAGTCAGATAGTATAGAAAGTGTTGTAAGACTACGGGGGTAGTCGTAGCATTCACTAGCAGTCAGATAGTATGGAAAGTGTTGTAAGACTACGGGGGTAGCCGTAGCATTCACTAGTGGCCAGTTAGCATGGGAAGTGTTGTAAGACTACGGGTGTAGCCGTAGCATTCACTAGCGGTTAGATAGTGATAGAGTGTTGAGAGACTTCGGGTGTAGCCGCAGCATTCACTAAGTTAGTAAATAATGTGAGTGCGTTGTTAGGATGCAGAAGGAACAGTAGTACCCACCAGTTCGGGTGTAGCAGTAAGGATAAGGAAGTCCACGGATTGGATTTTGGAATTATTCAGATGTATTAGATCTGGTTGAGCCAATGATAGGACTGTAGGAGCGCCACTACAGTTATGGGATCAGGAAAGCAATTGATTGTATAAGATTTCGTGTGAGATAAGGCTACCATTGGTCAGGTAGCAACCACTTCCAGCGTTGGGTTTGGTGACGTCAGGATTCGACGCATGGAACCGATCGGTTAGATCATAATGTTGTTAGACTCACAGTGGCATGATAACTAGTTGCAACTAGTTCCAGAGGAGGATTTCGTTCAGAAGTCATGTGAGGCGACTAAGTGGGAGTCCTTTGGCTCCGCATCTGGGCCGGAACCTGATATTTCAGATGATTGGCGAGCGAAATGAGACCCAGGAGGTCTCGGTAGCTTGTGGGAAGCAGCCATGTGGTAGCATACTGCTTCAGGCAGTTCAGTGTTCGGGCAGTTTCAGCGTTTGGGCAGTATTAGTATTTGTGTTTGGGGTCGCAAGTTCGGATGGAATAACAGATTGTTTGGGGTATGCCAAGTCACTCGCAGCGGAGTTAGTTGAGCTTTGGCTGAGTCTAAGTGTTATTGAAGGATAATTGGGTCTGTGACCCTGTTTTATAGTGGGAACCGCGAGTGATCAGAAGTTGAGTAGTCAGTTGTGGGATAAACGGATTGGATTCAACAATAGTGATTCTGTAGGAGTGGTCTGTCAGGGAATCAGACTATCTCAAGGCAACAGAATTCAGATGAGTAGATGTGATCTTGTTGCGAGGAATTAGTTCGCCTGCGGATTATAGGGCTTTGCAAAAAATGGTCACGGCTACCCTGGGAAGGCTAGGGCGTGCCCAAGATGATGACTATGTTAATAGAGTGGCTTGGTATGTAAGGATTGGTAAGGAATGATTTCAAGGACGAAATCTAATTTAAGTGGGGGAGAGTTGTAAAACCCCGTTTATTTATTAGTTAAATAAATTAATTAATAAATGAATATAAGCCCTAAAATAAAAAACTATATATCAAATGATGGTCTCGAGGGGCTAATTGTCATAAATTTAGAAGTTGAGGGCTAAAGGGTGAATTCTGGACCTTAATTGAAAAGAATTCATCAAGAAACGGGTGGTTTTGTAAATTATGTATTAGTTTTGTAAAGATTTTAGAAGATAGGGGTTGTTTAGTAACTATTGGGCTCATTCTGAAAAGAATGTTAGGAGTCGGGGTCTAAAAGGTAAAATCTGGATCTACTTTGAAATAAATGAGAGCTGGATGGACCTATCTTGCCATTATGGTAATATGTTTGTGTCCATCGGGTATATATTGAATATGAAACCCTAACCCTAAGCAACTTATTTAACAGACGACACCCACTCCCTTTCATCCCCCAGCCGACATCTCCTTCACCCTCGTCTCGCTGCCATGCCCCTTCCTCCTCACGCTACTCCGAATAATCAAGGTCACCGACGAACCTTTGCTGCCGTCGAAGACGAAGGGTCGCCGCCCATCGGTTATCCAGTCGCGAGAGTCGGAGACCATCGACCATGGGCTGTGTGGTGGTTCGTGGGTGGGTTGTGTGCGCCCTCCTTTCTCCAACCTATTGTCTCCGCTCCTCGGAAATGCTCGTCGTCGCCATCACCACCAGAGCGCCGACGGATGGTGCTGATGTTGCTCTTGATTCATGGTACGCCACTACCACTGCCGAAGACGAGATTAGGACCAACGAGGTGGTCATGAGAGAAGCATGTCGCGTTTGCGACAGTTAGGTCGCATCGTTGTTGTAGCTGCCGTGTAGCTCTTCTCCCGTGAAGCTGTTGCCGATCGTCATGAGTCATGGCTCCCACCTACTATCAGCGTTGCTTCCGTTAGGGTGCTGTTTCCGTTGCCACCCACCACAGGTGGTTGTTGGATTCACTTTGCAAGTAGGAACGTGTGGGTGTTTGTGTTCCGATTGTAGTGTGTGACTTTATTTGGCCGGAAATTGTGAGAAAGGCCACCACCGGCCACCATAGGGTGGTTGTGTGTGTTTATTTTGTTAGTGTGTGTATATTTTGAGAGTTAACATTGTAAACTATAACCATCATGAAATAATGAAAAGGAAAACCCAAACCACCACCGGCCGCCGTGTCGGGTGGCGGTGTGCTTAGTTGTGTTGGGATTGCTAGTTTGGGATGTTTGGACAAGGGACTAAAACCTTAATGGGCCCAATGAGGCTTAATGGACATAAAATCCCAAGCATGTGATCAATGGGCTTAAGGAAACCCTAATGGGTCTAATGGACCCTAATGGATCCAAGGACTTAGCTAATGGGCCTATTGGGCTAAGATGGGTTGGAAACCCTAATTTTGGGGAAATAATTGGAACACGGGAATTATTAATAACTTGGAATAATAAATAATAATCTTTGCCAAGATTAATCTAAGCGATAGTGGACTTAATGGATTAAGTCCTTAATGGGTTAAGTAGGAAACTTAACCTTAATCGTCACTTTATGTGAAACCCTAATCAATTGGGTTTATTATTGGGACTCTTTATTGGGCCTTGATGATCGGGTTATTAATAGGCCATCCAGAGTTAAGCAAATGGACTAGAATAATTTAATGGGCCTGGGGTAAGGCCCATGTAAGGGGTGTGGGCCCAATTTGGAAAATTGGGCCATAGATGGGCCATAGTTGGGCCTAGATGATTATGAGACATTGGGTCATTGAGATGCCAATTGTTTAGATTGGAGTTTTGGTTGGGCCTTAGAATGAGACCATGTGAAGGTTGGGCCCAATTTGGAAAATTAGGCCACCTGTGGGGCTTTGAGCTAGAATTGGACTTATGGGCCTATAGATTTGGGCCTTGGGCTTGAGTAGAGCCAACCTTTGGGTAGTGTAGTAATTATCCGAGTATGTATTTACAATTACGTGCGGGAACCCAATTATTAATTGGGTGTTATTATGATTGATGAGTTAAGAAACTCTTTGATCGTTTAGATCTTCTAATAGGTTAATCACAAAAACGAAAAACAGCAATATAGAACACAAGAATGAATCAATATATGTCGAATGATTCAATAGATTCAAGCCTCAGCAGAGCTCAATAAAGAACTTCTGCTGTAGAGGCTGTTAGGGTTACAAAACAAATAAGAATCAAATCTTTCAGAATAATTGACTTCCAAATCCTACGTACTAAGATGCATGCAAGCACCTATAAATAAAAAACCCTAGATATAACTCTCGGATGGACAGGCCCAATCCGGAGACAAAATGGACTAAATAGCGAGCCCAAGACGCAACACCTTTCAGACCCTACAATCTCCCCCTTTGCGTCAATTGGAGCGAGACTATCACTTCGACTTGTTGGGTCCAGCTGCAGGAACTTTCTTAGTGGTTTCGAACAGACATGGGATGAGAGCAAGGATGGTCTGTCTGAAGCGAATGTACCACTGAATCATGTCATCAAAATACTTCTTGTCATCTGTTGAATTTTGCTTGCATCGATGAATGATTCCCAGAACATGTTCCAAGCATGCAGTGGTGTAAAGGTGCTTATCTGCCAAGGCGAACAGGCATTTTTGGCCTTCGTTCCTTGTAAACATGACTGAATTCCGCTTTGGGTTGATTCTTCCCATCTACATCATGTTCAAATCACTAGCAGAGCCAACATGAGAAATAGTAGGCTTTTTCTTGAATATGCTAGCGATCTCCTGATCCATCTTGGCAACCTCCATAATGTAGCATACAAGCATCCTTTTGAAGTGATCAATAATTGGACCATACTCAGCTTCGTTGGTGAGGAGGATGTTATGCAAAATAATCCAATCATGTGGATTCAGGTTGGGAAGATCAGCAAGTGATATAGCGTGTTCGGTTTTAGCAGAACCCCTCAGCACTTTGAACCGAACGTTCGTGAAGCTTCCCTCACGAAATGGTTTGAGGACCCGAACATTGACGATCTTTTGAGCACTCCAAGTTTGATACTGTGGTTGAGCAGACTTCGGATAGAATTCGACAAGTTCCCTATCAACCTTTGGATGAGGATGAGGGATATCAGCAACGTTATCAAAAG